>NC_080166.1:99798998-100111498 GCF_950295315.1 Erinaceus europaeus
TGTTTAATAGTACCAGTGAGAATATGAAAAGTGTGTGTGTGTGTGTGTGTGTGTGTGTGTGCGTGTGCGTGTGTGTGTGTGTGTGTGTGTTTACATGTACTTTTGCTCTTTAAGATCTAGCAGCAAAATTGGTCAAGTATGTGCACATTCACAGAATGGTCAGGGCAACCCGAACAGTAGATTACCTGAATTCCCCTTTCTGGAATTACAGAATTTCGTATTGAACTCTTTTTGTGAAAAGAGAAGGGAAGGGAAGTAACTATTTATATTGAACCAAAAACTCTGATGGTAACATTATACACATTAATACTGAAAAGCTCTCAAATTCTGATATTATTCTATTTTCCCAAGATAATCAACCCTTCTAATACTCTAGGAAAACTATAGAGTGAAAGAAAAGAGTGTTTAGTAGCCATAACATGAACCAAAGAATTTCATGTGGATGCTTTCACAAATACACAGAAGGTATAAAATGCTATTGTTCCTAGGGCTATAGACATAGGTCAAATGGTAGACCACCAGACTTCTATATCTGAAGTTCTATCCATGACAGGGACATTTACCAGAGTAGTGCTCTTGTTTGTCTCTTTTTTCTCTGTTTTATGTGAAACTCTATCTCCCTTATGTAAAATAAATAAATAAATAAATAAATCTTTTTAAAAGATATGGTTTGTATAGGATCTCTCTCTCTTATCATTTCCCTTAATATAATGGTTAGTGAGGAAGAAAGTCTATGTTTAAAACCAACCACTATTTATTTATTTATTTATTATATTTTTAGACATGGACATTACATACACTGGTATACATTTCCATGCATGTGTGTGTGTGTATTGGTATTTGGGAAACCACTTAATGAATTTAAGTGGTTTAATGAATCTTTACTTATGCAAAAAGAATTTATGAGAAACAATGAGAAAAATAGTTGTCTTTCTTCTGTATAGTGATGCAAAAATGAATAAGATGCATTTGAACTTTAAAAAACAATGAAATGAGCTTCTTTCCAGATAACTAAGGATGGTTTATTTATTAACAGAGAAAATGTGGTCACAAAAGATTATTGTTCATAGATGTGATATCTTTGTAATAAAACTCAACAGTAGTTGTTGATTATTAGACTGAATGTTTGCACTTTCTGATTATTCTTCAGCTTCTCTGAGTACCAACTGATCTGCCTACATGGACTCCTTCAGTTTGGGCATCTGTTGAGAACTGGGTTCAACCATCTGATATACTTGCTCTGTTCCAGGCCATCTAGTGAGTGGTAGGTCAATTTATTTTGTTCCTGTTTCCCTCTATGAAGCATCACTTCAGTGTATTTAAAAAATATATTTATTTATTTATTCCCTTTTGTTGCCCTTGTTGTTATATTGTTGTAGTTATTATTGATGTCATCGTTGTTGGATAGGACAGAGAGAAATGGAGAGAAGAGGGGAAGACAGAGAGGAGGAGTGAAAGATAGACATCTGCAGAGCTGCTTCACTGCTTGTGAGGCTACTTCTTTGCAGGTGGGGAGCCAGGTGCTTGAACCAGGATCTTTATGCAGGTCCTTGTGCTTTGCGCCACATGCGCTTAACCCACTGCACTACCACCCAACTCCCCACTTCAGTGTATTATACTCTTCAAAACAGAAAAGTTATCATAACTCTCCAAGAACTTTTCTGTATGATTCTCTCCCTTTGAATTTTGAGTTTATAAGTAAATGCCTCAAGCCTAAATTCCTTCTATTCTTGGGGAATTCCAGTTTTACTGAACTGTCCTTTGTGATTTCCTCATATGGCAGATATGTTTGATAAGTAGTCCCTTGGCAAACGCTAGAAGAAGAAGTAGTCCCTTTATTAAAATTAAGTTACCCTAATTGCAGTGTACCATCTGCTTTTCTTCTGAGACATGTGGTTCAGATGGAAAACTTCCTTTGTATAATTAAGCAATGGGGTATATTAATAAAGTACACAAATGAAAAATATATCTGGCCTTCCTCTAAGTCTCTTGGCATAGAGTCTTACTTTCTTCCCATTTGAAGGTGAAAATTAAAAGTACTACTTAGATGCTATAGTTAGAGTTAAATGAAATATTAACAAGTCCAATGCACAGAACTAGTGACTATTCAAGAGGTGTTACAGATTTTTCTCTTTCTCAAGTTTCCTTAATCTATTCTAAGATCTTTTTTATTTATAAACATTTAAAAACTACTGTGTAATCATATATATGCTATATTTTGTTAAATTTACTTTTCACATATAAAGAAAAATTTCAATTAAGAAAAATATTTTAAACTAAGTCTGTGTAAGAAACTAAGAAATCATATTCTGAGTAAAATTTTTTTTAGTGAAAATGAGTGGTTTAGAGTACACATAATACAGTGTCCCAGGACCTTGATTCATGCTCCCAGTCCCTGCCTGCAGGTAGGGAGCTTCATGAGTGATGGAACAATGCTGCAGGTGTTTCTCTGTCTCATTCCATCTTCCCCCAATTTCTCTCTGTTTCTAATGTATATATAAGTCAGATTTACTCCCAAATAACTATTCTACAATTTAAGACATAATTAAAATATTAAAAGAAAGAAAACATTTGTATTTTCCTACCAAGAGCTGTGTGTTAAAACCACTCTACCTCACTGTCAAGGTAAACAGTGGTAAGTACTTTACAAGAATCATAACTTTCTGATCTGATATGCTAATAAGCAAGATCAGTCCTTGACGCAAAAGACAACCTTGTCTCATGGTTCATTTGTGTTTTCTCATTATTATTTTGGGTACCAAACATTTCCTCCTTTGCTTAACAGGTTGATTTTGCCTTTTTTCCCCCATTATTATTTTTACTGTGAGGTAAATGCACAGAAATCCACCAATCTACATAGAACAGAAATTTACTAGACAAGGCCTGCAGGAGATATTAATTTCATTTATGCAAATTTGCCTTTTTTTTTTGGCAAATTGTAGTTCTTTCTGATATTTTAGACATGCAGGCCAAGTATTGAATTGTTTTCTCTTCCAAAATGGAAATAAATGCACATATTTTCTTCTCTAGTATATTTTCATACAGAGTTCACTGCAATCAATTGCTACTTTATGTTTCTGTTTAGCAATTTGGAAAGTTAAAATTGCATTCATGCTTTATCTTCTTCTACTTGTTTTTTTTAACTTATAGCTGGGGCTTGGTGCCTGCACTAAGAATCCACTGCTCCTGGAGGCCATTTTTCCCATTTTATTTGCTGTTGTTGTTGTTGTTGTTGTTATTATCATTGCTGTTGTTATTGTTGGATAGGACAGAGAAAAATTGAGAGGGGAGGCGAAGAAAGAGAGGGAGAGAGAAAGATAGAGACCTGCAGACCTGCTTCACCACTTGTGAAGCACCCCCCTTCAGGTGGAGTGCCTGGGCTCAAACCAGGATGTTTCTGCTTACCCTTGTGCTTCTTGTCATGCACACTTAACCCGCTGCACTAGTGTCCACCCTCTCCCCATGCTTTATCTTCCTCTTCTTTTTATTTATTTATGAAAAGGAAACACTGACAAAACCCACAGGATAAGAGGGGTACACCTTCACACAATTCCCGCCAACAGAACTCCGTATCCCATCCCCTTCCCTGATAGCTTTTCTTTTCTTTAACCCTCTGGAGTATGGTCATTGTGGGGTGCAGAAGGTGGAAGGTCTGGCTCCTGTAATTGCTTCCCCGCTGAGCATGGGCGTTGACAGGTAGATCCATATTCCCAGCCTTCCTCTCTCTTTCCCTAGTGGGTAAGGGCTCTGGGGAAGTGGAGCTCCAAGGCACATTGGTGAGGTTGTCCAGGGAAGTCTGGTCGTCATCATCTGGAACCTGGTGGCTGAAAAGAGAGTTAACATACAAAGCCAAACAAATTATTGACCAATCATGAACCTAAGGGCTGGAATAGTGCAGATGAAGATTGGGGGGGGGTCTCTGTTTTGTAGATAACTAGTAGACATATTTTAGTTATATTCCAAAGGGCCTGTGGCAATACTAGTTTTTTTTTTTCTCTCTCTCTCTTTTTTAACCCTGAGCCTGAAGTCTGATATGCAGGTGGATCTAAGTTATTGTCTGGGGAGATGATTTCATGGCTGGAAAGCTGGATCAGAGAAGAGACTAGCTCCCAAATATGGGAAACGTGTATAGATATTGTTGACTGTAAACCCCATCGATTTGATGTGATCTGGGGCCCATATTCAACTTAGGAGCCTATGTGACCTCTGCATCCCTGTAGATCTGAGCTCAAATTCTGTGGTCATGAGTAAGAATGTTCCATGCTGCCCCCATTTCAGCACCATTCTTCCTCAGATATAGCATAGAGTATGTTGTCCAGCCCCCCTTCAGAGGATGGAACATTCTCTACCTTTGTTGATCCAAGTTGAGGGAAAGGTCCTATGGGGGCCCACAAAGGGGTCTGTTTTGTTGGTCCTGATAGAGATGACTGGTAACAATGGAGAGAGGGATTTATTTGAAGTTTAGGTCCATCATGTCTGTTTGGGAATCTCAGGACTCCCCAACTAGGGTCCCAGATGGTGGGGTGGCCTGACAGTGACTAAAGAGTCATCATCAAAATGTGCCAGTCTCTTGCCCTTATTCAGCTTTTGCAGTTCTTGCTTTGATAAGGTTAGCTTTGGAGTGAGTGAGGGAAGTGTAATAGGAAGTAGGTGAGGAGGGTATCTAAGTCTAAGTAGACACTATTTCATTATGAGCTTCATGCTGACTCACTGCAGACTATTGTGCACTTTTGCTTTTAGGTATATATTTGCCCTAATTTATGGGTACATGCGAATATATACTCTATCTCACATGACCTGGTCTATATCTAGATTTTGGGACTTTGTGAGAAAGTGAACCAGCTGGAATGGAATTAGAGAATACTATGAAAGGAAAGGTCTCACCTGAGTAATGAGGATGAAGGGTTGACATTCCAAGCCTGATGTCTTTGAACACAGTCTAAAGTGAAGCATGCTGAGGTGGTACTCGTTGTGTTGATTAGGTTGGGATCAGCGGATGCAATATCATTTGGTATGAATTGAGAGAAGCATGCAGTGAATCCCACCCTTGAGGTTGCAGGACTGGGGGAAATATAGGCTCTATATATAGAGGAAGCTGGATGTTCCTGCTGTCTTAGGGTTTTAGAAGACAATAGATAGTTATTACTATAATCACATTATTTGGCAATTGGGTTAACTTTGAAATATTCTTTTGTTAGGATTTGCTGTATCATACACAACATCACCATAATTTATGTCCTTTGGCATTATTTGTATATAGCTGTGCCACCGCTTGGTTCTGTTCTCCCTGGTCAAAGCTTTTAAGAGAGTCAGCATATCAAAGTGTCTGTGCATTAAAAAGTTTGAGACATTCAATAAATTTTCCCCTCTTATATTAATTAAATAGTGATTTATATGACTACAACTTAATAGGAGTGTATATAAACACCGTTCTACCACCAAAAGTCTGTGTCCCATTGCATCCTGCCCCCCCCCACCCCCGTGAAGCCGAACATCCACCGTCACCCTCAATCCAGGGTTTATACTTTGGTGCCTTACTCCAAATTCAGTCAAATCCTGCTTTGAGTTTCCCTTTCAGTTCTTCTTTCTCAACTTCTGTTTATGAACGGGATCATCCCATACTCGTTTTTATCTTTCTGACTTAGCTCACTTAACATAATTCCTTCTAGCTCCATCCAAGATGGGTCAGAGAGGGTGGGTTCATTGTTCTTAATAGCTGCATAGTATTCTATTGTGTATATATACCACAGCTTACTCAGCCACTCATCTGTTGTTGGGCACCTGGGTTGCTTCCAGGTATTAGCTATTATGAATTTTGCTGCTGTGAACATAGGTGCACATACATATCTTTTTGGTTGGGTGTTATGGAGTCCTTGGGGTATATCCCTAGGAGAGGAATTACTGGGTCATATGGAAGGTCCATGTCTAGCCTAGTGAGAGTTCTCCAGATTGCTCTCCACAGAGGATGGACCAATTTACGTTCCCACTAGCAGTGCTGAAGAGTTCCTTTGTCTCCACAGCCTCTCCAGCATTTGTTGCTGCTGTCTTTTTGATGTATGCCATTCTCACAGGGGTGAGGTGGTATCTCAATTTTGTGTTTATTTCCATTTCTCTGACAATCAGTGACCTGGAACAATTTTTCATGTGTTCGTTAGCCTTTTGGATCTCTAGCTTTCCTACTTTTTATCCCTCTGGGAGTATGGACCCAGGGTCATTATGGGGTATAGAAGGTAGAAGGTAGAAGGTCTGGCTTCTGTTAATTGCTTCGCCACTGGACATGGGCGTTGGCAGGTTGATCTATACTCCCAGTCTCTCTCTCTCTTCCCCTAGTGGGGTGGGGCTCTTGGGAAGCAGGGCTCCAGGACACATTGGTGGGGTTGTCTGCCCAGGGATGTCTGGTTGGCATCATGCTAGCATCTGGAACCTTGTGGCTGAAAAAAGAGTTAACATAAAACCAAACAAATTGTTGACTAATCATGAACCTAGAAGCTGGAATAGTTCATAGGAAGAGTTGGGGGCATCTCCATTTTGTAGATATTTAGTAGGCTTATTTTAGTTATATTCCAAAGGGCCCATGACTATACTAGGTTTTTTTTTTTCCTATGTAGGATAACCAGGATAGGTGATTTTTGTTGCTATTGTGTAGATAAAGAACTACAAGTCAAAAATTTCTAAATTGTTGTATGGGTGATTAAAAACCTAATCTTTAGCCTTTTGTGCTTAGTATAAAATAAATAACTAGATGACTTTCACCTGGCTGACAACATTGTCTGTGAATTGCTTGCTAGAGCAATTGGGCCACCTTTTGCTAGGTAGTGTTTGAAGGCAAGGTCTCTTAAAAATGAAGGCCTAGGCAATGAACTACATTCCCCAAAAACCTTTGGAATTAGAACACTGTGTCCTGCTGCAATGATGTCTACTTCACCTGTGGGGACTACTAAGTGCTGTGCAAATATGAACTGGCCAATCACATACAGTGGGACTGTGTCCAAATGCCTATAGAACCTCCTTCCAAATGTTCCCTAAATCTCATAGCTGATTTACTATTTTAGGATCCCACCATCTCTCTCCCCCTTTCCTGGGAAGAGTCATGTGGTAGGTAAGATATTTTCTCCTCATCCTTTTCAAATCTTTCTGTTTACTAATAAGATTTTATTGAAAGCATATAAGCTATTGGGTGGGGGAGGTAGCATAATGGTTTTGTAAACAAACAAACAAAAATCCTTTCATTCCTGAAGTTCTGAACTCCCAGGTTCAATTACCCGCACCACCAAAGGCCAGAGCTATGCAGTAGTTTGGTTAAAAAAAATTATAAGGGAAGCATATACGATATGAACTTCTGCTTATTAGTTGAATTTCTCCTTGTTATATATGCTCCCTTCATGTGTCACTTGGCAAAACTAATCTTTCCCTCCTTTAATCTTGTCTGGTAAATTTTTGTCACCTATTGGGAAACAACATTTTGGTTTCTCCTTTTTCTCTGCTAAACCACAACTCTCTTGATGCCAATTAAACATAAACTATTTATTTTAGAAAGTGCTAGCATGTCGTCATTTATATTTTTTATACCAAATCATAGAGTTTGCTGGCTTTTTTTTTTTTCTACCAATAGTCATGAGATGTGAGAGGGTTTATTTTGTAATTGTAGCTTTTGCTGTTGCATAGTAATGAGCAGTTGTTTACTTTCAGGAAGAAACAAATGCTTAGTTATAGATTTGGTGAGTGGGTCTTTCCTGGGCCATGCTGACAAGTGTAAGGTGATGTGAAATGACTGGTTAAATGCTACAGAATGTCACAAAGTGAGTCTGCTTGAAACAAAAATTTTGAAGCCAATAAAGGTGAAATGATCCCTTCCTTTTTTGGCAAATCATTCTATTCCCAAGAATCGAATCATAAGCCAAAATAAATCTTCCTCTTGAAGAAAATAGTGAACCTCTGCCATTACTTGCCAAGGCTTTGCTATATTGGATATCAAAGAGTGGGATGGACTCCTCAGCTCTTTTGAATGTGGGAGGGATTTCAGTCAAGAGACAAACAGTAGCGGACAACAAAGATTTAGTGCCCAACTGAATGTAAGAAGATACTACACTGCAAAGAAAAATGGGATACACTATCCTCAAATAGGTTGGTCCTACAATTTGTTGGATGTGAGCTTTTTCAGGACTTTCCCAGAATTCTTTCCAAGTGCTCACCTCTCTCCTCTCATATATATATATATATATATATACACACACACACACATATGGAAACTTGGCAACCATATTTGTGCAAGAATTTACTGAGCATGGTAAGTGGGAAGCCCTGTTGCCCTTCCTCTTAACAGGGACATTCTCAGTTGTGGGAATCTCTGTTTTGATCTTATTATGTATACCTGTGGGGACAACCTGTTGGTGGTCTGGAGCAACTTTACTGCATTTGTTGATTACAGGAAGCATGGACATTTCTGTTCCAGCCCCCCTCTCCTTTTCCTGCTTGTATCTTCCTATGGGCTATCAACACTTCCATGGTGTAAATATTGGGAAAAAATATAACACTTACTAAAAAATGATTGTTTAGTTCCCCCCCCTTTTGTTGCCCTTGTTGTTTATCATTGTTGTTGTTATTGTTGATGGGGAGGACAGAGAGAAATTGAGAGAGAAGGGGAAGACAGAAAAGGGGAGAGACAGACCACCTGCAGACCTGCTTCACCGCTCATGAAGCAACTGCCTGTAAGTGGGGAGCTGGGGTCTTGAACTGGGGTCTTTATGCAAGTCCTTGCGCTTAACCCCTTGCGATACTGCTCGGCCCCTTGTGTTTAGTTTTTTATATACTCAACTCTTTCAAGTCTGTCAAGACTCCAAAGTTTTTTACTCCTGTACCATTTTACAGATGAGAAAATTGAAATTTAAATAATAAACTACTGTGGTCTGGGAGCTGGCGCAGTGGATAGAGCATTGGACTCTCAAGCATGAGGTCCTGAGTTTGATCCCTGGCAGCACATGTGCCAGGGTGATGTCTGGTTCTTTCTCTCCTGTTCCTCTCATAAATAAATAAATAAAATATTAAAAAATAATCAACTACCAATAATGATAGAACTCAAATAAATTTGAAACGTGGTCGTAAGCCAAAAGCCCTTTATTTTTATGTTTTCGACAATCCTTTCTCTAAAAACAAATGTTTATGATTTTTGTAGTCTCAAATGTTTGTGTTTTACAGATCAATTCTTAATGAGGTAACATTTTTATTTGCCTGAGTAATAGGAAAAGTTTCTGAAAAAAGGGAAGAAAAATGTAAAATTAAATATGTGTATTAAACTATTTTTGATATATATTACATAATCACAGAAATTTAAATTCCATGTTTAATGTAAGTTTGATTTATAGGTAAAACATGCCTTTGATACACCACAGTAACTGTGCCTGGACTATAAAATTTTATTTTGCACTCCAGAGAAATTTCAGCTTGGTCAGTGATGAATGCCAGCATAAAAATTTAGAAGACATTGACCTTTGAGGCTTCTTATGAAAGAGACAAATTTAGTATTCAAAAGATTTGTGTGTTCTTCTTATGAATTTAAATTTTAATTATAGTGGCACATGGTAAAAAAGACTTCTTAACACTACAATTTTTAAAACTATATAGATTTATTCTCTCAGGAAAAAAATCCTTATGATTAACTGCATGTGACTGCCCTAAGAGATATCTAGCAGTGGCTTTAGCATACTGCAAACTTTGTGGGGGAGTAAAAAATATATATATAGTAATTTATTGAGGATTCAATTTGAATATTGTTTTGCATTTTATATACTGCTGGTAAATTATAGTTTGGACAATAGTGGAAAAATTTATATGGGAATGGATTCTTGGTCATGATAAAGAACTGTAATAAATCAGTTCCATTAAAAAAATGGATGTACATCACTATGTTAACTTTAGACCATTCAAAAGCAGCTAAGGCTTTGTTTTACCTTGAAAGAAATATGTTTAATTCATTAGAACAGGTAGAAGAACATGTTTATACTTCTTTTTTTTCTTGAAGATTAATCTTTTTCACCACTGGATCTGCACAAAACAAATTTATTTGAAAGGAATTAACTGTCATGCAGTCTCTGGGTTCTTGGCTTTCTTAAAGCGAATAGCATCTGGCTGGAACTTAAACAATATTTCAGTTTGAGAGTAATGTATTTTCTGGTTTCTTCCCTGTCAGATTCTCACCCTGGTCTCTAGGGAGTTGAGAAGAGATTGTCTCACTGACATATTTTGCCTAAAGCAAGTCCTGAGAATAGGATTCATATTATTCATCTTGGTTCTGATTTCTACTGGTTTGCCAAAGGTCAGAATACAATCCATTTTCTTAAAAAGCTTAATACCTCTCTTTTATAAATGAAGTTGTATTTGGTACAAAGTGATGAAGGAAAAAAGGAGAAATGAGGAACATTTGACTCTGAAATCAACTTTTTTTGTTGTTATATTAAACTACATACTACTAGCTTTTTAAGTGGGCTTGATTTTTTTTTTTTTAACTTTACAGGCATTGGAAAATTAGGAATCTGAACATTCCTTTTTGATCACAAATGAAAAAAGAAAAAAAATTACTTTCAGGATTACCTTGTTATATTGCACTTTATTGTGCTTCATATATAGAGTTTTTTTTTTTTTTTTTTACAAATTGAAGGTTTGTGACATGAACTAATCTATTAGTGCCGTTTTTCTATAGAATGTTTTCACTTGGTGTCTTATTAAGTTATGTACAGTTTTTTAAAGCATAATTAAATGATACACAGTAGCATATAATATAGTATAGTATAGTATAATGTATAGTATAGTATAGTATATACATTTTTTTATTTGGGGAGTTAATCATTTACAGTACAGTTGTTGGAAAATGGGTAAAATTAATCATCTCATCATGATAGATGTCTGCAAAGCACTCTCACCCCGAGCCTAGATTTTTTTTTTCATTATCATTCACCAGGACTCCAAAGTGTTCCCGCTACCCTCCTTCCCTACCCTCTCAGAGTCCTTTGCTTTGGTTCAATATACCAAACCCAGTCCAGGTTCTACTTCGTGTTTCCCCTTTCTGTTATTATTTCTCAAGTTCTTCCCATGAGTGAGGTCATTTCATACTTATCCCTCTCTTTCCTCTCACTTAACATGGTTCCTTCAATCACCATACGAAATGAGGTGAAGAAGGTGATTTCATCATTCTGAATTGTTGATATATATATCACAATTTTCTAAGTCACTTATCTGTTGTTGGACACCTGGGTTCCTTCCAAGTCTGGGCTATTACAAATTGTGCTACTATAATATAGGTATACATAACTTTATTTTTTTAATGAAGCTTTGAGGAGCAAATCAAGGGTTCTATTTATGCAGTACCACTGAATGCTCTCCCAACATCAATTTTTGTTTTTGTAAGAGGGAGAGAGAAAGCCAATGATACACCATGTCCCCATTCATTAATTTCCTCTGGTGCTATCATGGTGTTCCCTTATGGTGTCTGAGATTAACAGCAAATGTGTCATATTTGGTAAGGCATGTGTTTTACCAACAAGTAACTAGGATACTGGGACACCAAAACATTTCACTTTATTGAAATATTCACTTTATTGCTATGGCCTAGGACCAGACACCTAATATGTCAAAGGTGTGACTATATAGGGAAGAATAAATTAGCAGGGATGAGATCTTCTTTCAATACTGGGCATTACAACAATAGAATAGAATGCTCATCTGATAAAGTAAATGAAATATAACATTTTATCTATGACCAGTTAACTTCCACTAACATAAGTTAACTTCCACTAACAAAGATCTTAAACTTTATTCTAATCCATGGCAATGCATTATCCATGGATTTTTTTTAAATTTTATTTATTTATGAGAAAGATAGGAGAGAGAGAGAGAAAGAACCAGACCACTCCAGTACATGTGCTGCCGGGGATCAAACTCAGGACCTCATGCTTGAGAGTCCAGTACCTTGGCCACTGTGCCACCTCCCAAAGCACCCATGGATTAAATAAATAAAGTTTAATGATGATATTGGATATTCAGAGATTAAAATAAAATAATAATTTGTTCTTAAGAAAGAAAATGTAGGAAGAAGGAAGCATTCTATTAAAAATAGGAAGCATCCTATTGTTGTATTTCACGTATTGTGAGGATATAACCCTAATATTTTGTTGTTCTGAAAATTAAAGGATAAATATATTAATTTCATGAGGTTATGGAAAATTTCCCACTCTAGAATTATTATTATTATTCTTTTTAAAAGATTTTATTTATTTATTAATGAGAAAGATAGGAGGAGAGAGAAAGAACCAGACATCATTCTGGCACATGTGCTGCCAGGGATTGAACTCAGAACCTCATGCTTAAGAGTCCAAAGCTTTATCAGTGCACCACCTCCTGTACCACTATTATTATTTTTCTTAAAGACAAAGTAAATAGCCTCAATCATATCACTTATCTATTATATAGGAATTACTTTAACATTATTCATTCTACTAATCACTATTTTAAAATTTTTCTATAATGATATTTTATAGTTATAATTGTTTATTAAATGAGAAAACTCAGATTATAATATACCCATCTACACCCAAATAAATTTCCCCAAGTTCAGTGATGTCTACCAATGATTTAGGCTTGATATACTGGAAAATATTTTCTACCAATAGTGATACTTAATATTATCCTTAGTATCTCATAAAACACAAGTTTATGTATATTCTATCTTCAGTTGCTTATCTTTACATAGTGCCTTTTAGTAATCAACTGTATTCATCTCTTTTTATTCTTGAGGTGACCTCTTCCAGAGTCTACTTTTGTTTGTAGGTAATCAAATGTGTAGAGACCACTTCAACTGTTGGCATTATGATAAGCATAAACTTTCCTTGTATTCCAACTCAGAATTAAGACTTTTGATTCTTGCTTTTTTTTTTTTATTCTCCAGTACCAGAAGTAGTCTATAGAAGTGATCTGAGAAAGGCTAGCAATCTTTCCTCACTAGCTATTGTACAACATTTTAAGTAGGCATTAAACTAAGACAGTATCTCTAGTGAGTTTAAATATACTTTGTTTTTAGACAGTATAGAAAGACATTTTTTATTCTTCAGAACAATACCTTCTAAATAAATCTATGTCAAAATAAACATAAAGGTCAAGATGGCATCAGTCATATTTGTCTATTTGGGGGCTATGTGGATGAAAATCAGTCAGCTACAATAACAGGTGAAGTATCCAAAGTAACTGTCAAATTCATTCTCATTTTTCCATTTGTAAAGAACAAACACTTAAAGAAAAATCACATAAGATATTGCACCATTCTTATGACAGTTCAGCTATACTCTTGTGTATTTATGTTTTCACCAATAAAGAAGTAGTCGTTTTTGACATTAGCAAGGGTGTGCTTCAGTCCTTGTTATGAAAGGTTTTCATCTTTCTGATCTCCAGTATTCAAGTTTGCCTTGACTTGATTTCACGTAATCTTTGGTTTATAACTACAAGATTCTTTTGTCAAGATGGTTTCCTGTAAGTGATAGTTTATGGTAACACCAACATCAATGATTACTATGCTTTCAGTCAGTACTTAGCCCTCTGGGGTTTCAGTGAAGGCATTTCTAACTTTACCCTCCATCCAGTGGAACTATGTTCCATTGACCCATAGTTAGAGCCCATCTACTATCTCCTGGATATTGTGGATAGAGTATAAATTCTCATAGTGATAGTGAGGTCTGGTTAGATTACCTTGGTAACAAATGAAAGGAGATGACTGCAGAGATATTTTAAAAGGGTGCAATACCAGTGCTTAGTGAAAATATGTAAGGGGGTATGAATCGACCTGTCAATGTCCATGTCCATAGGAGAAGCAATTACAGAAGCCAGACATCCCATCTTCTGCATCCCATAAAGATCTTTGGTCTGTACTCCCAAAGGGATAAAGAATAGGGAACCTTCCAATGGAGGGGGTGAGATACAGAACTCTGGTGGTGGGAATTGTACTCCTCTTATCCCACAATCTTGTCAACCATTACTAAATCACTAATAAAGAAATAAAGGCTGAGTAATTTCTTAATCATATTCCATTGAGTATATGTCCCATAAATTTTTTTATAACTTTTAAAATATCTATACTAAATGGAATATTACTCAGCAATAAAAAAGATGATTTTACATCCTTTGGGATAAAATGGATGAAACTTCATTGAATTATGCTTAGTGAAATAAGCAAGGAGGTAAAGGAAAACTATAGGATGGTCTCACTCATATGTGGAATTTAAAGAACTGAACACACATACATAAACTAAACAACTAGACACAACACAACCCATATTTAAAATGGGAAAACTATTGTGGTTACTTAGGGGGCCGAGGGGAGGGTACAGACTTTTGGTGGTGGATAAGATAAGAAACTCTAGTCTTATTACTATTTAGTTCTATCAATAGCTCTGTCAATGGGAGGGGTGGATAGATTTAATATCTCAAGTTCCCCAACTGCCTAGACTATAGCCCTAAGCACAAATACTAGCTCTTGCTAATATTTATCTTAGATTTGCAAAATGATCATACTCTGAAAATGGAGTTGTTTGTTGGTATGCTTCTAGTTCTGCTTCTGGGATCCCTTCTGTTACATTACTTGATGCTGTGGTCTATTTACATGGTCATTCTGTTACATTGGTTTGGTCTCACTCCCCCTGCCTCCGGGAGATTGTGGTTTAGTCTTTGCCTTTTCTCGCTTTTCCCTTCTCCCCGCCCCCTATCCTACATAATTCCTTGGTTCCTGACGCTGCTGCTGGAGGAGAAGGATGCAGGACAAATTTGAGTTGTGATTAGATTAGATTAGTTTTTGAACCGTTTGCTCGTGAATAAAGAAATACTGTTTCTCCGCTCAGCCAAGTGCCCCTGGTCTTCTGTCTCCTGCCACGAAGCTAGCCCAGCATACTGGCATACTGGCGCACTTGACTTTGACGACAATTGTTTATGGATCTCTAACAATGTATCAGAAAATAAAGCTCTGCAAACATTTAAATCAATTACAGCTTTAGGTCAGATAGGTCAAGATCTTTTGACCTTGTAAGTATTTAAAATACAAAGAGGTTCGGATACCACTTAGAAGCATTCAGATCATAGTGAAGTTAAGTATAATAACACAGATTCTTAGCCCCCCAACTAACCTGGCTATAATGATTAATTATTGATATTTTAACTTTCTCTAAGACTATAAGAAACCCCTTTCATCGTCTTTAAGACCTGCATTTCTCCTAGTCCTGGTACCTCTAGGATATGCCCATACTTCTTGAAATTCCTTTTCTATGATTCCTTACTGCCGTACCAACCCTGTCAACTTTAACCAAATCGCTACTGGTGCTGCCACCCCGCATTATGCTGCTATTGAAATCCTTCTGTGGACTGTAACCTGAGATACCAGGCTGAGAAGTCAACCTCACAACTCTTCAAATCTTGTGCTCCACTCTGACACCATTCTCTCAGACAACATTCTCATCCAATCTCAGGTCATGCCACCTTCCAGATACCAGGCTGCAGATGCTACCATGAGCCACCCCAACTTCTCTGGGCAGATGATCTCACCAGTGTGTCCTGGACCCTCACATCTCCAGAGCTCTCGTCCACTAGGGAAAGATAGAAACAGACTGGGGGTATGGATCAGCCTGTCAATGCCCATGCTCACTGGAGAAGCAGCTACAGAAGCCAGAACTCCTACCTTCTGCTCCCTGTAAACAACCTTGATCCATACTCCCTGCCAAAAAGAAGTGATAGGATGTAGATAAGGGGACTCTTCACTCCAGTTCCATCAGCACCCAGAGAGAGAGAAGGAAAAGATCAGGGGCATATGGAGGTAGCTTTGATGTCATGAGTGGTTAGAGGGAAAGAGAGGATTGAATCAGAAAAAGAAGAGGTAACTATAAATGTGGACAGATAGTTGTAGAGAAGATGGTTAGCCCATGTCTACAACTTTAGGGGAACGGTGGGGAGAGTGATGATTGCAGTGGGGAGAGTGAAGATTCAGAACTCTGGTGGTGGGAATGGTATAGTGAAACCCCTATCGACATGTAATTCTGTAATTTAAAAGTATTTTAAAAATTTTTAAAAAGAAGAAGAAAAATAAGGGAAAAGAAAGAAAATACCCCTGAAATTTTATAAATTTTCAAAACAGTTAAATCATTAATAAAAGATAAAATAAATGCCCCCAAAATGTGTAAGGGAGAGATATAAGGAGGAAATGTCACAGTGTCTTTCAGTCCATTTAATTTCCTCCCAATTCTACTGCTATTTTCCATGAAGGATAAGTTAAATCAGACTTTTCTGATGATATCGGACATGTTCAGGGTGGTATGGCAGTAGGCATTAAGTCAGACTTTTCTAATGGGAAAATAGACTTTCATACTTCAGAATTTAAAAAACTTACTCCTCCATATGAATAGAATATTCACCAAGGGAGAGATCCAAATGGCAAAAAAACACATAAAAAATGCCCCAAGTCGTTGCTTGCCCAAGAAATATGAATTAAGACAACAATGAGATATCACTTTACATCTGTGAGAATGTTATACATCAAGAAAGGATAGTAACAACTGTTGGAGAAGTTGTAGGGGTAAGGGAACCATCCTGCACTGCTAGTGGGAATGTAAATTGGTTCAATCTCTTTGTAGAATAATTTGGAGAATTCTCAGAAGGCTAGATAGAAATGGACCTGCTCTGGGCCGGGTAGTGGCCCACCTGGTTGAGTGCACATGTTACAATGCACAAGGACCTGGGTTAAAGACCCCCATCACCACCTGCAGGGGGAAATTTTTACATGTGGCGAAGCAGTGATGTAGGTGTCTTTCTTTCTCTCTCCCTCTGTAACACCTCCTTCCTTCTCAATTTCTGGCTGTCTCTATCCAATAAATAAAGACAATTAAGGGAGTCGGGCTGTAGCACAGCGGGTTAAGCGCAGGTGGCGCAAAGCACAAGGACCGGCATAAGGATCCCGGTTGGAACCCCGGCTCCCCGTCTGCAGGGGAGTCGCTTCACAGGCGGTGAAGCAGGTCTGCAAGTGTCTATCTTTCTCTCCTCCTCTCTGTCTTCCCCTCCTCTCTCCATTCTCTCTGTCCTATCCAACAACGACAACAACAATAATAACTACAACAATAGAACAACAAGGGCAACAAAAGGGAATAAATAAATAAAATAAATATAAAAAAATAAAGACAATTAAAAAAAAGAAATTAAAAAAAAAGAAATGGATGTACCCTATGACTTGGCAATTCTCCTGGGTATATATATCCTAAGGAATTAAGCACACCCATCCTCAAAGACCTGTATGTATCTATATTCATAGCAGCACAATTTGTAATAGCCCAAACCTGGGATCAGCCTAAGTGTCTAGCAACAGATGAGCGGCTGAGAAAGTTGTGGTATATATACACAACAGAATACTACTCAGCTATTAAGAATGATGAGTCCATCTTATTTACCTCTTATTGGATAGAACTTGAAGGAATCATGTTAAATGAGATAAGTCAAAAAGAGAAAGGAATATACCATGATCTCACTCATGGACAGAAACTGAGAAATTAGAACAGACAGGGGAAACAAAAAGCAGCACTTGGATTGGGTATGGTGTATTGCATCAAAGTAAAGGACTTTCTGTGGAAGTGGGTGTATCAGGTCCTGTTGTGTGATGATGGAGGCAGACCTAGGTTGGGGGTGAGAGTGTCTTACAAAAAAACATTAGAAATTGTATACATATACAAACAACTGTATTTATTGTAAGCCACTAATGCCCTAACAAAAATGTAAAAAACAAAAACAAAAGCTTACCCATCAGAAAGCATCCAAATATAAACTCTTACAAATATCAATTCTCTTGTTGAATTAAAGCATCAATGCCAAATGAGCAAGAAAGAATTGAGAGGACTTTTGTGTGATAATTGGAAAGAATATATTAAGAATGCTTTCAGAGAGAGAGAGACAGGCAAGGAGTATGGATTGACCTATCAACGCCCATGTTCAGCGGAGAAGCAATTACAGAAGCTAGACCTTCAACCTTCTGCATCCCACAATGACCTTGGATCCATAATCCCAGAGGGTTAAAGAATAGGAAAGCTAATATTGCATCCACCGATCACAACCTAACCAACGCAACGATTGCCACCTCAACATGCTTCACCTCAGACTGTGTCCAGAGACTTCACGTGTGGAATGACAACCCTTCAGCTTCATTACTTGGGTGAGACCTTTCCTTTTATAGTACACTCTAATTTCATCTCAGGTGGTTCACCTTCTAACAAAGTCCCATAACCTAGATATACACCAGTTTCTGTGAGAGAGAGCTTATGTTCACATGTATCCATAAACTACTGCAAAATATATACCTGAAAGCAGAAGTACACTAGAGTTTGCAGTGAGTACCTCCCTAACACTTCCTCTCCACTATTCCAAGCTTGGGATCCATGATTACTCAACAATTTGTTTGGCTTCGTATGTTAACTCTCTTTTCAATCACCAGGTTCCAGATGCCACCAGGATGCTGGCCAGTCTTCCCTGGATTGAAGACCCCACCAATGTGTCCTGGAGCTCAGCTTCCCCAGAGACACACCTTACTAGGAAAAGAGAGAGGCAGACTGGGAGTATGGACCGACCAGTCAACGCCCATGTTCAGCGGGGAAGCAATTACAGAAGCCAGACCTTCTACCTTCTGCAACCCACAATGACCCTGGGTCCATGCTCCCAGAGGGCTAGAGAATGGGAAAGCTATCAGGGGAGGGGGTGGGTTAAGGAGATTGGGTGGTGGGAATTGTGTGGAGTTGTACCCCTCCTACCTTATGGTTTTGTTCGTTAATCCTTTCTTAAATAAAAAATTAAAAAAAAAAAGAATAGGAAAGCTATCAGGGGAGTGGAAGGGATACAGAATTCTGTTGGTGGGAATTGTGTGGAGTTGTACCCCTCTTATCCTATGGTTTAGTCAATGTTTCCTTTTTATAAATAAAAAAATTAATTAAAAAAAGAAAGCTTTCAGAAAGAATAAAGAAATAAAAAACTTTAAAGGTCTTGACATCTGGTCTGAAATGGAGATAGGGGAATGAGAAGAAACACTAGCCTTTCAAAATGGGAGAGGAAATCAATATCCATTTAGTAGACTTGGAGCAGAACCACTATGAATTCATTGCTGACATGCTTAAGTATCTGATCCAATCCCACATACCTTATCTCTTTGTTTCCTGCAGAGATTTTGTTATTATTTTTACCCAACTGATGTGGTTCTCCCTTTACTCAGACCCTCAAATTTAGATATAATTCTGTATTAGATTTTTTCTTGTTCTTCCTCTCATAGCTCCACAATACCCTTAGACAGCTAGAAACTTGGCTTGCCAGCCTGATCTCTAACATCACATATACTTAGTTTTTGAACTCCATCAGCTAGATGAACCCCAAACTCTCTGGTGTTTAATAATACCCTGAGAGATGCGTAGATTTAGAGATAGCTTTGATCATCTCTCATTTAACATTTCTTTCTTTCCCCATTGTTAAGGTATAAAGGATTAAATCTGACTCATAAAAATATAAAAAGAACACATGTCAAAAATTTTATTTAATTCATGAATTTATGAGATAACAAATTAGATGTTACCGCCAGTTCAAAAGATAATTCATAGTGGAGTCATAGAGGTCATGACATGATTTTTATAGATAGAACCAAAGCTTGACATTTTCTCCCCTTAGATGTGGAGGAACTGGGTGGGATTAGGGAGGAAGTGTACAGGATCACTTCATCACTTTCTCACTTTCTTTGTGTGCTGACAGGCAAGATGATATGCAGTGTTATCTATACCTTTTAGAATGGGGAAATTTCTCAAAAGACCATGAAAGGTGCATATCCTTAGGTACAGAATCTTGAAGGATCATATGTAGATTTCAACATGGTGTAACAAAGTTTTTCTGTAAAGGATTAGATGGAAAGTATTTGGGGGGGCTAGGCAGTGGTATTCCCAGTTGAGTGCACACATTACCATGTGCCAAAACCAGTTGAGCCCCCACTTCTCATCATGAGTGATGAAGTAGGTCTTTTTATTCTCCCTATTTTCCCTTCTGCTCTGTTTCTATCTGTCCTATCAAATTGAAAGAAAGAAGGCAAAAGAAAGAAAGAAGGAAGGAAGGAGACATGGTTGCCCTGAGTGGTGGATTCATCATGCAGACACCAAGTCCCAGTGATAACCCTGGTGTCCAAAAAAATAAATAAAAAAATAAATAAAATAAACAAAGAAAGAGAGAAAAAAAAGAGAGAAAGAAGACAGAAAATATGTTGGACTTTGTGGGACATTGTCTATGACACTTAGTCATTTTTCTTTTTTTTCCTTTTTTTTATGTTTTAGACATAGAAATAGTAGCAGTTGCTAAAATGTTGTATAAAAATGGGCCACCTAGGGCTGGGAAGACAGCATAATGGTTATGCAAATAGACTTCCATGCCTGAGGCACCAAAGGTCCCAGGTTCAGTCAGTCTCCAGCATTACTATAAGCCAGAGTTGAGCAGTGCTCTGGTAAGAAGAAAAAAAAAGAAAAAGACTTAAAAATGGGCCACCTGCAATTTGGACCTTGGAAATAGTATGCCTGATATCTGCTCTTCACCTGTATAGATTTGCCATACAAGTCACTCAATAAATGTTCTGTCCACTTTTACGTCTTTCATACCTTTTTTTTTTTTCCTCCTGAAAGTATTTATCCAAAGCAATGCTTTTAAGTACTATACTAATTTGGTCAAAGTCTTCTACTCAAACAACTCTAATGGTATCTGGAATTAAGCTCAGACTTGCTGGGCCTGGCATTCGGATGCATTTTCCAGTATCTCCCTCAGCCGTTAACTACATAACCATTAACATTGTAAACATTTTCTCATTTTTGCACAGTATCTTATGTTTACCTATGATTCAATATTCTGTTCCCTTTCTGAAATGTTACCCTTCCTTGCAAGACAGATGGTTTTGAAGTAGGCCTTGTAAGGAAGGGTAGGATTTCATCTGAGGAGGATATTTTTTGAGTCCTTCTAGTTTTAGCATCATTATTCACACTGATCTTTCCTCTATCAATACATTTTTTGTTGTTTTATTTCTTGTGTTTATTTGGGCCACTGTAATCAAAAACTATAGAGTAGGTGACTTATAAACAATATAGACTATTTTTTACTGTTCTGGAGATTGGAAAGTCCTAGATCCTAGATCCAGGTACAGAATTAATTCCCTGTCAGGACCTGCTTACTGATATAATGGTGGCCATTTTGTTTGTTTGTTTTGTTTTTTAACTATGATTTCACATTGTGAAAGAGGGAACGGTGCTCTCTTATGAGAGAACCAATTTGATTCATAAGGATTTTCTGTCAGATTACCTTACAATGTTATTGTCTTCAATTACCATTACATCAGGGAATGGGATATACCATGTAAATTTTATAGGCACTCACTCAGGACTGGGGAGATAGTTCAGCTTGCTAGAACACAAAATTTGCATGTCTCAGATGCCAGAGGGCTGCACGTTCAATACTTGTATTATCTTATGCCAGAGATGAGGGTACTCTGTTATCTTTCTCTTAATAAATAAATAAATAAATAAATAAATAAATAAAGTTAATAAATAAATAGAAATATTAAACGTGTATTTAGTATATGCAGTACTTCCCATTAAAAAATTGGTTTCTTTCTTTCTTCTTCTTTTTTTTGTCTTCAGTGGTCCTTCATTGGATCACTAGTGAGAGAGAGTGAGAGAGAAGAGAGGGGAGAGAGAGAGAAAAAAAGAGGAGACATTTTAGCATTGAAATTCCCTCAGTGTGTGGAGGACAAGCTCTTAACCTGGGCTCCACAGATGGCAAAGGCATGCATGCTCCCAGATGGGTTATCTCACTAGCTCTATTTGCTTAAATATTTTCATTCATGATTTAATACTCTGTTCATAAAGTATCTATCTATGCAGTGTGAATTTTTTTACCTTTTTTCCCTTCATAGGTAACCTCAAAGTACAGTGGGGATTTCATTTCCTTTGGTTGTTGGAGTGAAGTCCTCAGTTTTCTCACTGTTAACTGGTCTTAGACCTCTGTTCCTTGTGTGTCCTCTCCACAAGGCAGCTCAACAGTGTACTAGCTTTACCAATGGAGCAAGAGAGATGAGCGAGAAAAAGTTAGAGGCGTAAGGGAGGGAGAGAGAGAGAGAGAGCTTTCTGTAACCTAATCTCAGAAGTGAAGTGCCATTGATTATTCTATTTGTTAGGGGAAAGTCTCAGTTCAGAGTTAAAAAAAAAAAAAGAATTGCAGGAGTAGGACCATTGGGGGCCATTTTAGAATCAGTCAGCCACTCAGTCAGATGGTAGTAATGATGGTGAATCTGTTTGGCGTAGAGAAATGCAAGATTGCAATGCTATTATAAATTCAGAATGCTGTGGGATGCTAAAAATATTCTTGAAATATAAGCGGGACATGAAAACCTCCTGTCTAATAAAGGAGAAACTGTCAAGGTGATAGCACACCAGTTGAGAGCCCATGTGACCATGCACAAAGACTAGTTCTGGTCCTCACATGAAGGCGGGGAAGTTTCACAAATCGTGGAGCAGTGCAGCAGGTATCCTTGTTTCTTTCCCTTTCTCTATCTCCTTCTCCCCTCTTCTCAATTTCTCCTTGTTCTATTTAAAAAAAAAAAAGTGGTGGGGGAACTGTGAACTATCAGATCATATTTAAGGAAAAATTTAGAGTTGTTGTTCAACTAAAATGAACACTTCCTTAAAACTCCAATGTTCAGGTCTGACTATGTATTTTTCCCCCTCTAGCTTTGATTTCTCCCCTTAGTGTTGCATATTCAAAATAGACTAACTTGCATTTAAAAGAACCTTTGAAAACAGAAAGTAATCTGAGAGAGGACAGGTTCTCAGGTTTCTGTGCAGTATTTTTGAAAGAGATGTTTTCCTATATGTCTTGGAAAAGTCTGCATACTCCGTCTACTAATGTATGAGAAATCATCTTCGATGTCTCTGGTTAATTCTATTTAATCGTCAATGTTTTCACTCATATTACTGCAATAATGATTATAGCTGTAGTATAGCATTAGTCCAGTAGATGGCAGAAGGATACTATGCACTGAATTGGAATACATTTAATAACTTGTAGATAGAAGGCAAGAACAAATCCTCTCAAATTGTTTTAGAAATCTACCTTTGTTGTGTTTCGGACACCAAGGATATGAATGAAATTGTCATATTCCATCAGAGACACCTATGATTCCAACAGACTTTGCTAATATCTTACAGAATAAGAAGAAAAAAAAAGTGGTACAAAGAAACAAGCGATCTCATGGAAAATTAAGTCTTGCCAGTGTACTAATCTACTATTCGATCAGGACTTTTTCTCTAATAGAGTTTTATTTTTAATAAAATGAATCAGATATAATATGGAAATTATTTTAATTAAAAGAAAGGCATATGGCACTTTGTAATTATAAACCGTGAAGATTACTTCTTTAGATAGGGGTTTTCTGCAATGGAAATTAAAAAACACAGAAAGACAAAGCATTTGCATTCAATATAGTGTTTCAGTTATTTTTTCAAAGGATGTTCATGTTACGGCACATTTTGTAGTTTAGGAAGCTTAACAATCCCATTGCTATTCTTGTCTGTTAATATGCTTGCTAATTTGACAGTATTGTAATTTAAACCAAGAACATTACACAGTGATGTGGTTGTAACCACCAAGAAATAATGATGGTGAAATTTATATTCCTGCAATATAAACACAAAGTAGGCAAAAGTCACATAGTGTTTTGTGGTTGATGCTATATGGAAAAATGCTACACAATCCAAATTAAGCAAGATTAATCTTAATTTTCTTTTGTTTCCTTCATATAAACAAGGTGGATTTTTTTTTTACAAAAATAAAAAATAAAGAAGATAAATTCCTTCAAAACATGGTGGTAGTAATGCCTATAACTTTACTGCTTCTTTTGACCTCAGCAAAATATGCCTAATTTTTTCTTTGGGGCTCCCTTGGGGAAGGCCCACACCTATTCACAATAGGCTGTAAGTGTGAGCAATGTTTTGCAGTGGGTGGATGGGTAGGATTGCAGTGGAAGTTAGCTCAGGTTGTCAAATCTGAGAGCCGAAGCAGCAGCATAAAAGGAAATGAGTACTGAGGCTCTTAGCTAAGAAATTAGAGCAAGACTGGATGAGCTGAAAGATTGATTTGGGCAGTTCAGGAATTAGTTTTTGAATAGAGGCTTGATGCCTGGGTACTTTTTCAGTGTAGCTTTTTTTTTTTTTTTTTTTTGGAAGACTTTCAGTTTAAAGGCAGTCTCTAAAAAGAGCTCACTGCATCCATGCCTTTAGGGAATGTCATTCTACAAAGTCCTCTGTTGCCTGAGTTTTCCTGATGGTTTAGATGCAATTAGATTGTAAATGGGATTCAGATTACTTTTTACATAAGGCATTCTCTAACATATGCTCATTGTAAAGCTTTGTCCGTATTTTTTTTTTCCATCCACTGTAGACATCTTTCAGCACAAACTCATTTGACTGGACATCTTAGTATCTCAAAGTGCTTGGTCTTGATGTACAGTGTTAGAGAATTTATTGTCTTCTTTTCCATATCAGTTAAAACTTGTATCTTTTTTTTAGTGCGAATCCTTGGAATACCTTGTTGTTCCCTTTTCTCCTTCAGAGGCAATGTTGGTTTCCTTTCACAGATTTGTAAATTTATATAGTGCTTATCCCTTTTTCAGTTCCTCAACCATTTTTAAATAGCCATAAAAGTAATTTTCCCCAAGTTTTCCTATAAACATAAAGTATGCATGTATATACATTTCTTCTTATACACATATTTCTCTTCATATTAGATACTGTGCTATATTGTAAAAATGCATAAGTATTTATTATAAATCACATTAGCATAAAATAAGGATTTTTTATTAGAATCTTCAAAGTCTCAGAAAAAGGAAAAATTAGTTTTGAAGAAGTTAAGTCCTTATAGAATAAATGGTGTTGGAAAGTTTACCTATAAGTTTTTCATGTTTGGCATTATTAGAAAACACAGCATTGATTAATTTTTGATTTACCATATTTATATTGGAGGAAACTGCTAGGAATTCTCTCACCATACCTTTCTATGAGGTGTTTGTTAGTTGTTATACTTTATTTTTGGTAGACATAATGTTCAGGCAGACAAACTCTTTGATGCTTGGTTCTGTTTCTTGACCTTAATCTACCTATAGTTTTTCATTTATCAGTTTTTTATTCACTTGATTGGGGTGAAATAATAATTCACAATATATTAGTTGCTAACATATGTACAGTTTCTTTTTATATATACTTTATTGGAGGTCAATGGTTTACAGTATAGAATATATATGTTTTATCTCGTTACTCAGAGTGGTTGACAACATAGATCTGACACTGGCTCTTAGTTCCCAGCCTTTTCATCACTTTTGTCATTTGTCTACTGACATTATCACTTGGATATTTGAGTTTTAAAAAATCTTTGGGTGATTCCCCCCCGCAAGTTATTTTTCGTCTCTTCCCAATCCTCAAGGTTTAATGATCTAAGTTCTGCTTTATCTCAAGGCACATGTTATTAACCTATTTTGTATTACTTTCTCCTAGCTCACAAGTACAAATACTACCAAAATATAACTAAAGAGCATGTATTGTAGTCTCTTTAAAAAAAACAAAACAAAAAAAAACTATCCCTAAAGGATTTATTGAAATGCTTCTTATTCTTTTCTCTGCTACTCATTTTGGCTTCTCTTTTCAATTTCCAAATGCTGTGCTTACTTCTCTTTATTTAACGGTCTCTAACAGAGTTTTATTCATTAATTTTACAAATATTTAGCAGATCTCTACACTGTGAGTACTGTGTAAAGAAAATATATTTTCACCACACTTCCAAGGTTGAAGAGAAGATAGACTTTAAAGACATATTAATTTTATTTGTCTAAATGTTTATTTATTCATTTATTTTGAATGGAGATAGAGAAGTGGAGAAAGGAAAGAGAGAAAGATAGAGGGAGGTGGGGAGAGACCTGTAGCACTGGACCCTTAATAGCATATTTAAAGTATCCTGGACTGGAGTTGATGTATTGCACCAAAGTAAAAGACTCTGGGGTTGGTGGGTGGGGAGGTACAGGTCCTAGAAAAGGTGACAGACCTAGTGGGGGCCATATTGTTATGTGGAAAACAGAAATGTTATGCATGCACTATTGTATTTACTGTTATGCATGTACTGTTGTATTTACTGTTGAATGTGAAACATTAATTCTTCAATAAAGGAAAATAATAATATCAGTTCTGGAAAAAAACACTCTCCTGTCTGAGGCTCTGAGCTAATGGGTTTAACTGCCAGCACCTCCATCAGCCAGAGCCCAGCAGATCTCTTGTCAATGTTCCTATCTCTCTCAAAATCAATCAAACAAACAAAATTCAAAAAGACAGCAATGGCTTCCTAATCCTACCTCTAGCTTGGGCACATGGACTGTTTGTGGCAATTAGGCTGCATTGTAGTGACTCCACCCCACAGGAATACCAGGAGGAGAACATTTGTCTATGGAAACATGATCAAGTGTAAACAGAGCATTTGACCCTGAATCCTGAGTGACTGACACAAATACTAGAAGGGAATGAAAGGGGATGGTCAGAGGACAGAATTTCATGTCTGTAACTTTCAGTCAATTCACTTACTTGTGTAGATTTTTATTTATAGAACTGAGCTTAACTTGTAAATAAAAGTTTAATCAAAATATTTTTTTTAAAAAAAAGTGCCTGAGAGCACATCATCTTAGAGAACAGCTAGGGGAGGCATTTCTTCTCATTATTAGATAAATAACCAAATAATACAATCTTTGTGCATCAAACAAGCACTACTGTGCTCAAAAAGACTCAGCAAGTCAAACTTTCAAACAGGGTTCAACAGAATGATGGCTACTCTCTGAGGACAGATGAAGGACTCAGAGTAAAGAGACCAACATCATTTGAAGTTTCATTCATAGGCTTACTCCTTGATGCTCCTTGTTGAGTAAGAGCTCAGCTAGGGCTCCCGGACAGTGTGTCTATAGAAGGTCTTTCCCTCTGCATATACTTGGACATCCTTACACCATATAGAGGAGTTCCAAAGACAAGGGTGTTACGAAAGAGCCATATAGAAGCTGCATCTCTTTTGTGAATTAACCCTTGGCAGTCTCTTAGCACTGCTTCTGCTAACCTCTGCTTGTGGGAACAGTTACAAGAAGTCCAAATTCAAGGGGAGAAGAAATAAATCTCAGTTCTTTGTTGTTGTTGCTAAGATTTCGGAAAGAAAGAGGGAGAAACAACATGGAAACCATAGTTCTTGCATATGGTGCACTGGGTATAAGAATAACAAACACACGTTTTTTAAAATTTCTTTATTGGGGAATTAATGTTTTACATTCAACAGTAAATATAATAGTTTGTACATGCATAACATTTCTCAGATTTCCATGTAACAATACAACCCCCACTAGGTCCTCTGTCATCCTTCTTGGACCTGTATCTCCCCCCACTTCCACCCCAGAGTCTTTTACTTTGGTGCAATATGCTAATTCCAGTTCAGATTCTACTTGCGTTTTCTCTTCTGATCTTGTTTTTCAACTTCTGCCTGAGAGTGAGATCATTTCATATTCATTCTTCTGTTTCTAACTTATTTCACTTAACATGCATTTTTCAAGGTCCATCCAAGATCGGCTAGAAATGGTAAAGTCACCATTTTTAATAGCTGAGTAGTATTCCATTGTGTAGATAAACCACAACTTGCTCAGCCATTCATCTGTTGTTGGACACCTGGGTTGCTTCCAGGTTTTGGCTATTACAAACTGTGCTGCTAAGAACATATGTGTACACAGATCTTTTTGGATGTGTGTGTTAGGTTCCTTAGGATATATCCCCAGGAGAGAAATTGCAGGATCATAGGGTAGGCTCATTTCTAGCCTTCTGAGAGCTCTTCAGACTGTTCTCCACAGAGGTTGGACCAATTAACATTCCCACCAGCAGTACAGGAGGGTTCCTTTGACCCCACAGCATCTCCAGCATTTGCTGCTGTTACCTTTTCTGATGTATGACATTCTCACAGGAGTGAAGTGGTATCTCATTTTCTTTATTTGCATTTCACTGACAATCAAAGACTTGGAACATTTTTTCATGTGTTTCTCAGCCTTTGGATCTCTTCTGTGGTTAATATTCTGTCCATGTACTCTCTCCATTTTTGGATGGGGTTATTTGTTTTCTTGTTGTTGAGTTTGGCAAGCTCTTTGTTTATTCTGGTTATTAGCCTCTTGTCTGATGTATGGCGTGTAAAGATCTTCTCCCATTCTGTGAGGGGTCTCTTAGTTTGGACAGAAGTTTCTTTTGCTGTGCAGAAGCTTTTTAATGTGATGTAGTCCCATAGGTTTATGCTTGCCTTAGTCTTCTTTGTAACTGGATTCATTTCTTTGAAGATGTCTTTAAAATTTATACAGAGAAGAGTTCTGCCAATAATTTCCTCTAAGTATCTGACAGTTTCCGGTCTAACATCCAAGTCTTTGATCCACTTGGAATTTACTTTTGTATTTGTTGAAATACAGTGGTTCAGTTTCATTCTTCTACATGTTTCAACCCATTTTTTCCAACACCATTTGTTGAAGAGACTCTGTTTTCCCATTTAATAGTCTGGGCACCTTTGTCAAAGATTAGATATTCATAGGTGTGGAGGCTTACTTCTGGGCTCTCAATTCTATTTCACTGGTCAGTGTGTCTATTCATGTTCCAGTACCAAGAAGTTTTGATGACAGTGGCCCTATAATACAATTTGAGATCTGGGAGTGTGATGCCTTCAGTTCTGTTCTTCTTGAGATTGTTTTGGCAATTCTAGGTCTTTTCTGGTTCCAGATAAACATTTGTAGCATTTGTTCTGTTCTCCTAAAAAATGTGCTTGGGATCTTGATGGGGATAGCATTAAATTTGTATATGGTTCTGGGTAGTATATATTCATTTTGGTGACGTTAATTCTTCCAACCCATGAACATGGAATGTTTTTCCACTTCTTTGTGTCTTTTTCAATTTCCTTGAGTAGTGACTCATAATTTTCAGTATACAAGTCTTTCACTTCTTTGATTAGGTTTACTCCTAGATATTTTATTGTTTTATTGCTATAATAAAAGGAATTGATTTCTGGATTTCAACTTCTTCTAACTTAGTGTTTATATAGATGAATGCCACTGACTTTTGACTGTTAATTTTGTAGCCTGACATCATACTGTATTGCCTGATGATTTCCAAAAGCTTCTTGCTGAGTCCTTTATGTTTTTCTATGTATACTCTCATGTCATCCTCAAATAGGGAGAGTTTGACTTCTTCTCTTCCAATCTGTATCCCTTTAATTCCTTCCTCCTTGCCTAATTGCTATAGTAAGAACTTCCAACACTATATTGAATAATAATGGTGATAATAGGCATCCCTGCCTAGTACCTGATCTGAGGGGAAATGCTTCTAGTTTTTCACCATTGAGTATGATGTTGGCTATAGGTTTGCTATATAAAGACTCCACTATCTTCAGGAATTTTCCATCTATTCCCATTTTTTGTAGTGTTCTGATCATAAAGGGATGTTGGATTTTGTCAAAGGCTTTCTCTGCATCTGTTGATATGACCATGTTGTTTTTGGTCTTGTTTTTGTTGATGTGGTGGATCACGTTGATTGATTTACTTATTAAACCAACCTTACATGCCTGGGATAAACCCCCTTGGTCATCATAAACAATGCTTTTAATATTCTGCTGTATTTGGTTCGCTAGAATTTTGTTCAATATTTTAGCATCTATGTTCATCAGAGATATCTTTTTTGGTGGTGTCCCTGTCTGCTTTTGGTATCAGCGTGATGTTGGCTTCATAGAAGCTGGCAGGGAGTATTCCAGTGTCTTCAATCTTCTGGAAGACTTTTAAAAGTAGAGGCATTACTTTTAATTTGAAGGATTTGTAGAATTCATTTGTAAAACCATCTGGCCCAGGACTTGTATTTTTGGGAAGGTTTTTGATAATTGTTTCAATTTCATTAGCCTTTATAGACCTGTTCATGTTATCTAGTCCCTCTTTACTTAATTTTGGAAGTTTGTATGTATCTAGGAAATTGTCCATATCTTCCAGGTTCTCTAGCTTGGTGGCATATTGTTGTTCATAGAATCTTCGCATGATATGTTGAATTTCTAGGTGTCTGTTGTGATATTTCCACTTTTATTTATGACCCAATTTATTTGGGTCATCTCAGTTTTTTGTTTTGTGAGTCTGGCTAAAGGTTTGTCAATTTTGTTCACACTTTCAAAGAATCAATGTTTACTTTCGTTGATCTTTTGTATGGCTTTCTTATTTTAAATGTTACTTATTTCTGCCCTAATTTTAGTGATTTCTGTCCTTCTGCTTGCTTTGGGGTTCCCTTCTTCTTCTTCTTCTTCTTCTTCTTCTTCTTCTTCTTCTTCTTCTTCTCCTTCTCCTTCTCCTTCTCCTTCTCCTTCTCCTTCTCCTCCTTCTCCTTCTCCTTCTTCTCCTTCTCCTTCTCCTTCTCCTTCTCCTCTTCCTCCTCCTCTTCCTCTTCCTCCTCCTCCTCCTCCTCCTCCTTCTCCTTCTCCTTCTTCTTCTTCTTCGTCTTTAAGATGTGCAATCAGGCTGTTTATTTGTGCTTTTTCTTGTTTCCTAATGTGTGCTTGTATGGCTGTGAACTTCCATCTCAGTACTGCCTTAGCTGTGTCCCAAATATTTTGATAGCTTGTGTCTTCATTTTCACTGAACTCTCGAAACTTTTTGATTTCTTCCTTGATTTCCTCTTTGACCCAGTAGTTGTTAAGTAGTATACTGTTGAGCTTTTACATTTGGGGACTATTACTAATCTTTTGTTGATTGTTAAGTGTTAGTTTAGTTCCACTGTGGTCTGAGAAGATGCTTAGGAGGATTTCAATACTCTTGAATTTGCTGATGCTGTCTTTGTGGCCTAACATATGGTCTATACTTGAGAGTGACCCATGTGGACTTGAGTAAAATGTGTATTCCAGTTTCTTGGGATGAATGACTCGGAAAATGTCCAATAGTTCTAGTTTATCTATCTCCTCATTTAGCTCCCTTATTTCTTTATTAATTTTCTGCCTGGATTATCTGTCAAGTTGAGAGAGTGGGGTGTTGAAGTCCCCTACTATGATTGTGTTACTGTTAATATATTGCTGTAGCTCTTTCAGTAGAAGTTTGATGTATTTAGATGGCTTCTCATTGGGTGCATAGATGTTAATAATTGTTAAGTCCTCTTGATTGACTGATCCACTGAGCATTAAGTAGTGTCTATCCCTATCTTTTTAAATTTATTTGTTTTAAAGTCTATCATGTCAGATATGAGAATAGCTGTTCCTGCCCTTTTTTGTGGGTCATAGGCTTGTATGATAGTTTTCCATCCTTTCACTTTTAGTCTGTGTTTCTCTTGTTGAATTAGGTGGGTTTCTTGTATATAGCATATTGTTAGATTGTTTTCTGATCCATCACCCTACTATGTGCCTTTTAGTAGGTGAATTCAGGCCATTGACATTTATTGATATCAATGATTGAAGATATTTTAACGCCATTCTTGTAGAATTTTAGAGTGTTCTGATAGATGGCCTATTTATGGTGGCCTGACTATTTATAGGAGACCTTTCAGAACTTCTTTCAGGGCAGGCTTGGTGATAGTTGATTCTTTCAGCTGTTGCTTATCTGAGAAGGTTTTTATGCCTCCATCTAGTCTGAATGACAGTCTATCAAGATACAGTTGTCTTGGTTGAAAGCCTTTCTCATTGAGCACTCAATAGATATCTTGCTATTCTCTTCTGGCCAGTAGTGTTTGTGTGGAGAAGTCTGCTGCTAATCTTCCTCTGTAGGTGACTCATTTTTTTCTCTTGTAGCCTTCAGTATCCTTTCATTATCCTTATTCCTTTGCATGATAAATATGATGTGTCTTTAAGTCTGGGTTAATTCTGTTTTGGACCCTTTGGGCTTCTTGAACCTTTATGTCTGTGATGTTTTCTAGACTAGAGAAGTTCTCAGCTATTATGTCCTGAAGGATGCTTTCTTTCCCTCCCTCTCTTTATTCCTCTGGTAAGCCAATAATGTGTATTTTATTTCTTTTGAAGTCATCCCATAGGTCTGTACACACACACGTTTTTTTTTTCTTTTGTAAAATGAAGCTCTAGGAATGACATCAGGGCTTTGAATTTGTATGATGTTGTGAGAAATCTCCCTAATCAATTTATTTTATTCTTTGTTTGAGAGAGAGAGAGAGAGAGAGAGAGAGAGAGAGAGAAAGAAAGAATTAATACCACAACACTGCTACACCATTCACAGAGCTCCCATGTGTTGCTGGGGCTCAAACCCAGGAACTGGGTTTGACAAGTTATACATGACAAGTTATGTGCATAACTGGGTGAGCGATCTCCTGACCTTTAGACTTGCCTTTTAATGGTCAAGGGAAAAAGCTCTGGGAAAGCATATAAGATGTTAAATATTGCTGTGCTGTTATCAGTTTTGGAAATATTCAATGATGCAGTCATTCTGGAAAAGTCATTATTGGATTGATACTGTTTGGAAAGGAATGCGTATGAGAAGGCAGTATAGTCAGGAAAGCTGCCTGAGTAAAAGTCCTGAGATAAGACCAAACAAGTAGGTTCTCTGAGAATCTAGGAGCCAATGGGTTTTGTCAGCAAGAATTAAGGTAGAACTCACAGGGGAGAAGAGTGGAAGGGAATGCTCTTGTAGACTTTGGTGAGAGTTGAGAAGTCAAGCAGGACCTTATAGATCATATACACAAACATACACCACCATAAAAGCAATAGGAACCATGCATACATTACAATTTGTAGTAACATGTTAGATTTCTGGTTAAAGATTTTAGGGTACTGGCTTATGAGATATAAGTGTGGACATTGGGGACAGCTAAGTGACTATTCTTGTGATCCAGGCCAGACATAAAAATGCTTTGAACCAGGGCTATGACTCTGGAGTTATAGTCACGTAAATGAACAGATATAATTAGTTGGGGACGATCAAGATTTGGGGAGAAGGCAGAGTTTAAGAAAAAAAGATGTGTTGTTTTGGAAACTGTATATTTAAAAAGACTTGAATACCTGGGATGTTGGGGGTAGAGGGAGATTTTGAGTAACTGTTGAGATGTGTAGAATTTGATGTGTTTTGAAAGCTACACTGAGATGTCCAATAGAAGTGAATTATATAGGGTTGGAGTTCAGGAAGGATAAAGTATACAGTGGTATACTTTAAATAAATAAAGATAAAATATAAAGTATACTATTCACACATAGATAAAACTGGCAACTGTGGATTGGGCCAGAGAAAGCTATCAAGAGAAAAGAAAGTCAGTAAAGAGTAAGCAGAATTTCATCAAGCAGAAAAAACATCTGTTATTTGGAAAAAGGACTCTGACATTTTTTTTTTTTTAAATTTTTAATTTAAGAAAGGATTAGTGAACAAAAGCATAAGGTAGGAGGGGTACAACTCCACACAATTCCCACCACCCAATCCCCATAACCCACCCTCTCCCATGATAGCCTTCCCATTCTCTAGCCCTCTGGGAGCATGGACCCAGGGTCGTTGAGGGTTGCAGAAGGTAGAGGGTCTGGCTTCTGTAATTGCTTCCCCGCTGAACATGGGCGTTGACTGGTCGGTCCATACTCCCAGTCTGCCTCTCTCTTTCCCTAGTAAGGTGTGTCTCTGGGGAAGCTGAGCTCCAGGACACATTGGTGGGGTCTTCAATCCAGGGAAGCCTAGCCAGCATCCTGGTGGCATCTGGAACCTGGTGATTGAAAAGAGAGTTAACATACAAAGCCAAACAATTTGTTGAGCAATCATGGATCCCAAGATTGGAATAGTGGAGAGGAAGTGTTAGGGAGGTACTCACTGCAAACTCTAGTGTAATCCTGCTTTCAGGTATATATTTTGCAGTAGTTTATGGATACGTGTGCACATACGCTCTCTCTCACAGAAACTGGTGTATGTCTAGGTTATGGGACTTTGTTAGAAAGTGAACTACCTGAGATGAAATTAGAGTGTACTATAAAAGGAAAGGTCTCACCCGAGTAATGAAGCTGAAGGGTTGTCATTCCACACGTGAAGTCTCTGGATACACACTGAGGTGAAGCATGTTGAGATGGCAATCGTTGCTTTGGTTAGGTTGTGATCGGCGGATGCAATATTATTTGGTATGGATTGGGAGAAGCATACGGGAAAGTGAGCCCTATCCAAGGGTGCCAGGACTGGGGGAAGTAGGGGCTCTATAGTGAAGATGTGAGGTTCCTGCTGTCTTAGGGTTCAAAAAGACAATCAATAGTTAATATTATCATCACATTATTTGTTAATTGGGTTAACTTTGAAAAGTCCCTTTGTTATGGTTTGCTGTACAGTACCCAGTATCTTGTATATAGCTGTGCTATTGGAAGCTTCTAATCTACTTGGTCTAGGCTTTTGAGAGAGTCCGCATATCAAACACGTAGCCTATCTATTAAAAAGATTCAGTTTGTCTTTTGAGAACCTTTGAGACATACAATTGATTTCCCCCTCTCATATTAATTAACTACTGATTTATATGTCTACATTTTGCTAGGAGTGTACATAAACACCATTCCCATCACCAAAGGACCGTGACCCATCCCTCCCGCCCATTCCCACCCCCCACTGGCCCAGGAAGCTACATGTCTACCCATCACCACTGGGTTTTTACTTTGGTGCCCTACTTACAATTTGATCAGGTCCTGCTTTTAGTTTCCCTTTCAGATCTTCTAAGTCAGCTTCTGTTGATGAGTGGGATCATCCCATACTCATCTTTAACTTTCTGACTTAGTCCACTTAACATAATTCCTTCTAGCTCTGTCCAAGCTGGGTCAGAGAGGGTGAGTTCATTGTTCTTGATAGCTGCATGGTATTCCATTGTGTATATATACCACAGCTTTCTCAGCCACTCATCTGTTGTTGGGCACCTGGGTTGCTTCCAGGTTTTAGCTATTATGAATTGTGCTGCTATGAACATAGGAGTATACACCTCTTTTTGGTTGGGTGTTATGGAGTCCTTGGGGTATAACCCCAGGAGAGGAATTATTGGGTCATATGGAAGGTCCATGTCTAGCCTTCTGAGAGTTTTCCAGACTGCTCTCCACAGAGGCTGTACCAATTTACATTCCCACCAGCAATGTAAAAGAGTTCCTCTGTCCCCACATCCTCTCCAGCATTTGTTGCTGCTGTCCTTTTTGATGTATGCCATTCTTACAGGAGTAAGGTGGTATCTTAGTGTTGTCTTAATTTGCATTTCTCTGACAATCAGTGACCTAGAGCAGTTTTTCATATGTTTGTTAGCCTTTTGGATCTCCTCTGTGGTGAATGTTTTGTTCATTTCCTCTGCCCATTTTTGGATGGGGTCATTTGCTTTTTTGCGGCTGAGTTTGCTGAGCTCTTTATATATTTTGGTGATTAGTTTCTTGTCTGATGTCTGGCATGTGAAGATCTTCTCCCATTCTGTGAGGGGTCTCTCTGTTTGTTTAATAGTTTATTTGGATGTGCAGAAGCTTTTCAATTTGATGTAGTCCCATTGGTTTGTTTCTGCTTTGGTCTTCCTTGCAATTGGGTTTGATTCATCAAAGATATCCTTGAGGTGTAGATGGGAAAGTGTTTTACCAATGTTTTCCTCTAAGTATTTGATTGTTTCTGGTCTGACATCTAGGTCTTTGATCCATTTGGAGTTGATTTTTGTTTCTGGTGAGATAAAGTGGTTCAATTTCATTCTTCTGCATGTTTCAACCCAGTTTTCCCAGCACCATTTATTGAAGAGAGCCTCCTTCTTCCATTTAATCCTTTGGGCCCCCTTATCAAAGATTAGATGCCCATAGGTGTTGGGATTTACTTCTGGGCTTTCAATTCTGTTCCACTGGTCTGTGTGCCTATTTTTGTTCCAGTACCATGCTATTTTGATGAGGACGGCTTTATAATATAGTTTAAGGTCTGGGAGTGTGATGCCTCCATTTCTGTTTCTTTTCCTTAGGATGGTTTTGGCAATTCTAGGTGTTTTCAGGTTCCAGATAAATGATTGTAGTGTTTGTTCTATTCTCTTAAAGAAGCTTGGTGGAACTTTGATGGGTATTGCATTAAATTTGTATATGGCTCTGGGGAGAATGTTCATTTTGATGATATTTATTCTTCCAATCCATGAGCATGGGATATCTTTCCATTTCTTGGTATCAGTTTCTATCTCCTTGAGTAGCGACTCATAGTTTTCAGCATACAAGTCTTTCACTTCTTTGGTCAACTTTATTCCTAGGTATTTGATTGATTTTGCTGAAACAGTAAATGGGAGTGATTTCTGGATGTCTTCTTCAGATTTAGTGTTTGCATAAAGAAATGCCACTGATTTTTGTACATTGATTTTGTAACCTGATACCTTGCTATATTGCCTAACAACTTCCAGTAATTTTCTACTGGATTCTTTAGGTCTTTCTATGTATACTATCATATCATCTGCAAATAGTGAGAGCTTGACTTCTTCCCTTCCAATCTGTATCCCTTTGATTTCTTTCTCTTGCCTGATTGCTATGGCAAGAACTTCCAATACTATGTTGAAGAGTAACGGTGACAGTGGGCAGCCCTGTCTAGTCCCTGATCTGAGGGGGAATGCTTTCAGCTTCTCTCCATTGAGTATGATATTGGCTGTAGGTTTGCTATATATAGACTCCACTATCTTGAGGAATTTCCCATCTATTCCCATTTTTTGTAGAGTTTTGAGCATGAATGGGTGTTGGATTTTGTCAAAGGCTTTCTCTGCATCTATTGAGATAATCATGTGGTTTTTGGCTTTGCTTTTATTGATGTGATGAATGACATTGATTGATTTACGGATGTTGAACCAGCCTTGCATTCCTGGGATGAATCCCACTTGGTCATGATGAACAATCTTTTTGATGTGTTGCTGTATCCGGTTGGCCAAGATCTTGTTTAATATTTTGGCATCTATGTTCATCAGAGATATTGGTCTGTAGTTTTCCTTTTTTGTTCTGTCCCTATCAGGTTTTGGTATCAGGGTGATGTTGGCTTCATAAAAGGTGGAAGGGAGTATTCCTGTTTCTTCAATCTTATGGAATAGCTTAAGAAGTATGGGTATTAACTGTTTCCTGAAAGTTTTGTAGAATTCGTTTGTGAAGCCATCTGTTCCAGGACTTTTGTTGTTTGGGAGATTCTTAATAACGGTTTCAATTTCTTTGTCTTTGATTGGTGCATTTAGATTTTGTAGTTCTTCTTGGTTCAGTTTTGGAAGTGCATAGGTTTCTAGGAATTGTTCCATTTCTTCCAGATTCTCTAGCTTGGTGGCATATAGTTCTTTATAGAAGTTTCGCAGAATTCTCTGGATTTCTGTGGTGTCAGTTGTGATATCTCCTGTATCGTTTACAATTCTATTAATTTGAGTCTTCTCTCTTTTTTGTTTGGTGAGTCTGGCTAGGGGTTTGTCAATTTTGTTTAATCTTTCAAAGAACCAACATTTGGCTTCATTGATCTTTTGTATGGTTCTTTTATTTTCGATGTTGTTTATTTCTGCTCTAACTTTAGTGATTTCTGTCCTTCTGGTTGCCTTAGGGTTCCTTTGTTCCTCTTCCTCTAAGTCCTTGAGGTGTGTAGTAAGTTCGTTCATTTGGGCTTCTTCTTGGTGTTTAATATGTGATTGTATAGCTATAAGTTTCCCTCTCAGTACTGCTTTAGCTGTGTCCCAAATATTTTGATAGGTTGTGTCTTCATTTTCATTAGTTTCCAGGAACATTTGAATTTCCTGTTTGAGTGAGTGTCTGACCCAGTGGTTCTTAAGGAGCATGTTGTTTAGTTTCCAAATTCTATGTCTTTTAATAATTTTCCGTTTGTTGTTAAAAGTTAGTTTTATTCCACTGTGGTCTGAGAAGATACTTGGGATGATTTCAATGCTCTTGAATTTATTGATGCTGTCTTTGTGGCCTAACATGTGGTCTATCCTTGAGTATGTGTTGTGTGGATTTGAAAAGAAGGTGTATTCCAGTTTTTTGGGGTGGAGGAGTCTGAAAATGTCCAAGAGGTCTAGTCTGTCAATCTCTTCATTCAATTCTCTTGTATCTTTATTGGTTCTCTGCTTTGTTGATCTGTCTAAGTTAGAGAGTGGGGTATTTAAGTCTCCCACTATTATTGTATTACTATTGATGTATTTTTGAAATTCTTTCAATAGGTGTTTAATGTATTTAGATGGTCCCTCGTTGGGTGCATAGATGTTAATAATTGTTAAGTCTTCTTGGCTGATTGATCCTCTAATCATTATGTAATGTCCTTGCCTATCTTTTATTACTTTATTCAATTTAAAATCTATCGTGTCTGAGATGAGAATGGCTGTTCCTGCCCTTTTTTGTGGACCGTTAGCCTGTATGATAGTTTTCCATCCTTTCACTTTAAGTCTGTGTTTATCTTGTTGTGACAGATGTGATTCTTGCAAGCAGCATATGGTTGGGTTATGTTTTCTGATCCATCCCCCCACCCTGTGCCTTTTGATGGGTGAGTTTAAGCCATTGACATTTATTGATATTATGGATTTAATGTATTGTAGTGCCATTGTTCTAAAAAACAATTTGTTTACTCTGATATATTACAAGTATTATAGTGATGTTCTTGTTTATAAGAGGTCTTTTAGTACCTCTTTCAGGGCCGGCTTGGTGATAGTTGCCTCCTTTAACTGTTGTTTGTCTAAGAAGGTTTTGATCCCTCCATCTAGCTTGAATGAAAGTCTAGCAGGATACATAATCCTTGGTTGAAACCCTTTTTCATTCAGGGCTCGATAGATATCTTGCCACTCCCTTCTGGCTTTTAGAGTTTGAGTTGAAAAATCTGCAGAAAGTCTTATGGGTTTTCCCCTGTATGTGACTTTTTGTTTCTCTCTTGCAGCCTTTAGGATCCTTTCTTTATCCTTACTTCTTCTCATTGTGACTATGATGTGTCTTGGTGTTTTCAGGTCTGGGTTGATTCTGTTTGGTACTCTCTGGGCCTCTTGCACCTTGATATCCTTTCTGTTATTCAGGTCTGGGAAATTTTCTTGTATTATTTCCTCTAGGATGTTTGCTTCCCCTTCCTCTCTTTCTTCCTCTGGCAGGCCAATTATACGAATGTTACTTCTTTTGAGATCATCCCATATGTCTCTGTTGTTGTTTTCAGTGTCTCTCAATCTCTTTTTAAGCTCTTTCACCTCTTTCTTAGTTTTCTCTAACTCATCCTCTGTCTGACTAATTCTGTTTTCTGCTTCTGTTAGTATGCTTTCCCTTGCCTCAGCTTCTTTCTTCATTACAGCTATTTCAGCTTTCAGTTCTCTAATTGTCTCAAGATAATCAGTATTTTCCTTGGGGGTCTCAACTGTTGTTTCCCTAATACTGCCATTTCTTTCCTCCAATGTTGTTTTCATTTCTGTGATTAATAAGTTTATTATTGCCTGCATACTTTTCTTATCTATGGTTACTTCTGACTGATTTGTGGTTTCTTCTGGGCTCTTGTCTTCATTCATTGGGGTAGCAGTTTTATTTGTTTTTAATCTACCCATTTTTTTTTTTAATTTATGTGTTTCTCTCTCTTTTTTTTTTTTTTTTTAATGCTCTGTTGTTCCTCAGTTGTTGTGTTTTGAGCACAAGTAACACTGTACTAAATACCTTTATGACAATTGCACTCACCAACCTCCGGAATAACAGTAGCAACTGAAGTAAGTATTGAAGGAGTTTAATCGTTACCAGTTAGCCAAACAATTTCTCCAGTCCGTGAAAAAATAGTAACCAAATCCCAGTGAAGAAAGAGAAAAGGAAGAGAGGATAGCAAGAATAGACAGTTATGCAAATCTACTATCCAGTGTATATTCTAAGGGTAACAAGAGTGTAAAGGGAACTAGAGCAGAGATACACACGTAGAGAGTCCACTCTGGGTCAGATTTCTTCCCCAAAGTAATTCACAAATTCAGAAAGGCAAAGAAGAAAGAAGTGTATGACAAGATTAAAAAAAAAAAAAAAAAGAGAGAGATAGAGAGAGATAAGAGAGAGAAAAGGGAGAAGATAAGAAGAAGAGTTGTAATTAAAGAGCAGTGCGAGGAACTTCCCAAATGTGTATCAGTGAATTAAAAAAAAAAAAAAAAAAAAAGAAGAAAAAAAAAAAAGAAAAAGAAAAAAAAGACCCTGTTTGGTGGTATGGGGTATCCTGCTAGTAGCTGGTCCCAGGCACTGCTTATGGGGGGGGGGGGCGGCGGGAAGGATGTATGCTTGAAAATTAAAAGGAAGAAAAAAGAATTTTTTCCCCCTACTCTAATTCTTAACCCAAATTAAGTTATAGACACATCCTTGGTATGACCGTTATGGCCCCTTATTGGCTGGCCTGCTAAAGGCAGAAAATCCTATTGTTTACACGAGATGTGTCCGGAGCTCAAAGGCTGGCCGCTTCTCCGGGCGCCATCTTCCGGGAAACCCCGCCCTCCAGACTTTTTTAAAGGATTTCTCAAAAATGAAAACTAGCTCCAAGTCCTTTGATCCAATGAGAGCTATACTCAAGAAGTCTTTGGATCCACCCTCAGGGTCGCGGTGGACCCTCGCGACTCCCAAGAGGCAGCCCCCGAGCTAAAGTGCTCTCTCCGGGTCCTCTGCCCGCCGCCAGGCTCTGCAACCGGCGGAGGAGCCGCCTTCCCGGGCGGGCGGAGGACAATGCCCGGCGCACTCGCCTTGCCTGGCGCCGCCTGGGAATTCTGGAGCCCCGCTAGTCCGTGTCACCTTTGCTCTAATTGTTAACCCAAATTAAACTGTAATCACTTCTTTGGTGCCCCCCCCCCCTTATTGACTGGCCTGCTAAAGGCAGAAAATCCTACCGTTGCCGACGATGCTATCAGAGCACTCGCTGTCAGCGATTTCTCAGGCCGCCGCCATCTTACCTCCAGGACTCTGACATTTTTATGTTTTGACTCTTTCAAGAAAAGGCTTGTTTCTTTGTGAGATTACTTAAAATGTAATGAGAATAGCATAGGTAGGATTTTGAAAATAAGTTGCGAAATATTCCTTATCAGGTACTATTTACAATAAACATGGTAACATTCATAGACCTGAAGCCACAAAATATTGACTTAATCAATAATAAAGAATAAAGTATGTTATTAGAAAGGCATAGCCCCACATATACTTAGTTTTACTATTTGTTATTTTTATTTATGTTCTTTAGCTTTATTATTTTTTGTTTATGTGCTATGGAATAATAAAGTCCTTCTATTGACAGTAAAACAACAACTGGTACTTAAATTGTAACAGTTAAAATTAGTTATGCACATCTAGAAGACTGTATTCTGAAATTAGGCTTGAAACTCTAGATATCTGAATATTTTTTAATGTTTCATTCATTTATTTATTTTTGCCTCCAGGGTTATCACTGGGGCTCAGTGCCAGCACTATGAATCCACTGCTCCTGGAGGCTTATTTTTCTCATTTATTTGCCCTTGTTGTGGTTGTTATTGTTATTATAGCAGTTGTTGTTGGATAGGACAGAGAGAAATCGAGAAAGAAGGGGAAGACAAAGAGGAAGAGAGAAAGACACCTGCAGACCTGCTTCACCGCTTGCATGGCGACCCCCCTGCAGGTGGGGAGCTGGGGGCTTGAACCGGGATCCTTACTTTGCCCCATAGATCACTGAATTTATTTGGAAATGAAATTTTCTATATCCTGTAAAATAGAGAAATGGTTTTGAAAACTGTGTGCCCAGGATCTTGAGAACCTTTTCTTTCCTTCCCTTCCCTGTCTGTTCCTTTCAGTTTTTTCTTTTGTTAATAGTTTCATTTATCTATTAGATAGAGACAACCAGAAATCGAGAGGGAAAGGGGGGATAGAAAGGGAGAGATTACTCTTGACCTATGATCTTTACTTTTTTTTTTTTTTCTAATAATGTTATCACTGGAGTTTAGTGCCTATATGACTCCACTCCACCTCCCCATGTAGCTAGTTTTCTGCTTGTTTTTGTTTTTTGTTCTTGATAGAGAATGAGATACAGAGACAGACAAGGATAGATATTGCAGAATCATTTCACTGCTAGTGAAGCTTTCTCCCTGCAGGCATTCCCATGTGGTGAGACAGGGTTTGGATCCTGGGTCCTCTCACATTATGATCTAGTCAGACACCTCCCAGTCCCTGGCCTATGACTTTTTAAAAATATGTATCTAATTTATTTTATGTTATTTTATTATTTATTTTAAAAATATTTTATTTATTTAATATTTATTTATTTATTTTCTACTTTGTTGCCCTTGTTTTTTATTGTTGTTGCAGTTATTATTGTTGTTGTTATTGATGTCGTTGTTGTGAGATAGGACAGAAAGAAATGGAGAAAGGAGGGGAAGACAGAGATGGGGAGAGAAAGATAGACACCTGCAGACTTGCTGCACCATCAGTGAAGCTATTACTCTGCAGGTGGGGGCTCCAACCGGGATCCTCATGTGGGTCCTTGCGCTTTGCAGCGATGTGTGTTTAACCCGCTTCTGGCCTCTGACTTTTAAGATGCTGAAAAATAAAAATAAAAGAACTGGTTACCTTGCAAAGAATGTGTTTAATTATGAATGATAAGCCAGTTAGTAAAATGCTTTTAATTCTTAGAATTTCAAATGTATTTTCTTATCAAAACTGACTGGAGTGTTAATGGTAATATTATTGGTCACTAGAACCACACTTTGAGAACCACTGTGTTAAGTTATTCTTGTCTTTAATGAGTTAACAGCTACAGGGAAGCAAAAATTAGGACTGGAATTGCTTAGAATTGTCAACAACTAGATTCATGTCAAATAGTGACTTAGTGATTTATGGACAGGCAAAGTGAAGTAAACACTTGATGTAATTATTAAGATACTTTGTCTCCAAAGCCCAGCAGTATAAACCTCTTATTAAGGAAGAAAAAGTGACAATGCTGCCTTGATTGCTTGTCTATGCTGATCGGTTTCACCAGTTAAATGCTTCCCTTAATAGTTCACCTCCTCTTTGTAGATTTAACCTCACACCATTTGGGGACTACTTTTCTCTGCAATGTCATCAGATAAGTAGAAGACGTGTTTGTGTATCTTGACAGGCATATAAAAGTGCATTCATAAGTTTTGGTTTCATCTTTCTTCCTTTGATGTATAGTTGCAAATATTTTACGAATTATGTTAGAGCCTAAATAAACGTTTTCTTTCCCCTTTCTTTTTTTAAGGAAGGTTTATCTTCTGACCCAATTTAAACAATATCAAGTAAGAGATTACCTTATACAATGAGAAACTTTTGAAGATAGATTTTGTTAGTACAAAGTAAGTCTATGAATAGTCTGTAATCATTTTGCTTGAATTGTCAGAGGGGAAAAAGTTATTTCTTTCAAATTTCACTTTAGTGAGAGACTGAAAGCAGTTTCAAACAATGTAGGAGTTTCCCTCAGATGTCAGATATTTAGAACTGCCCCCTAAAGAAAAGAGCAATGCTTTTTCAAAGAATATTTTGGAAACTTATGAATGTGGCTTTCACCTCATATTTCTATGTTTTGAGTGACTTTAATAGATTATTCTTGTCCTCTCAATTCTTCTCCTCCTAAACCCCTGTGCTTTTATTTTCTGCTTCACTTTTGTAGGGGGAAAAGGAATTTTTTGACAGTTTGTCTCAGAACTGTTTACAGGGTCTAATCCTGTATCCTTCTTGTCTTTGTTTTCTCTTATCCTAGGTTCTGACCTTCTTGTCAAGTTGATGTCACTTAATCTTCCTTGTGATTTGTACTCTTTTTTCTGGGACATCCTGGAGTAGAACATAAGACTACTAATCTTCACTTTTGAAATAGTACTTACATACTTTCTATTTTTTAAAGTATTTACTGTTACTAACTATAAGACTTACATAATTTAGCAAAGTTAGCAGATGATGAGGATGTTCTAAAAGTCACAAGGAGTCTCAGAGTGTACTGTTTGTAACTAAGGCCACTTTGTAATGTGAAGTAAGATTTACTTTTATTTTTTATTGCCACTAGGCTTATTGTGGGCACTCAGTGACTGCACCACAAACCTAGTGTTCCTAGGGGTCATTTATTCTTTTCTTTCCCTTTTTTATTTTTAATTAATTTATTTATAAAATGTAAACACTGACAAGACCATAGGATAAGAGGGTTAAAATTCCCACCACCAGAGCTCCGTATCCCATCCACTCCCCTGATAGTTTTTCTATTCTTTAACCTCGTGTGTGTATGGACCCAGGGTCATCATGGGGTGCAGAAGGTGGAAGGTCTGGCTTCTGTAATTGTTTCCCCGCTGAACATGGGCATTGACAGGTCGATCCATGCTCCCAGCCTGTCTCTCTCTTTCCCTAGTGGGGCAGTGTTCTGGGGAAGCAGGGATCCAGGACATATTTGTGGGGTTGTCTGCCCAGGAAAGTCCATTTGGCATCATGTTAGCATCTGCAACCTGGTGGCTGAAAAAGAGTTAACATATAAAGCCATGCAAATTGTTGATTAATCATGAACCTAAAGGTTGGAGTATTGCAGATGAAGATTTGGGGGTCTCCATTTTGAAAATAGCTAGTAGATCTATTTTAGGTATATTCCAAAGGGTACATGACTTTATTAGTTTTTGCCTGAGCCTGACTTCTGATATGCTGGTGGACACAAGTTATTGTCTCAGGGGATGATGTCATGGCTGGATAAAAAGCTAGAAAGCTGGATCAGGGAAGAGAGTAGCTCCCAAATATGGGAAAGGTATATAAATATGTATAAATATTGTTGACTGTAAACCCTATTGATTTGATCTGATCAGGGGCCCATATTCAGCTTAGGAGACTATATAACCTTACATCCCTGGAGGTCTGAACTTGCATTCTGTGGTCATCAGGAGCAACATTTCAAATTGCACCATATTCAGGATCCATCTTCTTCAGGTATTAGATAGAGTATGCTATATAACCTCCCTTTAAGGATGGAACATTCTCTACCATTGCTGATTCACATTGAAGGCAAAGTCCTCTGGGTGCTCCTAAAGGCGTCCATTATATTGTTCCTGATGGAGATGACCAGCAATAATGGAGAGTGATCTAATAGAGGTCTAGGCTCATAATGTTTGTGTGGGAATCCCAGGACTCCCCGACTAGGGCCCCAGCTGATGAGGTGGCCTGATAGTGACTAAAGAGTCATCATTAAAGTATGGCAGTCTCTTGCCCTCATTCAGCTTTTGTAGTCCTTAGTTTGATAAGGTTAGCTTTGGAGTGACTGAGGGAAGTGTAATAGGAAGTAGGTGAGGAGGGTATCTAGGTCTAAATAGAAACTATTTCATTAGGTACTTTAAAGTGTCTTTTTTTTTGTATATTTTATTTTATTTTGTTTATAAAAAGAAAACACTGACAAAACCAAAGGATAAGAGGGTACAACTCCACACAGTTCCCACCACCAGAACTCTGTATCCCATCCCCTCCCCTGACAGCTTTCCTATTCTCTAACCCTCTGGAGTATGGACCCAAGGTCATTGTGGGAGGCAGAAGGTGGATGGTATGGCTTCTGTAATTGCTTCCCCACTGAACATGGGCATTGACAGGTTGGTCCATACTCCCAGCCTGCCTCTCTCTTTCCCTAGTGGGGCAGGGTTCTGAGGAATCAGAGCTCCAGGACACATTGGTGTGGTTGTCTGTCCAGGGAATGCTGGGTGGCATCATGCTAGCATTGGAACCTGGTGGCTGAAAGGAGAGTTAACATAAAAGGCAAACAAATTGTTTATTAATCATGAACCTAAAGGCTGAATAGTGCAGATGAAGAGTTGGGGGGGGGGGCGCTCCATTTTGTAGATAGCTAGTAGGCATATTTTAGTTATATTCCAAAAGGCCTGTGGCTATACTAGTTTTTTTTTTCTTTCCCTGAGCCTGAAATCTGATATGTGGGTGGATCCAAGTTATTGTCTGGGGAGATGATGTCATGGCTAGTAAAAGGACCAGAATGCTGGATCAGGGAAGAGAGTAGCTCCCAAGTATGGGAAAGGTGTATAAATATTGTTGACTGTAAACCCCATCGATTTGATGTGATCTGGGGCCCATATTTAGCTTAGGAGCATATGTGACATATGCATCCCTGTAGATCTGAGCTCATATTTTAAGGTATCTTTTTAGGTCTTTATACTTGCTTGCTTCATTTGTTGACTCACTGCAGACTATTGTGCACTTTTGTTTTCAGGTATATATTTTTTCCATAATTTATGGATACCTGTGTATATCAGCCCTATTTCATAAGACCTGGTCTATATCTAGGTTTTGAGGCTTTGTTAGGTGATGGACTACCCAAAATGGAATTAAGGAATTATATGAAAGGAAAGGTCTCACCTGAGTAATGATGTTGAAGGGTTGACATTCCATGCCTCACCTCTCTGGACACGTTCCGAAGTGAAACATGCCAAGGTGGTACTCATTGCATTGAATAGGTTGGGACCAGCAGATGCAGTATCAGTTGGTATGAATTGAGAGAAGCATGCTGGAAAGGGAGCCCCACCCTAGAGGTTCCAGGACTGGGGGAAATTTGGGCTTTATAGAGAAAGCAGGAGATTCCTGCTGTCTTAGGATTTAAGAAGTTAGATAGTTATTGCTATAGTCAAATTATTTGACAATTGGGTTGACTTTGAACATTCTATTGTTAGGATTTACTGTATCACCATAATTTGCCCTTGATGTTATTTGTCTATAGCTGTGTCATATGGAGTAATGTTACTGGTTGCTTCTGCTCTCCTGGTCTAAGCTTTTAGTAGAGTCAACATTTTAAAGACTCAGCCTATGTTCTGTGTATTGAAAAGTTTGACACATTCAATCGATTTTTCCCCTTTCATATTAATTAAAAAGTGATTTATATGACTACAAGTTGACAGGAGTTTACATAAACACCATTTCCACCACCAAAAAACTGTGTCCCATCCCATTCTCACCTCCCCCCACCCCAGTGAAGCTGAGCATCCACCCTCACCCATCACTGTGAGATTTTTACTTTGGTGCCCTACTCCAAACTCAGTCAGATCCTGCTTTGAGTTTCCCTTTCTCTTCTTCTTTCTCAACTTCTGCTGATGAGTAGGATCATCTCATACCCATCTTTGTCTTTCTGACTTAGCTCACTTAACATAATTCCTTCTAGCTCCCTCCTAGATGGGTCAGAGAAGGTGGGTTCATTGTTCTTAATAGCTGCGTATTCTGTTGTGTATATATACCACAGCTTTCTTTTTTTTTTTTTTTTCCTTTTGTTGACCTTGTTTTTGTAGCCTTGTTGTGGCTATTATTGTTGTTGTTGATGTCATTCATTATTGGATAGGACTGAGAGAACTGGAGAGAGGATGGGGAGACAGAGAGGGGGAGAGAAAGATAGACACTTGCCTACCTGATTCACCGCCTATGAAGAGACTCCCCGGTAGGTGGGGAGCCGGGGGCTCGAACCAGGATCCTTAGGCCGGTCTTTGTGCTTTGTGCCACATGCACTTAACATGCTGTGCTACCGCCTGACCCCCTATAACACATCTTTCTCAGCCACTTATCTATTGTTGGGCACCTAGGTTGCTTTCAGGTTTTAGCTATTACGATTGTGCTACTATGAACATAGTTGTACACATATCTTTTTGTTTGGCTGTTATGAAGTCCTTGGGGTATATCCCTAGGAAAGGAATTAATGGGTCATATGGAAGGTCCATGTCTAACCTAGTGAGAGTTCTCCAGACTGCTCTCCACAGAGGGTGGACCAATTTACATTCCCACCAGCAGTGCAGAAGGGTTCCTTTGTACCCACAGCCTCTCCAACATTTGCTGCTGCTGTCCTTTTTGATGTATGTCATTCTCACAGGGGTGAGGTGGTATCTCAATGTTGTTTGTATGTGCATTTCTCTGACAATCAGTGACCTGGAACAATTTTTCATGTGTTTGTTAGCCTTTTGGATCTTTTCTGTAGTGAGTATTCTGTTCATATCCTCTGTCCATTTTTGGATGAGGTTGTTTACTTTTTTGTTGCTGTGTTTGCTGAGCTCTTTGTATATTTTGGTTACTAGTCTGTTGTCTAATATATGACATGTGAAGATCTCTCATTCTGTGAGGGGTCTCTCTATTTGGGTGATGGTTTCTTTGGCTTTGTAGAAGCTTTTCAATTTGATGTAGTCTGATTAATTTGCTTTTGTTTTAGTCTTCCTTGCAATTGGGTTTGAATTATCAAAGATGTCCTTGAGGTTTAGGTGGGAAAGTGTTCCAACAATCTTTTCCTCTAAATATTTGATAGTTTCTGGTCTAACATTCAGGTCCTTGATCCATTTGGAGTTGACTTTGGTTTCAGGTGAGATACAGTGGTTTAGTTTCATTCTTTTGCATGTTTCAACCCAGTTTTCCTAGCACCATTTATTAAGGGGAGCTTCTTTCTTCTATTTAAGTTTGGGCCACTTACTCAAAAATTAGATGTCCATAGGTGTGGAGGTTTAGTTCTGGGATTTCAATTCTGTCCCAGTGGTCTGTGTACCTATTTTTGTTCTAGTACCAGTTTGTTTTGATGATGATGACCTTATAATATAGTTTGAGATTTGGGAGTGTTGTGCCTCCATTTCTGTTTCTTTTCTTCAAAATGTTTTTGGCGATTTTAGGTGTTTTCTGTTTCCAGATAAATGATTGTAATTTTTGTTCTATTCTCTTAAAGAAGCTTGGTGGAATTCTGATGGATATCGCAATAAATTATGGCTCTGGGGAGAATATTAATTTTGATGATATTAATTCTCCCAATCCATGAGCATTGGATATCTTTCCAGTTCTTGGTATCATTTTCTATTTCTTTGAATAGTGATTCATAGTTTTCTTTTGAAGTCATCACATATTTCTCTGTTGTTGTTTTCAGCATCTTTTAATCTCTTTTTGAGATCTCTTACTTCTTTTTTAGTTGTCTCTAACTCGTCCTCAATGTTGCTAATTCTGTCTTCAGCCTCATTTATACTATTTCTCTCTGCTTTACTATTTTCTGGAGTTCATCTATTTTGTTACCCTGTTCTGATACTGTTTTAGCTTGTTCATCTAGTTGTGTTCTTAGCTCAGCTATTTCAGCTTTCTGCTCTCTAGTAACCTTGAGATAATTGGTGTTTTCCTCCAGAGTCTCATTTGTTGTATCTGCATTTTTTATGACAATTCTTTCAAACTCTTTACTCACTCCTGTGTTTATTTCCTTAACTGGTGTTTGGATGTTGACCTCATTATTTTGTGCTTCAACCTTTGGAGGGCTTTTAGGTGGACTCTTGTCCTGGTTAATTTCTCCCATATTTCTTTTTGTTGGTTTAACTAATTTATATAGTATGTTATGAGGTCCCTCTCTCAGTACTTTTCAAATTACTGATCACTCTTGCCTGGAATGTCCTGTGTTTCTAAGTAAGGTACTTAAAGGGTTCACAGTTGTGGAAATTGACAGTTGTTTCAATCCCTGAGTTGGAGCTCAATCCCTGAGTTGGAGCTCAGTGGCTTAAAATCCTATTTTGTTCTTTTTCTTCCCTGTAGGCTATGGGAACCTGAGGGCTTTTAAACCATAAGTATGCTTCTTAGCTTAATCCCTCACTCCTGACCAAGAGATAAGGCATGGTTTGGTAAAGATAATCCTGTGGTTATGCAGAGAGACTCTCATAGCCCCACTGCTAGGCCACCGAGGACTAGATCTTCTCCTGAGTTTCCTGGTTATTTCTTTGCCTCCTGGTGTCAGCACAGGGCCTCCCTGCTGGGCTCCAGATTATGAGGGCAGTAACAATGGAGACTCACAGTTGCATTTGGTGAGTTTTAGGGAAGTCCTCTCCTCCATTCAGCTGTCTTTTTGTTGGTGAAACAGACTGGAGGTGGTGTCTGAACTGGTAAACTGCCAGACTGTTACCAGTTACTTAATCTCTCTCTAAGCTCCTCTCTATCCATGAGCCACACGTGTTTGCACTCACAGGTGATTTGGTGGGCTCCTGAAGTCGTTCTAGTCCTATCTTGTTTCAGTCCCAGGTGGTCTCCTCACCTACTGTCTTTCAAGTATAGATTCTTCATGAAAACCATTTCATGCTAACTTGAAGTGCTACTCATAGTTTTCAGTATACAAGTCTTTTACTTCTTTTGTCAGGGTTATTCCTAGATATTTTATTGATTTTGTTGTGAATGGGAGTGATTTATGGATGTCCTCTTCTTTGAACTTAGTGTTTGCATAAAGAAATGCCACTGATTTTTGTACATTGATTTTGTAGCCTGATTCCCTGCTATATTGCCTAATGATTTACAGTAGCTTTCTGTGGGATTCTTTAAGTCTTTCTATACGTACTATCATATTGTCTCCAGAGAGTGAGAGTGTCACTTCTTCCCTTCCAATCTGTATTCCTTTGATTTCTTTCCCTTGTCTGATTACTATGGCAAAAAGTTCCAATAGTATGTTGAAAAGTAATGGTAATAATGGACAGCCCTGTCTAGTCCCCGATCTGAGGGGAAATGCTTTCAACTTCTTTCCACTGAGTATGATGGTGTCTCTAGGTTTGCTGTATATGGACTCCACTGTCTTGAGGAATTTTCCATCTATTCCCATTTTTTTTTTTGTAGTGTTTTGAGCATGAATGGGTGTTGGATTTTGTCAAAGGATTTATCTGCATCTATTGAGATAATCATGTGATTTTTGGTTGCTTTTATTGATGTGATGGATGATATTGACTGACTTACATGTATTGAACCAGCCTTGCATTCCTGGGATAAATTTCACTTGGTCGTGATGAACAATATTTTTGATATACTGCTGTATTTGCATAGGATCTTGTTCAATATTTTGGCATCTATATTCTTCAGAGATATTGGTCTGTAGTTTTCCTTTTTTTGTTGTGTCCCTATCTGGTTTTGCTATCAGAGTTGGCTTCATAGAAGATGGAAAGGGGTGTTCCTGTTTTTTTGATCTTTTGAAAGAGCTTTAAAAGTATACGTATTAACTGTTTCATGAAGGTTTTGTATAATTTGTTTGTAAAGCCATCTAGTCCTGGACTTTTGTTGTTGGCAAGATTCTTAATATCTGTTTTAATCTCTTTGATTGGTGCATTTAGGTTCTGTAGCTCTTTCTGGTTCACTTTTGGAAGGGTATATATTTTTAGGAATTCTTCCATTTCTTCTAGATTCTCTAGCTTGGTGGCCTATAATTGTTTGTAGAATTTTCACATGATTTTTTGGATTTCTGTGGTGTCTGTTGTGATATCCCCTCTATTCTATCATTTGCAATTTGATTGATTTGAGTCTTCTCCCCCCTTTTTTTAGTGAGTTTGGCTAAGGTTTTTTCAATTTTGTTTATTTTTTCAAAGAACCAGCATTTGGCTTCATTCATCTTTTGTATGGTTCTCTTATATTCGATGTTGTTTATTTCTGCTCTAATTTTGGTGATGTCCATCCTTCTGGATGCTTTAGGGTTCCTTTGTTCCTCATCTTCCTAGTCTTTAAGACATGCACTAAGATCGTTTACTTGAACTTTTTCTTGTTCTCTAATGTGTGCTTGTATGGCTGTGAGTTTCCCCCTAAGTACTGCTTACTCTTTTTTCATTTGATGGGACAAAGATAAATTGAGAGGGAATGGGGAAGATAGAGAGGAAAAGAGAAGGGTTACACCTGTAGTCCTTGCTTCACTGTTCCTGACCTTCCACCTTGCAAATGGGGTCTTCAGACATCAACCTGGGTTCTTGGACACTATAATGTTGCTCTCAACCAAATGCTCTACCATCCAGCCCCACGATATACTTTTTTAGTCTCTCTCTCTCTCATTTGATTCTAAATTCCCAGTTCTTATGGAAATCTCAAACATATTTTTTCCCACAGAACACAGCACCAACATTCTCCTCTCCATCCCTCCATTGCTCTGAATTTGCTGTATGTCTCTTTCTACTGATCACCTCTTACATGCTTTTTCTTCTTCTAGCATTTGCCCTTCGTCCGTAGCCAGTCAATAGCATCAGGTTGAGCCTGATGTAAAGTTTCGAGACCTCCTTTGAATCTGGAGAGGTGGCAGTCATTGACTATGTGGGTCATAGTCTGTCTGTAGCCACAGGGGCAGTTCGGGTTGTCTCTGGCTACATTAATAATGAAAATGTTGCTTTTCACTGTCTACCCACTGATAAGGCCACCTTGAACTAGAACAAATCTCTTCCTTACTAAAACTTGGAATAATGCCAGAAGGAATACCTATTTTTAAACATATTGCCCCACCCACCCCTGTTTTCTTTTAGTGCCTTTCTTACTAAATCCAATCAGGTTGCAATAAGTAAGTTAGATGAGCCCCCAACGTATCCTATAGAAAAATTCTGACCCTTTTGTCGTTTTCCCCTCCTGCTCCCATTTTGAAAAGCAAAGGCACAGTCACATTTCTAAGAATCCCTGTTTTGTTATACTATGTACTTGATACCAGTTTCTACTGTATCTAATTTAGATAGGGATTGTAAGGTATTGATACCTGCACAGTATAGTTATTTTTTTCCATTTTTAATAAAGATTTGGGTAAATACAGTTACAGATCACCTTATGGAGATGATGCTGGAAAGGTTTATATCTGGAACCATGTCTGACCTTTCAGTACTTCTGTACAAAGTAATTACCTATAGGCTTTTATTTATTGGTAAATCTGTTATGTTTTTTTTCTTCGTATTTTTCTTTCTTTCTCTGCATAGTTTCTTGTCTCCTTGGTTCTGAACAGCTCTTTGATACCTTACCTCAGTATCTCTTTGATTATATTCAATAGTTTGGGCAGAATTACTACTCCATTTATTGTCATTCATTGTGGGTTTTCAGGAGGAAGTCAAATGCACTCTTGAAAATGCTTCATACATATACATAACATATTATAGATTCTACCCTACCAAAACGATAAATTAAGCCACTTTTAGAAACAAATTAAACTAAAACTCTACATCTAGTTGTCATCTGAAAACAAACTGTTTAAGAAACATACCATAGGTAGAAACGATGCAGTGCATAAATAAATATAGATTTTCAAATGAGGCAAAAAATACTTTGAAAATCACAACCTCTCTTTTTAGGTCTAGAATAAATTCAAGTTTTCCATTTCAGAAACCTGAGTCTTCACCTCTCCAGAGTTCTTCCCAACTAGGGACAGACAGAAACAGGCTGGGAGTGTGGATTGACTTACTAATGCCCATGTCCAGTGGAGAAGCAATTACAAAGCTTCCACCTTCTGCACCCCCAAAAGAATTTTGGTACATACTTCCAGAGGGGGAAATGATAGGTGAAGTAAACCAGAGGACTTTCATTAAGACCCAAAACGTTTGTCATCAGAAATTGTGTTTTTATACAATCAAGGAAAGGGAAGTGAACCTAGAAAACATCAGAGGAAGCTAGGCATATTTTTGCTTATCTGAGAGAGAAGGGGGGATGGTAAAAACACAGTTGGAAGTAGTAATAGTAGTAATAGGTACAGTGGTGAACTAGAAAAGAAGTAAGTGCAGGACCATTATAAAAAACGGGAAAAATTAGATAGGTAGATAGATAGATAGATAGATAGATAGATAGATATAGAATCAGCCTGTATCAGTGACCTTGGGAGAAATTTTGTAGTTTCCAATGGAATAGATGGGATATAGAACTCTGGTGGTGGGAATTGTATGGAATTATACCCCTGTTATCTTACAATTTTGTAAATCATTTTAAATCACTAATAAAAAAGCTAACAAAAATAGAAACGTGAGTGCTAATGATGACAGAAACTTAAGTTCATTTGTAGAATATCTGCAAATTAATAATCAATGACTACTAACAAACTTAAAACAGGGAAGATATAAGTCTTGTAATAGTTGCCTTTCTGAGAGTTAACTTCAAACTTATATGATCTGTGAAAAGATTCTACAATTGTGATTTTCTGACATCATGAAAGTGTCGGGGGGAGGCTCACCAAAGATTAGTGTCTTTATAAGATGAAATCTGAAGGAGTCCTAGTGTCCTCTTTTCATCCTTACACAGAAGGTTATGTGAACAACCAGTGTGAGAAGGGAGCCATGTACAAACCAGGAAGATTTGCTCTCACCGTGTCATGCAAGGTCAGCATTTCTATTTTGAACTTCGCAGATTGTTGGACTGTGAGAAACAAAAATTTGTTATAACCCTGACTGCTAGTATTTTAATATAGCGTCCTGAGCTGATTGAGAGAATACCCATTTTAACTTTTGCACCTATCATTTCTTGAAGGGAATGCTCAAGTTAATAGCATTGACTTTAGTATATTTAGAGCAAGCTTATCTTAATCCAAATAGAGAAGAATAGGAAATAGCATATTGCAAAGCAGAAAATAGAGCTACAGAAGAGAGCAAGGAAACTTTATGGTACCTTGTGGGATAATCTTTGATATAGAACAAAGTTATCCAGGAATTTGGCTCCCCAAAGCCTACTTTGTGGTACTAAGGTCAAGATATGTATATAGTAATCCATGCCAGGGTTTGTTAGTTCAGAGGTTTTTAAGGAAGCAATGGATTATGCAACTATCACACCAGTGTTCAATGTCCCCAGGGCAAGCCTGGTAGACATTTTCTGTGAAGGACCATATATTCTCTATGGCAATTAATGAAACCTACCCTAGTTACAGCCATAGACAATATATCAATGGATGGACCCAGCTGTGTTCCTGTTAATGAAAAATAAAACAAACAAACAAATAACAATAGCAATAACAAAATAATCACAATCCATAGACAGGCACTTATGCAAGTGCCTGCTTCTTCTTTTCCAATATTCTTCAGAATTTAGGGTGTTCTCATTCAAATAGTTTCCAATATACTATCCTTTGCTTACTATAGCCACATGGGAACACATACTTCATCGTTCTTGCCTCAATTATTTGGATTCAATTCATATTCCTCTTCCAAATTCAGGAAATGTTTAAACATAGAACTTCTACTTTGTGGTGGAAGATTGTACAAATAAATATGGTAGTGTTTCTGTTTTCTACTGATGACTCATTACCCTAAATCTTCACTGAAAGGGATGTTCTAGCTGATTTCTCAGTCATGAAAGCTCATTGCTTTAAATACCAAGACTTTCAGTTCAAATTAAAATTATTTGTAATTAAAGTTTGAAAAAATTATATGCTCCCTCACTATTTCATACAGTCTACTGACCATAACTACCCTTTTGTGGTGTTTCTGAATTCTGAAATGAAGCAGCAGAGTGAACTAATTCAGTTATACTCTGAGGAGATGGTGAGCTACAGAGAGATATTTTATTTTATGGAGAATGATTCAAGAGAGCTATACTTTTAAGCATGATATGATTCTTTTTTTTTTTTTGCAACTCAAATGGTTTTCTATCCAGCTCAGCTCCCCATGGGACTGTGCCTAACTTTAGGTATATGGAGAGTTGCTATGTGTGAGAATAAATAAAAGCTATTTCTATCTATCTACACCAATGGATAATTTTCATTCAGAACCTCTATCCAAGAGTCAAGAAGCTGTCTTGGGGTTATTACGAGTGTGGGAGGAAGATGAGTAAAAGACCTATGTCCCTCTCAGAAAAGTATGTTCAGCAGTCATTGATACATCCTTGCTGGTGATTCAGTGTTGACAACAGCTGTAGTTTTAGTGATTTTGAAGGCTGTAATAGTAATACAGCACAGCACAACAACTTGACTGTTATATAGCATATGTATATTGAGACTTAGAGAAGGAAGATAGAAATAAACAGTTATAGCAGAATCCTCAAATGATATCATAGACTTTTTTTGGAGTTTGAAGGCCTTTGTGGGAAAATTATATGAAGTTGAAGTCACAGGGCTAAGTGTAATATATATATATTGTCCTGGGTTATGTTGATGGAGTAAACAATTAATTTTACTTATAGATTTTCTTCAAGTTCGGGAGCTACTCTCTCCCCTAGTCCAATTTTCTAGCTCTATTCTGAATTCTGACACCATCTTCCCAGATAATTTTTTTCCACTACCATGTTAGCTATTAAACTCATGCAAAATCTACAAAAGTCATTGGTCCATAGCAACATACCTGAAATAGACTTCCTTGCTTCATTCCATCCTGAAATCTTTCTCATCTGCTCCATTCCTACTTTTTGGTTCCTTTTCATTAATCATTTTATCCTGCTTTATGTCTTACTGCCTTTTAGCCAACAATTTTGCAGGTGCTATCATGATTCCATCCTGACTTTCCTGGGTAGACCTCACCAATGTATCCTGTAATCCCACCTCTCCAGAACCTTGCCCCACTAGGGAAAGATAGAAATAGGCTAGGGGTATGGATTGACGTTCCAATGCCCATGTGCAGTGGAGAAGCAATTACAGAATCCAGAACTTCTACCTTCTGCACCCCAAAAAGAATTTTGGTCCATAATCCCAGACTACCAGAGGGGGAAAATGATAGGGGAAGATAACCAGAGAGCTTTGAACTCCAACTCGAGTCATCAAGACCCTGAGATAGAAGAGGAAAGAAGTAGGGACATTCAGAAATAGTAATAGGTATGGGTGTGACTGGAAGGGAAGAGAGGACAGGGCCATAGGAATAAAAGGGCAAATATATCAAACTATAGACAGATATTTATAGAAATAATAGTCTAATCAGATCTGCAACCTGGGGAACAACTGTAGCTTCCAAGAGAGGGAATGGGGATACAGAACTCTAGTGGTAGGAATGATGCAGAATTATACTCTTGTACCTTATAAATTTGTAAATAAACATTAAGTCACTAATAAAACTTTAAAAAGCATATATAGTTAATGATGACATTGTAGCTTTTTTTTTTAAATTTTTTTATTATTATTTATTTATTCCCTTTTGTTGCCCTTGTTGTTTTATTGTTGTAGTTATTATTGTTGTTGTCGTTGGATAGGACAGAGAGAAATGGAGAGAGGAGGGGAAGACAGAGAGGAGGAGAGAAAGATAGACACCTGCAGACCTGCTTCACCGCCTGTGAAGCGACTCCCCTGCAGGTGGGGAGCCGGGGTTGGAACTGGGATCCTTATGCCGGTCCTTGTGCTTTGCGCCACCTGCGCTTAACCCGCTGCGCTACAGCCCGACTCCCTGTAGCTTTTTTTTAACGTCAAGATTGGTGCTTAACTTTTGCTAAATGTATTCATGCAACATTTTTCAAATCTTTAGACTGTGATAAACAAATTAAATGTATGTTCTCTTATTTATAAAGTAAAAAATAGAAAATATCAAAAAAACATAGGATAGAGGTATGTTTTTTTAATAAAGATGAAATGAAGACCTACAAACCACCCAGTAGAATAAAGTACCTGGGTAATTCTCAATACATATGTGATTCTGTCTGCCCAACTTGTCCTGTTCTTGAGGTCTCTGGTCTGTATTATAAATGGATAGCTGAAGTTCTTCCCCACATAGATTTTCAGTCTGCTGGATTAATAATTCTCACTGTGGTGTGATTCTCGCTCACTGTGAAGCTTCTTAGCCCCTCCACTAAGTAAGGGACCATCTCACTGCACAGTAGATCTGGCCATAAGAAATTGTTTTCTCTGGGGTCAGGAATAATGCAGTGGGTTAAGTGCACGTGGTGCAAAGTGCAAGGACCAGCATAAGGATTCAGGTTCGAGCCCCTGGCTCCCCACCTGCAGGGAGGTCGCTTCACAAGCTGTGAAGGAGGTCTGCAGGTATCTATCTTTCTCTCCCCCTCTCTGTCTTCCCCTCCTCTCTCAATTTCTCTGTCTTATCCAACAAAAACATCAATATCAATGGCAACAATAACGACAACAACAAAGGCAACAGCAAGGGCAACAAAATGGGAAAAAAATGGCCTCCAGAAGCAGTGGATTTGTAGTGCAGGCACTAAGCCCCAGCAATAACCCTGGAGGCAAACAAACAAACAAACAAAAACCAAGGGCAACAAAAAGGGAAAGAATCAAATAAATAAATATAATTTTTTTTTAAAAAAAAGTTTTCTCCCAGATAGCAAGTCAGGAGGTGGACATGAGCAGACTGCTTTGTCTTTTCTGCTTTGTCCTTTTAATCACCTTCCCACCATCATCACTACTTGGTTAGATGGATAGATGGGGACTGTTTTTCTCCTGTAGAATCATGGTTATTAAAACCAAATTACATGCCCAGCTGGTGGACCTGGTTGAGACTGTACAATGCACAAAGACCCAAGTTCAAACTCCTGGTTCCCACTTATGCAGGGGAAGCTTCATAATTGATGAAGCAGTGCTGCCAGTGTGTGTCTCTCTCCCACTTCCTCTCCCTCTTAATTCTCAGTTTCTCTCTGCCTCTTCTAATAAATAGTAATTAATGTTTTTAAAAAATACAATTTAAAAAAATGGAATTATAATCTTTAAGGGTTTTGTTTATAGAAATAAAACCATGCCACAAATACAAAATGAATGCCTGTTAGGGTAAGATTGGGGCACACTCCTACATTACCAGATGTGAAAACCTGAGTTCAAGTTGCTGGTCCAAACCTGTAAGAGAGAAGCTTCACAGATTGTGGTGCAGTGCTGTGGTGTCTTTCTCTCTTTTCTTCTCTCCTTTCTTCTCTATTCCTCTCTATCAATGTTAAGAAGAAATAAATAACAAGGGAAAAAATGATCATGGGAGCAATTGGAGCCATTATGCAGGCAACAAACCCCAACATAAGAATAGGTGCCAGTTTTCTTTCTTTCTTTCTTCCTTTCTTTCTTTCTCTCTCTCTCTCTCTCTTTCTTTCTTTTTCTTTCTTTTTTTGGAACCTTACTAGATAAAGAAGAATTCAGGGAGTAGGGCGGTAGCGCAGCAGGTCAATCGCACATGGCCGAAGTGCAATGACCCCTATAATAATCCAGTTGGAGCCCCTGGTTCCCCACCTGCAAGGGAGTTGCTTCACAAGTGGTGAAGTGACTGCAGGTGTCTATTTTTCTCTCCTACTCTCTGTCTGCCCCTCCTCTCTCCATTTCTCTTTGTCCTGTCCAACAATGAAGACAAAAATAATGACTACAAAAATAAAACAAGGGCAACAAACGAGAATAAATAATTTTTTTAAAAAAGAAGAATCCAGGTGCATTTAGTTTAAAGTATCACACTTCATTATGAATGCTGAAAAGAATTTACAAAGAGATGGACTTTTATTATTTTTTTTTTTATTCACTGGGAGAATAGAAGAGGTGAGGGAGAGGAGAAAATAAATTGTCCTTCTTGACAAAAGTTAGTTGCAGAAGTGTGGACAAAGTCATTTGCCTTGCTATCAGTTATCTATAATTTATGGAGTATCTAAATAGCTCAAAGATTTGGAAAGGTGGAATAGCCTCAAGTTTTCTGGTAAGCCTGAAGGGCATGCCAGACTATGACTACATTTCCATTGATAATGCACAATAATCTTTTTATTCCATCTGAAAGGTTTACATAACAATATAAAAAGTTAAAACTTTCCCTTTGTTTCTTTATTTTTATAATAATTTTTTTTTATCGCTGAGCCTCACTGCCTGCACCATGAATCTGTCAAGCTTGGTGGCCATTTTTCCCCTTTATTTATTTATTTATTTATTTATTTATTTATTTATTTCTATTTTTTGGATAGAAGAGAGAGAAATTGAGAGAAGAGGCAGGGGGTTTAGAGAGGGAGAGGGAAATATAGACATCTGCAGACCTATTTCACCACTCTGCAGGATGGGGAGTGATAGTTCGAACCTGGGTCTTAGTATATGGTAATATGTGTACTTAACCAGCTGTGCCTGTGCCCTGTCTTTTCCCCCTGCTTCTTAAGCACCACCTATAAATGATATCATCCAGTATCCAGTATCCATCCTTCTCCCTCTGGCTTATTTCACTTAACATGATCCTTCAAGTTTTATCCATGATATAGAAGAGAAAAAAAATTTCATCATTTCTGACAACCGAGTAGTACTCCATTGTGTGTATATACTACAAATTTCTTAGCCATTCATTTGTTTGAATGCCTGTGTTTCTTCCATTTGGGCTATTAAAAACTGTGCTGCTATGAACATAGGGGTACATAGATCTCTTTGAATAGGTCTTTTTGTGTTCTTTGGATAGATCCCTTAAGAAAGGACTGCCGGGTCATAGGGTAGATCCATTTCTTGTGTTCTGAGAAACTTCTGGAATGCTTTCCTCAAGGGTTGAACCAATTTACATTTCTACTAAGTGCAGAAGTGCTTCTTTTCCCCTACATCCTCATGAATACTTTTTTGTTTCCATCCTTTTCAATGTAAGGCATTCTCATGGGTATAAAGTGGCAACTCATTGTTGTCATTATTTGCATTTCTCTTATAGTCAGTGATTTTGAACATTTTTTGAGTATGTCTGTTCATCATGTGGATATCTTCTTAAGTGAAAATTCTATCCATATCCTCTCCCCATTCTTAAATTGTGTTATTTTTGAAATGCTTATAATTGCAAATTATGACTATGTACTAGAGGATTTAGAAAAGGATACAATGAAATGGTAAGATATACTATGCTAATTGGTTGGAAGAATTAAGGTCCTTAAAATGGCCACTCTAACCACAAATCTTACTGAAATTTAACCCTATTCACAAACATGTATGTGTTAATGTAATCTCTGTGAAGGTGCCACCACATTTTTTAAAGGAATATATTAGGAGATACAGCAACTGGGAAAACACCATGAACCACCAAAGCAAATCTGAGAAAAAAAGAACAAGAAGAGAGGCATCATACTTCTCACCTCAAATTGTACTACAAGCTATTTAATGAAAACTCTCTGATAATGGAACCAAAACAAACACAGAGACCATAGGGTGAAATTGAGAACTGAAAAATTAACCCCCCACACATATGGACAACTAATTTTTGACAAGGGATTTCAAATACTAAATGGAGAAAGAAGAATCTTTTCAATAAATGGTGCTCAGAAAATTGAGTTGTAACCTGAAAAAGCATGAGACTGCACCACTACTTTTCACTACATACAAAAGGTCAGTTCTAAAAGGATCAAAAACTGGGACATTATACCAGAAACCATAAAATACATACAAGAAAACATAGACAAGCACTCTCCATGATGTCTGTTTGGAAACATGTTTGAAGAATCAAGTCCAATAGCAAAGAAACAAAAATCAACCAATAAACTACATCAAACTAAAAAGCTTCTGTACAGCTAAAGGAACAAAAGAGATATCTTGAGTGGGAGAGGATTATTGCACACCATATATCTGATAGAGGACTAAGAACCAAAATATATAAAGAATTCACAAAACTCTGAAGCAAAAACAAACAAACAAAAACAATCCTCTTCTGGGGGTTGTATTGTTATGTGGAAAACTGAGAAATGTTATGCATGTACAAACTATTGTATTTACTGTTGAATGTAAAACAATCCCACAATAAAGGAAAAACAAAACAAATAGTCCTGTGGAATGCTATTCTGAATGGGTAGCACAGGAATTTCCTGCCCACTGGGAAGACCCCTGTGAAAATACTTTTTCCCTTTCTCATCTCTATCAAATATATAACGTTCTTTTTTTTTTAAATGTAGATTTTTACTCATCTTTCATGTTGGCTAGACCTGACCCACTAAAGTAGTTTTCCTGGAGAATTTAATCCCTTTTCTCTGTTGTTGATTGGAAACATACCTGATAGAAAGTGCTGAAAGGGGGTCTTTGCCAAGGGATCTTACTGAAATTTAGTGCAGATAAGTTAAAATTTTCAATACATTATGAAATTCAAATTGTTTCTACTTTTACATTTCCTTCCTTCCTTCCTTTTTTTTTTTTTTTTTTGGCTTCCAGGAGTGTTACTGGGCTTGGTGTTGGTACTACAAATCCCCTGCCTTTGGCCATTTTTTCTTTTCTTTCTTCTATTTTATTTAATAAAAAGAAAAATTGAGAGGGGTGGGGGAGATAGAGAGGGAGAGAGACAGATAAATAACTGCAGACCTGCTCATGACTCCTGAAGCATCCCTGCTACAGGTAGGGATGTGGGGGCTCGAACCCAGGTTCTTTCACAGGTCTATGCCATAGTACTATGTGCACTTAACTGGGCATGACACTGCATGCCCCCATCTATTCTCATATTTTCAAAGAGTAAAGATAAAAATTGTTAGACACATTCACACAAGAATATGTGCCAAGAATAAAATTAAAATGGGCTGTAGGCTAAGTCTGTATTAAGGAGAAAAATGAATCTTTTCCAAACTGCTTTATAAATTTTAAGCAAGTCAGTCAGCCCATTATGTGTGATAGTATTTAGCTTTTTCTCTAATTGCACTGGTAATATATTGAGCCCTTGAGAATAAACAAACAATCATATGCTTCTTCATAGATACAGCTTTAGTTTCAAAACTAAAAGTTCAAAGTAATTATTCTTACAAAGACTCAAATTCTTAGCCAAGAGTTAAATGTTTAGGAGAAAAGAAAAAAAAAGAAAACAGCAAGAAGAGTGGTTAATGCTATTATTTACAAGTGTTTGTTCACTTTTCCTTTTTCAGTCTGAAAGAACAAATAATACCACTTGTTAGAAATGTATCTGAAATAGAAGCATATGGGAATACAAGAGAACCTCAGACAGGAGTTGACAGTCTTTTCCTGTAAATACCTGGGTAGCAAATACTTGAGGTTTTGTTGCAACTACTCAACTCTGCTGTTAGAGCATGAATACAGACTGTATATACAAACATATGCACTACAAAAGTATTTATAACACTCGGTTGTCTTTCAGATTTGGCCCGAACACCTTAGTTATCTTTTTTGTTTAGAGTTTTCGCTTATTTTCAGTCAGTGAAGTATTTTGTGATGGCATGCTTTTATGTGTTTGAGCTATTCAATGAAATTTTCCCCTTTGTTTTAAATAAGACATGTTGATATGTCAAAATTGTTTTGGGGAAATGTGGATTTTAATTAGAGAAAGACACAAGGCAATTAAAAATAATATGACAACATTGAATCAAATTGGTAAAATGTTCTTCTCAAAGTGTTAAAGTCTCAGTATCTTTGCCTATAAGGTATTTTGTCTAATCTTTTAACATTTTTAAAATTAATTTATTTATAAAATGGAAATACTGATAAGACCATAGGATAAGAAGGGTAAAATTCCCACAACTAGAACTCCATATCCCATCCCCTCCCCTGATAGCTTTCCCATTCTTTAACCCCGTGTAAGTACAGACCCAGGGTCATTATGGGGTGCAGAAGGTGGAAGGTCTGGCTTCTGTAATTGCTTCCCTGCTGATCATGGGTGTTGGCACATCAATCCATACTCCCAGCCTGTCTCTCTCTTTCCATAGTGGGGCAGGTCTCTGAGGAAGCAGAGCTCCAGGACACACAGGTGGGGTCATCTGTCCAAGGAAGTCCGGTTGGCATCATGGTAGCATCTGGAACATGGTAGCTGAAAAAAACAATTTTTTTGATATCCTGCTGTATCTGGTTGGTTAGGATCTTGTTTAATATTTTAGCATCTATGTTCATCAGAGATATTGCTCTATAATTTTCCTTTTTTGTTGTATGACTATCTGCTTCTGTTATCAGGGTGATGTTGGCTTCATAGACGGTGAAAGGGGGTGTTCCTGTTTTTTGTTCTTTTGAAAGAGCTTTAAAATATATTTATTGAGCAAGATATTTACTTCTTCTCATTGTAACTATGATGTGTCTTGGTGTCTTCAGGTCTGGGCTGATTCTGTTTGGGACTTCTGGGCAACTTAATCTTAATGTCCTTTCCGTTGTTTAGGGCTGGGAAGCTTTCTTCTATTATTTCCTCTAGGATATTTATTTCCCCTTCCTTTCTTTCTTTTTTCTGCTAGGCCCATTATGCAAATGTTACTTCTTTTGAGATCATCCAATATGTCTCTGTTGCTGTTTTCAGTGTCTTTCATTCTCTCTTTTTTAGCTCTTTTACCTCCTTCTTAGTTTTCTCTAGCTCATCCTCTGTTCTGCTAATTCTGTTTTCTGCTTCTGTTAACCTGCTTTTCCTTCCCTCAGCTTCCTTCTTCAGTTCAGTTACAGTATTAGATTGTTCTGCTAGTTGTCCTTTTAGCTTAGCTATTTCAGCTTTCAATTCTCTAATTACCTCATGGTAGCTGGTATTTTCCTTGAGAATCTCATCTGTTGTTTCTCTATATCTGGTAGCTCTTTCCTCAATTCCAAATTCCATTCAATATTTACGATTCTTTTCTACAAAAGCTTTCTCTAATAATTAGACACACAGAATTTTGAATTCTGAGTATTTTTTATTTCTTTTGCTGTTTCACTCTGCTTCTTATTTGTATCACATCATTCACAGGTATATTTGACATCTCTCATCATAAATGCTGAGATATCCTTAAATTCAATACTAGATATTTTTCTTTTCACTGACTATACAGTATCTTAACAAGATACCCATTATTTTCTTTTATTATACATTTTAATGATTTATTTATTTAACATAAAAAAAACCAGGGAGAAAGTGTATGAGAAAGAGAGAAGGCAAATTACCTTTCCAGCATATGCTGCTTCAGGTATCAAACATAGAGCCTAGAGCATGCAAATCATGAGCTCTACCAATTTAGAAATTTGCCACTTGCCAAACATATGACTTTAAATATCATCTATAATTTGGTGCCCCTCCCCCAAAATTGTATCACTATTTACCTTATAGTAGTTGAAACTTGTGCTGTTATATAGCTGTTTTCCTAAAATTTCCAGCTCTGACATCCTATAGTTCTAATGTCTCAGCCTAGTAAATTGAAAAAAAAAGTCTCTTTATTCTAAGAATTTCATTTTCTCTTTGTTGGTCATCATTTTTCCATATGCTAATTCTGCTTCTAAAGATCCCTTCTGTTTCTATTTGTGCTGGTCATCATGCCAGGTTCCCCTGCATTGCTTAACGCTGTGGTCTATTTACATAATCATTGTTTTGTCTAAGACCCGCCCTGCCTGCAGGGCATTGGTTTAGTCCCCATTGGTTAGATGGAAGCATGCTACTTTCGAGTTCTTTCTTTTCCTCTCCAACCCCTATCCTACCCATTTCTTTTTCCGGCCTGGCACTTCTGCTCCAGAAGGTATAAAGGCAGCTCTTTTCTGATCAATAAAGGCAGAATTTTCATTGTGTTCCCACCCAGCCATGTGTTCCAGAGTCTCTGTCTCCAGCGGTGCTAGCCTGGCATCTCTTCAGTTTTTTTCTGTCTTAATTAAGTACCTGCCACTTACTGACTTATGAAGACCAAGTTATAGGACTCAAGCTGATCTTTTTACCTTGTCACTCATCCATAATCTATTAAGTATTTTATAAATTCAACCTTCAGATTGTATTTCAAACCAAGAAATTCTCACATTCCACTTCTGGAACTATAATGTAAACTACCATCACCTCATCGTTAGTATTTTAATATTGTTTTCCTCATAGAAACCTTAGTGTCCACAATGGTCCTTCCTGTCTAATCTCCATTCTGATGCCACTGTGTCTTCCACATCTACAACAAACTATGAAACTCTACTAATAAAAACAACTATCTCTGTCTTTCTATTTTATATGGTTTTTCTTTTCAATTTTTATTAATAATTTAATTATCCTTTTTGTTAAGCTAAGACACATTGCACATTTTCTAGCTAGTCCTTTAGTTACTCCTTATTTCTGATTTTCTTCATAGCACTTAAAACATTACATTATATAATTTATTTGTTAATTTACTTACCTAAGTAATTCCTACTAAACTATATGCTCTATAAAGGTATGGATTTTTATTATTTCTTACAATGTTAAGTATTCTTAATAAAGGATATACTCAGTATCTATTCAATGAGTAAATTTATCTTAATTAGATATATTTGATCTCATGAAAATCTTCATAAATTTCTTGGAAAGTAACATCTTAATTTAATTTGAATTTATTTGAAATTTCAAGTTAAGGTACATATATACGTGCACTAAGCATAGTTATATATATTTATTAATAATTTGAATTTTATCCTTCTGGGAGCGATTTAAAATAATCTTATTTCAAGTCATTAAGAATAAACCATAATAATGACAGTTAATAGGCAAAAATAGTTAATGCAAAAATGCTGATATAACCACCTACTTCACCAATGGTTATCCATAATAATAATTCCATTTTATTGTAATCTTTGTTATATATGTTATGAAAAAGGAAAAATGTCTTCTGAAGGATTAGCTTTTTTCAAAGCAATTTCCCAATGTTGATAATTTTCTTAACTTGTCAACTGTTGAGTAGAATTTAGCTTTACAGGACTCCAATCCATTCGTATATGACAATATAATTGTTTAAATTGAAGTATTATACTAAATAAATAGAAATTTGACTAAATTGGACTTTTCAAAATAGATGTTGCAAAACAAAGTTTGAATGTAAGTATTTAAAGTCTTTAAGTGCTCATCAATTTTCATTTTAACAGTTTAAATAGTTTTGTAAAACTCTTCCTGCTATTACTGACAGGTAGTTCATGTTGCTAAAGAAAATGGAATCACATTAAGTGATACTCCATAATCTACATCTTCTTTAGAGACCTCAATTCTTTTGTATATATATTATCATTAAAGAGACATTTCTAAGGTTTGCACGCAACAGCAATATAACCTGTCTCATAGTTATCATCTTTGAATACCATGTTCTAGAAATGCTCCATCAGGTTTGCCACCTGTTGTCCTGGTCATGATTTTCAATTCATTTCCTTCACATCCTTGTGTTTTTCTCACAAATGTTGATTTAGGGTAAACTATAGAGTAAGGAAACCCGAATAAAAACTGACATATGTCTGTGTACCTTAAATAAAATGAGGACTTCAGATCTTTTTCATAATGACATTATAGTGTAGATTCATTCAAAGGTGGTTACTGACTGGGGAGACAGCATAATGGTTATGTAAAAAATATTTTCATGCCTGAAGCAACAAAGATCACAGGTTCAATCCCCAAAACACCGTAAGTCAGACCTAGCAATGTTCTGGTAACAATAAATAAATAAATAAATAAATATTTAAATTAACAAGCAAGCAAACAAAAAAATTGACCTCAGTAATTGATGAGCCAGGGCAGGATACTCATTACCCAATACTGAGTGTTTTTTTTTTTAAACAAATTTAGTCTCATCTGAGATAAAGTAGAATGATAAATTTGAGTACATTGTATTGTGCCTAGTTTATGGGTTGTGTTATCAGGACTTATCTCTACTAAGAAAAAATTGAGGCTTAATGTTAGATTTTTAATTCCTGTGTAAACTGCTCTTCATGTGAATTAAAATTGAATTGTCAGACTTTTGAAGGCCATGGCAAGAGAGTATCAGCAACCAAAAGATCATGCCCAAGAACAACTAGAAAAAGGTATGAAGAAACAGTTGGTATCTCACAACATTGCAACTACAACTTTTGAAGAAATTCACTGAGCCATAGGTGGGCACAAGTATGTGTGGTAAAGGAGTGTGGGAGGAACAAAAAGATAAAAACAGCTTGATCCAGGAATTGGTAGCTGGCAATGGACAGGCAGCCATCTTAAAGTCATACAATGGAACAGGCTCCCCTCAGGTCAAAAACTAAAACTCTTCAGCCCCTTCAAACCATGTCTGTGGGCTTCCAGAGCCAAGAGTACAGTCTTAAACAGGACAGCAAAAACCTATCTGTTTTAATTCACCAAAATTTATACTGAACACTATCCCTACCCATGACATATGAACAACATAGCCACAGTACCACTTGCTACCTGAACAGTACCACTTGCTACCAGAAACCAACCAAACAAACAAACAAATGTCCGGTTTGAATTCAGAAGGTTTATTTCACCAAAGAGGTATAAAATACATGAACAGAGCTAAATGACATGAAGGGCAATATGAATGATGTTAGAACTTCCCTTAGAGGCCTAATAAAAATAATAAATCAGCTTGGGGAGAAAATATCAGGCTTAGAAGATAGAAGCACCATACTCTCGGGGTACCAAGCTACTGAAGAGGAAAGGTTCATGAAAAATGAATTAGTTATCTGCAACAAAAGCAGAATCCAACAGAACAAAAGAACATGAGAGTTCCTGAGATATCAGAGGATGAAGAGAAGGAGAGAGGAGTAGAGAACACACTCCAAGAAATCATAGCAGAAAATTTCACCCATCTGGAAAACATTAAAAACATAGACATCCAGAAAGCTGAATGGACACGAAGGTTCCTGAATTCAAAATGACCCACACTATGACACATCATAGTAAAGCTATCGAAAATTAAGACAAGGGGGAAAAATTACAGGTTGGTAGGGAAAAAAAGAATCTGACATACTAAGCTAAAACCATTAGGCTTTCATCAGATTTCTAATCACAACCTCAAGAGAAAAAAAGAGTAGAATGACACATTCATAGTATAAAAGTCTTTATACTATGAAATCTTTATCCTGCTAAATTATCCTTAAAGTATGAAGGAGATTTTTAAAGTCTTCCCATTAAAGGAATTAAAGGAATTCACCACCACCAGTCCTGCCTTAAAAGAATTACTGGAAGGTGTCCTATGTGAAAAGAAACAAAGGAGTTACATCTCTAAATGAAGTGATTGATGGTGGAATAGAACTGGGAACATGAATAATGGCAATGAAAGAAGTAAATTCATAGAAAAAAAGGAAGGCAAAATGAACAAAGAGGTATGAGCACTGTTGGTGGTGAACCAAGATCAACTATCAAAGATCTAGATATTAGATTAGAAATTCAAAACTTCCAATCTTGGGCTTACCTTGGTTGGAAGCTGAAGGAAAAGTGTTGGTTCTGATGATTCAGGAAAAGAGGTAAGTAGAACTCAGAAGACAGTCAGAAAGGGAGAACACAGGGTGAAACTTGGACTGGGGGTTGTGTATTACACCAAAGTAAGGAACTTTGGTGAAGGAATGGAAAAGAAGTGCTTGGGAGTTGGGGTGGGGATGAAGATGGGGGTGGGGGTGGGTGTTGGCATCCTAGGCTGATGGTGAGAGTAATTTGCAGCCACCAGTTATGTGGAGCTAGAAAATGTTGCCCATATATAAGCAATTAACTTCCCAATAAAATGTTTTTTTTTAATTGAATTGTCTTTCCCCTTTTTTTTCTTTTTCACCTTATCTGGTTTTCCTGTTTGTTTTTTCTATATAAAGGGTGTATTGCTGTGGCCTCAGGAGGTGGTGCAGTAGTAGAGCTGTGGGCTAGCGAGTATGAGGTCTTGAGTTTGATCCCCAACTAGAGTGCTACTCTAGCCCTCTCTTTTCCCTCTTTCAAAAAATAAATAAACTAATTAATAAAAAAAAATACTTTTCCCCCTTTATTTTCTTTTCTTTGGTAGGACAGAGAGACATTGAGAAAACTGTGAGGTAGAGGGAAGAGAAAAAGACTACAGTACTGTTTTACCACTCGCCAAGCTTTCCGCCTTCAGATGGAGACCAGGGACTTGAACCTGGGTCCTGGTGCCTTTTGCATATGGTAATGTGTGCTCTCAACCAAGTGTACCACTGCTTGGCCCTCCTCTTTATATCTTAAATTTCAGCTATAAGTGTAATCATCCAGTTTTCATAAAACTAAATGCTTATTATCTATTTTTGGACAAAGACAATTACATACAAAGAATCTTTTTTTTTTTTTTTAAATAAAAGCTGTATTATGTGTTAGAAAAACTTCTCATGCAATAATGTGAATTTTGGCCATTAAAATTGTATATGCTTTACTTGTCTGGATCAAAAAATCATTTATATGCAAGTCATGATTCTTCTTAGTTCAAGCGACTAAAATCACTATTGCTAAGAGGTAAAATAGAGAAACTATTGACAAACATGACATAACTCTCAAAAGAGCTTCTCAGACATAGTGATGCTTATAATTAGAGATACACATACTGCTAGGATTCTGTCTCTTTCCATATCTCATCCAGCACCCAACAGCTTTATTTTCCTTGGTTAAGTCACAGACTCTTAGCCAGGCAACTCCTATTTTACAGTCTCATAATCTAGACTTTCCAGCCTCATTATCAACATGCCTCTCAAGTAGTTCCCACCAGAGAAATAATAGGAAAAACTACAGGTGGAATCATGCTGGATCACATGGTCATCTCTTCATTAATCATTGTGACTTAGAGAGTGGATTAGACATGCACATTTGCATTTCTCAGTCCTCTGCATTTGGAGAGGAAGCAAAGCATTTTTTCCCAAAGTGGAGCCTGCTATTTTATGTAGATCAAGCAGTGGATGTCAATCAGAAACACTTTCAAGGGTAAATCTGTGCACTAAAAGCACCTATCAAATGCTTCCTTTATGTATCAGAAATAATGCAAATGTGGACTATCATAAATAAATCTGCCAAAATGGCCTAAAGGAGGCTCTGTTGATTTTGACAAGTCACCAAAATGGTCTGATCCTCTGTGTGTCTATGACGTGAGTGTAAATTACCACATTGTAGTTTCATTTTAAAGACCAGAAACTAGAAAATGTCTGCTTCCTGCCTCCAGTATCTAAGACACAGTACATACACTCAGATGGTGGTAACCATCACTGCTGTTTATTGTTGCTGGAGGATTTCGGTGCAAAAGGACTTTTTATGGCATTTCTTAGAGCAACACATACACTATGTCTGAGCAGTCAGTCTGCCTCTGATTATGGAAGTTCGTTTTCTACTTTGTGCATAAAAGAATATGTTCCAGAATGTGCAAACTCTGCATCTTTCTTGCCTCTTTTGCTTTTATTTTCTTTCTTTCTAGGTTTCTACATTCTGTTTTATTTTTATTCCTGTCATCTCATGCCTTTTTTTAAAGTTATTATTTTTCAATTTTCTATTTATTTATTTACCAAAAAACTGTACAGTTCTGGTTTATGGAGGGATAGGGATCCTCAGAGCCTTATGCATTAAAGTTTTTTGCATAACCATGATCCTGTCTCCTCTACCCTCCATCTATTTCTGTCTTTGTTCAGTGCTGGCTCCTGACCCACCCAGGTATTTCTGTACCACTTCAGAATTGAGGATACAGTTTATCAAAGAAGATAAGACCTATCAAGTTTTCAATGCTGTGATGAGATTTTCAACAGTGAGGTCTCAATATGGGTGATTTATTTCTCTAGGGTATAAGAAGAAAATGGTGGTTGATTAGAGGGAAAACAGTTGTAATAGTGAACTTAACTGCTTACTCCTGCAACTCACATTGATGATTGCTTTAGATTAGATAGACTTCAGACCAGCTGATTTAGATGATAGGTGTAAGTGCATTTCATGAGATATAGTCTCTGTGAACATGGATTCATAACAGGAATTCTTTAGTTGTGTGTGTGTGTGTGTGTGTGTGTGTGTTGACGACAGACCAAATCCCATTGTGTCTTTCATATTTAGATGGCAGTAGCACATTTTCAAAGCATCTTCTTTTTAAATAAGAGTAGTATGTTCAGAAATGTTATCCGGGAGTCGGGCTGTAGCGCAGCGGGTTAAGCGCAGGTGGCGCAAAGCACAAGGACCGGCATAAGGATCCCGGTTCGAACCCCGGCTCCCCACCTGCAGGGGAGTCGCTTCACAGGCGGTGAAGCAGGTCTGCAGGTGTCTATCTTTCTCTCCCCCTCTCTGTCTTCCCCTCCTCTCTCCGTTTCTCTCTGTCCTATCCAACAACGACGACAACAACAATAATAACTACAACAATAAAACAACAAGGGCAACAAAAGGGAATAAATAAATAAAATAAAATATTAAAAAAATTTAAAAAAAGAAATGTTATCCATCTCATATTAAAATATAATTAGCAAAGTAATTCTCTCCTGCTCATATTAATAGTGCATTTTAAATTCAGTAGACATATTTTGGTACTTGCATCAGGTTTTTAGTCATTAGTGTCTATAAGCCATTCAATTTTCTGGTCACACGCATTGATGGACCAGATCAGCATATGGCTCGGAACCTGTTATAATAGCATCCGTTTGAGACCTCCATCTCAGATAGCTGTAGGGCTAAATATAGCTTGCTTATATCTTTGAACAGCACATTTTCACCTCATCAGCAAATGTTTTTGCCTCTGATTTTCTTACACACTTAACTCCACCTTATTCATCAAAAACATCCTCTGGATTTTATGTTTTATATATGCAGCCTTTCTATGTGCATTCACAAGTGTGTCATTATTTTCAACATGGAACCCCTCTTCATAAGAAGGTGTTTATGTAATTCTCTTAGCAGAGTCACTTAAGTACTTTTTTTTTTTTCGATGATGGTGATGTTGGTATAAAAATACCCCACATTATGTAATTGAGAGTGCTTGACAGTGATTTATGCATTTGTAATACCTCAAGAATTTGCCATTAACAACTGTCATCCATGTCAAAACATAAAAAGGTAATTACTTGGAGGAAAGAGATATTACCCAAGTAATTCCTTAGAAGTTTATGTTACTTCCAGTAGAACTGAAATTGCATGCCATTACAGATGAGAGCGTTTCTTATAGTCGTCGATACATAATCTTAATCTTAATGAGGTCCCCATCACATTTAGCTGTCATAGAATTTAAATATCACCTAGGTCTGTGTTTCTTGGTTCCATTAATTAGTATGTATATTTTCAGAATCTTAAAATAGATATCATATTAAGCAGAAAATTTAGAGATGTGTTCTTGACATCTTGTTTGGTTTTGATAGTTTCATAGACAAGAGATTCTGTATTAGACTTTCTGTATTCTGATAAGGTAGAGCACATATGATACATCCACTTGTGGTTCCTTTGCAAGAAACCCAATTAACATTTTATTTTTTAATTAAAAGATTTTTTAATAGAAATGAAAGACTTATCTTAAAAATCCAATATATTTTGGATGAATTAGGGGCAGGGTGTTGAGAAGTGGAAAAACTGCTGTAGCCATCAATAAATACTACTAGTTCTCCAGGTGTCCTGGCATAATGAAGAGCCCATTTTGCTAAGCACTGAATTATGTTTCCCAATGTATGATATGTCAGGGCTGTTATCCCCAAAATGTAATTGTATTTGAAAACAGAACCTTAGAACGTAATTGGGTCATGAGGGTGGAATTCCCATGATTAGTTAAATGGCTTCAGGAGATGACTCACAGGAGAGCTTCCCCCCAGCTTGCCACCTCTTTACTCCTGCATTTTACCATGCAAAGACTTAGCAAGATTCTGAATGAAACTGTACCTTGATTTTGTAGTCCCAGACTCCAGAACTGTGAGGTTATTGTTAAGGCCACCTAGTCTACAACTTTTTGTTATCAACAGCCAGAGTAACTAATATCAGTTAATTGCTACTTGGTGACAAAGAAAAATATTTCTATTTGATTTTGTAGGCAAGGAACTCTGAAAAATACAGCCAGATCACCCTGAATGGCTCATAGTTTATAAGTCTGACTCAGAATCTCTATGCTCCAGTGGCATATTTCACTTTTAAATTTAGCTGAGCATAAAGCATATGAGTGACAAATATGTGGTGAAGACATGTCACTATAGGTCATGTCTCAGTGGTATTTTTCAAGAGCTAGTAAATGTAATGGAGCTTTGTACATTTTCAAAAGCATTTAAGTGACTATAACTTCTCTGTAGTTTCACCTAAGTCATATAACATGTTGCAAATATTAAAATCAGCTTATCTTTATTTAAAACAAAGTTCAGTGTTTTTATGATTTCAAATGGCTGTCAAATACTAACATTGTACTGTATATTTCAATTGTTATAAATAGGAAGCTAAATAAATCATGGCTCTCAATGCTAAATTAGAATTTCCTCTTAGTTATATGTAACTGTATGGTTAATGAAGAAACAAGCGATTATTATCATCATTTTGAGCATTTTGATGATAGTGATAGTTCTAGTTACAAAAAATATTTTTGTTTAAACTACTGTGTAACACACAATAAGGCTCTAGAATGAACAGCTTGAAGTGTGAAATTTAAACCTCCTGTATATCCATTTCGTTATATTGTGGAATTTTTGTTTTATGAACTCAATTTCTATTTTGTACATTTAAGGATTCTTCTCAGTATCAAAAATTAATTTTCACAATTTAGAGACCAAATATTTTAAGAACTTAATTTATGGAGATGAGCACAGATATTTACTAAAACAGATCAAACAAAAATACTTCATAAGCAGGAATATTGGATGCCACTTCCCTCTGAGGCAGCAAGAAGGTCGAATCATTTCCCTCCTAGTTCAGAGATTCTGCTATCAAAACAGATCAAGTAAGTAAGAACATTCTGTTTCTGTAGTTAGCAAAAGCACTTTCTCCTTTGCTAAAAGCTTAAACAGGAGAGCATCACTCCGGACTGGCTCCTTTCCAGCCTGTGGTATTTAGTTGTTTCTGCAGTCATTTCAGATTCCTGATGGAATTTCACTACAAATAATGCTTTATGAAGCATTCTTAAGCAATAAGACTCATTAATCTCACTCAGGTTTGGGTGATTAAAATCAAGATTTGGTTTTTTGGTTCAAGGATTTAGTTGGACATACAGTTTTCTTTTATAAGTGATTAGAATGAGGAAGATATTGTAATAATGGTTTCCTTAAGTACAGCTTCCAATCACATCAACTTATTTTACAGACTACAAAAAGTACTGTTCACATGTCCTATTTGATTTGAACAAAGGTGGGCATAATGATGTATGAAGTCTCTGGAAATAATCAATGCTTTGAGTACATATTAACATGTTCAAATGTGCATACAACTCTTTGGAAGACGTTAACATAAGCATTTCTATGGACAGTCACTACTTATGACCTTGTGCTTGGATTGTTAAGCAAAATGTTCTTTTCTGGGGAGAAATTAAACTGAGAATACAGATAAAAAGCTTTAGTATAAGCACAATCCAATATAAGCATATATTGTAATTAAAAAATAAAAGACTTCATGGGGGGGAAGGGCAGCTGCTTGGTTTAAAACAAGCTGCATGTTTAAAACAAGGTTCATTACAGGGTGGTACAGCACTGTACAATGGTACATTTTAGGTACAGCAAGTTAGGCAATTGATGGCAGAGGTAAGACTAGGTCAGGCTCATGAGTCCATAAGTTAGTTACCAAAGTTCAGCTCCATGTGTTTAGTCTCTCCAGTGAGAAGCTGCAAGGCAGGTCCTGGGGACTGAGTTGGCCTTATGCCACTCAGGAAAAAAAGGAGCCCCTGAAAGAGGGCCCGATTTCCATCAGGCTCAAGGTTAAATAATTTGGTTTACAAAAGTCCATCAACCTGATGTCAGCCATATGCTAATTACATTAGTCAGCTCTAGCCATATGCTAATTATGTCCCCAAATCTGTGCTGTGTCACAACAAGCATGGGTTACTTACATTGGTTTACTACAGCCTGGAGACTTTGTTCTAATAAAAGTTATCTTCTGAATGTTAAGAGAACAAAGCCAATTTATAAACACACACACACATACTTGCAGGAAGGCATGTCACATACATGTGCACAGGTGCATGAGTACACTTGTATGCTCTCTTTCTCATACACACATCAGATAACTGAAGGTGGAATACATAGTGGGGAAGGGGAGAGAGAAGATTTCTGTGCCTCATGAATCCTGGTGCTGAGGAATTGAGATTTACTTAGAGTAGTCAATGAGTGGTGTGGTTAGTGTGTGGGGGGGGTGGTGAGAGTGGGGGCCATATACAATTTCTTGGAAGGCTTAAATATGTCTCAGGGTGTGTTTTCTTTTTCTTTCTTTTTTTAAATTTTTTTTATTTAAGAAAGGATTAATTAACAAAACTATAGGGTAGGAGGGGTACAACTCCACACAATTCCCACCGCCCAATCTCCATATCCCACCCCCTCCCCAGTAGCTTTCCCATTCTCTATCCCTCTGGGAGCATGGACCCAGGGTCATTGAGGGTTGCAGAAGGTAGAAGGTCTGGCTTCTGTAATTGCTTCCCCGCTGAACATGGGCGTTGACTGGTCAGTCCATACTCCCAGTCTGCCTCTCTCTTTCCCTAGTAGGGTGGGTCTCTGGGGAAGCTGAGCTCCAGGACACATTGGTGGGGTCTTCAATCCAGGGAAGCCTGGCCGGCATCCTGATGGCATCTGGAACCTGGTGACTGAAAAGAGAGTTAACATACAGAGCCAAACAAATTGTTGAGCAATCATGGACCCAAAGCTTGGAATAGTGGAGAGGAAGTGTTAGGGAGGGTACTCACTGCAAACTCTAGTGTACTTCTGCTTTCTTACTTTGGTGCCATACTCCAAACTCAGTCAATTTCTGCTTTGCGTTTCTACTTCTTTTTTTTTTTTTTTTTACATGCATAACATTCTCCAGATTCCCATTTAACAATACAACCCCCACTATTTCATTCATCATTTTTCATGGACCTGTATTCTCCCCACCCACCCACCCACCCCAGAGTCTTTTACTTTGGTGTAATACTCCAATTCCATTTCAGGTTCGACTTGTGTTTTCTTTTCTAATCTTGTTGAGTGAAATAAGTCAGAAACAGAAGGATGAATATGGGATGATCTCACTCTCAGGCCGAAGTTGAAAAACAAGATTAGAAAAGAAAACTCAGGGTGTGTTTTCTATTTGTTAATGCTTGTTGTTAGTAATATTATTATGTTGCTTATCAATGATATCATTTTTGGTTCTCAACAGAAATATTTCAAAAGAGAGATGGGAAGATTGGCGAGAAATTGATGAAAAAAGTTGATCAAAAGGAAGAGATTTTTCTTGACATGGCTGGGGGGAGAGCCCAGAACAAGGGGAAGAACAAAGGAGCTTGACATTGAGCTGTATCTCTGGATAAAGCAAATATGACTCTTTTGAAATTAACTAAATTAAAGAGACTTGTATCAACAAGCTGAAATAAGCAGATAAACAAAAGTGAAGAAAGCCTTGCTTGTGCTTAGATTTCTGAGAAGTTAGGAGCCTCTAATCATCGACTCTCACAACTAACCAGCAGGTGCGGCCAAAGGTCCAGCAGAATTGGTAATTGCCAAGAGACAGAGGAGCATTTAGGGTGATGAAGCCCAAGAGGAAATGAGATGGAAGACAGCACTCTGTGGAATAATTATTACCAAGAGGCCAAGTATTTATTTTTTTTTACTAATGTTGATGGGTCAATCTTTACTCTTTCTTTCTTTCTTCCTTTCTTCCTTTCTTTCTTTCTTTCTTTCTTTCTTTCTTTCTTTCTTTCTTTCTCTCTTTCCCACTTTCTTTCTTCTTTCCTCTTTCTTTCTTTCTTTCTTTCTTCCTTTCAAATCTCTTACTTTAGTAATTTTTTAAAATATTGGGATCACGGGGGTGGGGCGGGCGGTAGTACCTGCATGTGGCACAAAGCACAAGGACCTGCATAAGGATCCTGGTTCGAGCCCCCCCCCCCACCTGCAGGGGAGTTGCTTCACAAGCAATGAAGTAGATCTGCAGGTGTCTGTCTTTCTTCCCCCGCTCTGTTTTTCCCTTCTCTCTCCATTTCTGTCCTATCCAACAATGAACGACATCAACAACAACAATAATAACCACAACAAGGCTACAACAACAAAGGCAACAAAAAAGGAGGAAAAATGGCCTCCAGGAGCAGTGGATTCATGGTGCAGGCACTGAGCCCCAGCAATAACCTTGGAGGCAAAAAATAAAATAAAATAAAATAAAATAAAATAAAACATTGGAATCATGAAAATAGGAGTTACAATTCATACAGTTATGAAGGAATAAATTATAAAAGGTACTTTCTATTGTCACTAGAATTTTCTGACTTTGAAGCAGATAAAAAACATGATTGTATCCTTGCCTTACACATTTGGAGTGGATTTTGGTATTTGCAGTCCATGATGAGAAAAATGGTCAATCAACTTGCATTCTTTTAACAAAATATTTCATGTATATCTACTTGCAATTAAAAAGTCACTGAAAATAAGTTGTTTAAAAATGTAGCTAGTATATTTAAAATCCATGTTTTTTTTAAATTCTTTATTGGGAAATTAATGGTTTACAGTCAACAGTAAAATAAAATAGTAGTTCCTCCTCTGTCTTCCAGGACCTAAACCCTACCTCACTCCCCCACCCCAAATCTTTTACTTTGGTGCAATACACCAAGTCCAGTCCAAGTTCTGCTTTAAAATTTCCCTTCTGTTCTTATTTTTCTACTTCTATGAATGAGATCATCCCATATTCTTCCTTCTCTTACTGACTGACCTCACTTAAAATGATTTCTTCAAGCTCTATGCAAGATGGGGTGAAGAAGGTGAATTCATCATTTTTAGGAGCTGAATAGTGTTCCATTGTGTATATAGACCACAGCTTTCTTAGCCACTCATCTGTTACTGGACACCTGGGTTGCTTCCAGGTTTTGGCTATTACAAATTGTTCTACTATGAACATAGGTATAAACAAATCTTTTTGGATGGTTGTATTTGGTTTGTTTGGATATATTCAAATCCATGCTTTAAACATACTGGGATGCACTAAAACAGCAGTTGATTACATAAAAAATAAGTTACACTTAACCAATAAAAAGAAAGATGTGCTTTCAATTATTTAAAAGTCATAGTGGAAATCAGTGCTATTTTTGGATTATTGTGCAGTGTTATCATTTTTTGACATTAAGAGCTATTTTCTTCTTCTTCTAGCGTTTGCCCTTCTTCCGTAGCCAGTCAACAGGTCAGGTTGAAAGCTGTCAGGAGCTGCTTGTTGCTGGCTTTGAAAGTGACTGGGATCCATGTGGATTCAGTTGGCTAGGAAGGATCGTCAGTTTCCCCAATGAATGGGTACTCACGGGATACACCACGAGAAGGTCGATCCAATGCAAAACTAGTGTTTTTAGTAGTGATCTGTTCAAATATGTATTAACATTACCATATAAATGATGAGTAGTTAAATTTATTGTTAGTAAGTGGAAAACCTACCATTGCACACAGTTACCAGTTCTCTCACAAACTGGCCTGTTTTAAATGCATTCTCTAACATAATTATATAAAGACAAATTTAATCTTACTATGTCAGAAAGTATTATCATCTTGCAAGCAGCACTCTGAGGTTAATAATGTCTGGGAATACAAAGTGTTTTTGACTTTAAGATTAGACTTCTTATTTGAAATAGGCTTTAAATTTCATTTCAAAGGAGATTTCACGCCCCATGAAATTTAAACTATGACATTTAGAAAACATTCACTTTGTTACAATGCACTGAAAAATTATAGTGCAAATGCTTCTTGTTCCTATCCATCAAAACTGTTGTTAGAAATGTAAAGAGAGTATTTTTTTAGGTAAAAATTATGTGATATGCTGAAAAAAAATTGAATACCTCCCACAGTTCCTCCTGAAGTCAGGTAATTGTTGCTTTAATTATATTATAGAATGCTTTGAAATTATGTCCTACAGTTGTTTTCAGTACAGTTTATGTTTAGATAACCTTTTGTTCACTGAGTTTTCCATGTATCCAAAAGTTTATGAAGTGTTCATATGCTTTAAAAATAACTTTTAAGGAAGTCTTTTATGTACTTTTGATATTAGTTCTGTCACAAACTAATACTAAGATAATAGGGCACAGAAATATAACACTTTAAAATATTAATGTGAAGAACTCATTTATTATCCCGCAGTACTTTTAGATATTCTTGGCTGAGATCAACCTTGATTTGACAGTGTTTTTAAAAATATTTTTCTACTCCAAACAAATTTCTTCAGGGACTGGGAAATGACTCACCTGGTAAAGCACACATATTATGCATTGGAATCTGGGTTCTAGTGCTTGGCCTGCCTAAAGGAAGCTCCAGAATGAAGAAGCAGTACTGTGGTGTCTCTTCTCTCCTTCTTCCCACCTGTCTTTCATTCTCTCTCTATAAAAATAAGTGAGTTAGAAGTGGTGCAATCATGCAGGTGCATAGTTCCAGCAATAACCCTGCCGGCAAAATAAATAAATGAAAAAAACACAAATTTTTGAAAGATGTAAAAAATAAGGAATTTATATTTGATCCCAACACAATTCAGGATGATAACATTATTTTTATTCTTTTTACTTGTTAATAATGAATTTGTTTATTCTTGGCTTTTATAAATAGAATCACTGGAACTAGTTATGGAAGGTGAGTTATGAAGTCATTATAAAAAATATTTCATAGTATAGTCAGTGAAATAGTTTATCTGGATAGTGGGGCTGCTTTGCCATGCTTGAAAACTCTGCTCTAGCCCAGCTCCCACTACACTGGAGAAAACTGTACTGTAGCTTCCTCCAGTGTAGTAATGTTTTTCTCTTTCTGCTTCTCTTTTCTCTCTCTCTCTCTCTCTCTCTCTCTCTCTCTCTCTGTCTGTCTGAAAAGATAATCTTGGAGCAGTGAAGCCCTGGTGACAACAACTATTATAAAATAATTGTATAATAGCAAGACACCTCTAAAAAATAATGGGAACCAATTCTATTCCTAATGATCAAAAATGAACTATTTAGTATTTATTTAACAAAATTTGCAGAATTTATGTTAAGAAAATTGAAATTTACTATGCAAGGTAAAAAAGTTGAATAAATTGCATGAAATACAGTTTTTGATAAGCATATGTACTGTTTTTAATATGTGAATTCTACCTACTTTGAAAGCAACCTTGTCTCTCAATATTTATAAAAGTTTCAACCCATACTTGACATTGTAATAACCAACAGCATACACTCAAAAAACAGTGAATGAATACATGGATGGTGCTAGCTTATGACAGAATTGATGTTAGTTATGCTTATCTTAGTGAAATATAAATGTGGTTAAGTAGTCTTATGAAGATATGCATCTATTTCTTATATCTGTAAAAATGTTAACTTAGAGTGAGTTCTACGGACAGGTAATGCACACTTGGTTAAGTGCATGTATTACTATGCACAAGGACCCAGGTTCAAACCCCCAGTCCCCACCTGTGGAGGGTGGGGAGAGCTTTACAAGTGGTAGAACAGGGCTGCAGACCCATCTCCCTCCCTCTCTATTTCTGTTTCTCTCTATCTTCCTTCCCTCTTAATTTCTCTCTGTTTTATCAAATAAAATAAGTAAAATTAAAAAGTTTTTTTTAAATAAAGGAGACAGTTCTTATAAAAAGTCAAAGTAGGGGAGTCGGGCTGTAGCGCAGCGGGTTAAGCACAGGTGGCACAAAGCACAAGGACCGGCATAAGGATCCCGGTTCGAACCCCGGCTCCCCACCTGCAGGGGAGTAGCTTCACAGGCGGTGAAGCAGGTCTGCAGGTGTCTATCTTTCTCTCCTCCTCTCTGTCTTCCCCTCCTCTCTCCATCTCTCTCTGTCCTATCCAACAACGACAACAACAATAATAACTACAACAATAAAACAACAAGGGTAACAAAAGGGAATAAATAAATAAAATAAAAAAAAAAGTCAAAGTAAATAAATTAAACCAAGCATAAAGGGCATGTTTGAGAAGTTGCTCAAAGGAAAATGACAAGAGATCTAAGGAAACTTTTTATTCTTGAGATTAGTTGCTCATGGTCAGAAGTGATTCCTAGGTTTTGACACTATACATTTATTTGTTATGAGTTTCCGGGAAGAGTTGGACATCAATAAGAACTCCCCACACCTGGAGGCCAGGCAGTGCTGCACCTGGTTAAGTGAACACACTAAAGTGGGCAAGGGCCCAGGTTCAAGCCCCTGGTTTCCATATGCAGCAGGAAAACTTCATGAGTGGTGATGTAGAGCTGCAGTTCTCTCTCTCTCTCTCTCTCTCTCCCTTCCTTCCTCCTTCCCTCCCTACCTCCTCTCTCAATTTCTCTCTCTGTCTAATAAGAAATAAATTAAATAATAAAAAACCCCATACCTATGAGTCTACCAAAAGTGTTTCCTTATAGAGCAAGTAAGATAGCTCAACTAGGAGGGCACCTGCTTTGCCATGCATCCAATCAAGATCTGAGCCCAGCGTCCAAGCTCTGTGGGTATCTTCAGTGGTGTAGTGTTCCCCCACCCATGTCTCTGTCTCTATCTGATAAAATTGGAGTGATGAATTCTTACTGAATATAAAAAAATGTAAGAAAGAAAAGAGAGAAAGAAAGAAGGAAGATAGATGCCTTGCTGTTGAACATTTAATTAGTGGAAATTAGCCCCTGAGATATAATTATGATTAGATAGTCCTTGTGTACTTTTGGATCAAAATTTTACCTCAAAAATTCTGGACTAGAGCCATGAAATTATTCTGAAAAACACTAAGACTTAGAGTTTCCCTAGTCTTTTGGCAGAAACAAGCAGGAAACTAAGTGGGAAAAAAAATCTCTTTTTGTTCTAAGTATCAAAGATTTCCTACAAGTAACACTTTGAAACACATTGGACAGGATTAGCTGAAAACATAAGAATCCATAACACCCAACCAAAAAGAGGTGTGTACTCCTATGTTCATAGCAGCACAATTCATAATAGCTAAAACCTGGAAGCAACCCAGGTGCCCAACAACAGATGAGTGGCTTAGAAAGCTGTGGTATATATACACAATGGAATACTATGCAGCTATCAAGAACAATGAACCCACCTTCTCTGACCCATCTTGGACAGAGCTAGAAGAAATTATGTTAAGTGAGCTAAGTCAGAGAGATAAAGATGAGTATGGGATGATCCCACTCATCAACAGAAGTTGAGGAAGAAGATCTGAAAGGGAAACTAAAAGCAGGACCTGACCAAATTGTAAGTAGGGCACTGTTGGGTAGTATGCCAGCTCCCCCTGGCTTCTGCTTAACCATATGCCTATATAAGGATTGATTTGTTCCTATTCAAAGCTTTGGTCTATTTACATAAATCGCTTTTACATTTACATAAAGCACCACACTCCCTCCAGGGCATTGGTGGTTTAGTGGTAGAATTCTCACCTGCTCCACCCCCTCTCCTTGTCACACCCTGATCTTCCACCAGTCACTTTTTGCTCCACCCTCTCTATGTCACATCCTGTTTCCACCCTACTTAGAGAGTATAAAAACAGCTGCTCTTCTGATTAAAGACACTTGGAAATTGCTTTCCGGCTCTGAGAGTTCCAGAGTGTATCTCCTGCGAAGTTAGTGCAGCACAAGTTCCTGATCCCTCTCCCATGCAGCAGCCTAGATCAGGTCCAGTTGAATTCTCTCCAACCCAGAGAGCACTAGCTCGGGAAGAAGCACCCTCAGGCTATCTCAGCAGGGCACCAAAGTAAAAACCCTGTGGTGAGGAGTAGACATGTAGCTTCCTGGGCCAGTGGGGTGTGGGAGTGGGTGGGAGGGATGGGTCACAGTCTTTTCGTGGTGGGAATGGTGTTTATGTATACTCCTAGTAAAATGTAGTCATATAAATCACTAGTTAATTAATATGAGAGGGGGAAAATTAATTGTATGTCTCAAAGTTTTTCAAAACACAAACTGAATCTTTTTAATATATAGGCTGTGTATTTGATATGCAGACTCTCTCAAAAGCCTAGACCAAGTAGATCAGAAGCACCCAATAGCACAGCTATATACAAGATACTGGGTACTGTACAGCAAAGCCTAACAAAAGGACTTTTCAAAGTTAACCCATTTACCAATTAATGTGATGATAACATTAATTATTGATTGTCTTTTTGAACCCTAAGACAGCAGGAACCTCACATCTCCACTATAGAGCCTCTACTTCCCCCAGTCCTAGAACCCTTGGATAGGGCCCACTTTCCCATATGCCTCTCCCAATCCATATCAAATAATATTGCACCTGCCGATCACAACCTAACCAATGCAACAATTGCCACCTCAACATGCTTCACTTCAGACTGTGTCCAGAGACTTCGCGTGTGGAATGACAACCCTTCAGCTTCATTACTCGGGTGAGACCTTTCCTTTCATAGTATACTCTAATTCCATCTCAGGTGGTTCACTTTCTAGAAAGTCCCAAAACCTAGATATACACCAGTTTCTGTGAGAGAGAGCATATGTTCACATGTATCCATAAACTACTGCAAAATATATACCTGAAAGCAGAAGTACACTAGAGTTTGCAGTGAGTACCCTCCCTAACACTTCCTCTTCACTATTCCAAGCTTTGGGTCCATGATTGCCCAACAATTTGTTTGGCTTCGTATGTTAACTCTCTTGTCAGTCATCAGGTTCCAGATGTCGTCAGGATGCCGGCCAGGCTTCCCTGGACTGAAAATCCCACCAATGTGTCCTGGAGCTCTTCTTCCCCAGAGACCCACCCTACTAGAGAAAGAGAGAGGCAGACTGGGAGTATGGACTGACCAGTCAACATCCATGTTCAGCGGGGAGGCAATTACAGAAGCCAGACCTTCTACCTTCTGCATCCCACTATGACCCTGAGTCCATGCTCCCAGAGGGATAGAGAATGGGAAAGCTCTCAGGGGAGGGGGTGGGATATGGAGATTGGGTGGTGGGAATTGTGTGGAGTTGTACCCCTCTTACCCTATGGTTTTGTTAATTCATCCTTTCTTAAATAAAAAAGAAAAAAAAAAAGAAACACATTGGACAGGATTAGCTGAAAACATAAGACAAATTTACACAAAAAGCACAGGGAGAGAATTAACAGAAAAAATAGAAAGCTTAAATGAACATATAATAAACTGGAAATACCAGATACAGATTAGGAGAATTATTTTTATTTTAAAGACAAGCTTATTTATACTGGAAGTGAATGTAAAAGTATAAATATTGATCAAGGGGACCAGATGATGGTACACATGGTTATATACATATCAGCATGCACAAAGACCCAGATTTGAGTCCCATTCCCCACCTGTAGGGGAATGCTTCACAAACTGTTGAAGTAGGTCTATGGGTGTGTTATCTTTTTCTCTTCCTATCACCCCCTCTCCTCTCAATTTCTTTCTGTCTGCAAAAAGAATAAAAGAAGAAGAAAAAAGGCAGAGGGATAAAATCGCTGCAGGGAGTGGTGTAACCCTGGTGGCAAATAAAATAAAATGAATATTGATAAAATGAATTATCTTTGAGTGGTGAGGTATTGCTGCAGGTATTTCTTTATCTCCTCCTCCTCCTTCCTTCTCAATTTCTCTTTGACTCCATCCAATAAATAAATAAACAATTAAGAGTTAGGTAGAAGATCAGAAAAAAATTACCTAGAGTACAGTTTATATAGAAAATTTATATGATATGGAAATTTGTGATGGGTCTCAAAAGTACAAGTTCCACAAAGAGAAAAGGACAATACAGATGAATGAGTTAACACATTTTATCCTTCCATGATTTCCCTATAACAATCTGGAAATTACACATTTTATTCATTTATCAGTTTATTTACAAATCATTAATCTTTAGTTTTAAATGTAAACCAATAAAATTTGCCATCCTGGATAATTTATATTTATTCACTTTCCTATCTATGCATTAATGTTGTCAAATGTTTTACTTCCTATCATTTTATTTCAAGACATTGCTAGATTCAACTTTTAGAGGCAGAGCTACGAGCAGCAGACCGCTTTCTCTCCTCTCCTCTCCTCTCCTCTCCTCTCCTCTCCTCTCCTCTCCCGGATCAACTAGGAATACCAAAGGAGACTACCCTGGACCAAAACAAGACAGGACTAGAATGACCACAGGAACCCAGTAAATCACCGGTGAGTACAAACACATGTGGCTGGTGACAGAGAGGAGAGAGGAACCTAAGGAGAGATTAAGTGACTGCTAACAGTTCAGCCATTTATCAGTTGAGACACCACCTCCAGTCTGCAACAGGGAGGGACACCAGGGGACAGAGATCTAACCAGGAAACTCAGGAAAGACCTATACCTCAGTGGCATAGCTGAGGGGCTGTGAAAGTCTCTTTGCATAACCACTGGATTATCTCTGCCACACCCAGCTTTATCTCTTGGTCAGGAGTCAGTGATTAAGCTGAAGCCTATTGATAGTTTAAAAGCCCTCAGGCTCCCATAGCCTACAGGGAAGAAAAAAAAAAGAGGCTTTTAAACCACTGAGCTCCAACTCAGAGATTTAAATACTATTGAAACAACTGTTAACTTCCGCCACTGTGAACCCTTTAATTAACTTACTTAGACACAAGTCAATCCAGGCAATAGTGATCAATAATTTGAAAAGTACTGATAAAGGGAACTCATAACATAATATATAAAATGGTTAAAATAATAAGAAAAAATATTAGAGAATCAAACCAGGACAAGAGTCCAGCTAAAAGTCCTCCAGACGGTGAAGCACAAAATAGCGAGTTCAACATCCAAACATTAGCTAAGGAAATAATAACAGGAGTGAGTAAAGAATTTGAAAAGATTGTAATCAGAAATACAGGAACAACAAATGAGAATATGGAAGAAAATACTAATTATCTTATGGTTATTAGAGAGCTGAAAGCTGAAATCTCTGAGCTAAGAATGCAACTAGCTGAACAAGCTAAAACAATATCAGAGCAGGGCAACAAAATAGATGAACTCCAGAAAATAGTAGAGGGCAGAGAGAATAGAATCTATGAGGCTGAAGACAGAATTATCAAGATTGAGGGTGAATTAGAGACAACTAAAAAAGAAGTAAGAGATCTCAAAAAGAGATTAATAGATGCTGAAAACAACAACAGATTCCTATAGGATGACTTCAAAAGAAACAATATACGCATTATTGGCATACCAGACGAAGAAAGAGAAGGAGAGGAAGAAAGCATTTTCCAGGACATAATAGCTGAAAATTTCTCTAGTCTAGACAACATCAAAGACATAAAGATTCAAGAAGCCCAGAGGGTCCCAAACAGAATTAACCCAGACCTAAAACACCAAGACATATCATACTTAGAATGGAAAGGAATAAGGATAAAGAAAGGATCCTGAAGGGGGCAAGAGAAAAACAAAGAGTCACCTAAAAAGGAAAACCCATAAGATTAGCAGCAGACTTCTCCATACAAACACTACAGGCCAGAAGAGAATGGCAAGATATCTATCAAGTGCTCAATGAGAAAGGCTTTCAGCCAAGAATACTATATCCTGCTAGACTGTCATTCAGACTAGATGGAGGCATCAAAACCTTCTCAGACAAGCAACAGTTGAAGGAATCAACTATCACCAAGCCTGCCCTGAAAGAAGTTCTGAAAGGTCTCCTATAAACAATCAGACCACCACAAATAGGACATATATCAAAACACTCTAAAACTCTACAAGAATGGTGTTAAAATATCTTCAATCTTTGATATCAATAAATGTCAATGGCCTGAATTCACCTATTAAAAGACACAGAGTAGGAAGATGGATCAGAAAACACAACCCAACAATATGCTGTCTACAGGAAACCCACCTAACTCAACAAGACAAACACAGACTTAAAGTGAAAGGATGGAAAACTATCATACAAGCCAATGGCCCACAAAAAAGGGCAGGAACAGCTATTCTCATATCTGACATGATAGACTTTAAAATAGATAAGATTAAAAAAGATAGGAATGGACACCACTTAATGCTCAGACGATCAGTCAATCAAGAGGGCTTAACAATTATTAACATCTATGCACCCAATGAGAAGCCATCTAAATACATCAAACTTCTACTGAAAGAGCTACAGCAATATGTTAACAATAACAAAATCATAGTAGGGGACTTCAACACCCCACTCTCTCAATTTGACAGATCATCCAGGCAGAAAATCAGTAAAGACATAAGGGAGCTAAATGAAGAGATAGATAAACTAGAACTATTGGACATTTTCCGAGTCATTCATCCCAAGAAACTGGAATACACATTTTACTCAAGTCCACATGGGTCATTCTCAAGGATAGACCATATGTTAGGTCACAAAGACAGCATCAGCCAATTCAAGAGCATTGAAATCATCCCTAGCATCTTCTCAGACCACAGTGGAATTAAACTAACACTTATCAATCAACAAAAGATTAGTAATAGTCCCAAAATGTGGAAACTCAACAGTACACTTCTTAACAACTTCTGGGTCAAAGAGGAAATCAAGGAAGAAATCAAAATGTTTCCAGAGTTCAATGAAAATGAAGACACAAGCTATCAAAATATTTGGGACACAGCTAAAGCAGTCCTAAGAGGGAAGTTCATAGCTATACAAGCACACATTAGGAAACAAGAAAAAGCACAAATAAACAGCCTGATTGCACATCTTAAAGACCTAGAAGAAGAACAACAAAGGAACCCTAAAACAACGAGAAGGTCAGAAATCACTAAAGTTAGGGCAGAAATAAATAACATTGAGAATAGGAAAACCATATAAAAGATCAACAAAAGTAAATGTTGGTTCTTCGAAAGAGTAAACAAAATCGACAAACCTTTAGCCAGACTCACAAAACAAAAAAGGGAGAAGACACAAATAAATTGGATAGTAAATGAAAGAGGAGATATCACAACAGACACTGCAGAAATTCAACATATCATGTGAGGCTTCTATGAACAACTATATGCCACCAAGCTAGAGAACCTGGAAGAAATGGACGATTTCCTAGATACCTACCAACTTCCAAAACTAAGTAAAGAGGAAGTAGATAACATGAACAGGCCCATCACAGCTAATGAAATTGAAACAGTTATCAAAAATCTCCCCAAAAATAAAAGTCCTGGACCAGATGGTTTTACAAATGAATTCTACAAAATCTTCAAAGAAGAACTAAAACCTCTATTTTTAAAAATCTTCCAGAAGATTGAAGACACTGGAATACTCCCTGCCAGCTTCTATGAAGCCAATATCACCCTGATACCAAAAGCAGACAGGGACACAACAAAAGAAAAAGAAAACTACAGACCAATATCTCTGATGAACATAGATGCAAAAATATTAAACAAAATTCTAGCCAACCAGATATAGCAGTATATCAAAAAGATTGTTCATCATGACCAAGTGGGGTTTATCCCAGGCATGCAAGGTTGGTTTAATATATGTAAATCAATCAATTTGATCCACCACATCAACAAAAGCAAGACCAAAAACCACATGGCCATATCAATAGATGCAGCGAAAGCCTTTGACAAAATACAACATCCCTTTATGATCAAAACACTACAAAAAATGGGAATAGATGGAAAATTCCTGAAGATAGTGGAGTCTATATATATCAAACCCACAGCAAACATCATACTCAATGGTGAAAAACTGGAAGCATTTCCACTCAGATCAGGTACTAGACAGGGCTGCCCACTATCGCCATTACTATTCAACATAGTGTTGGAAGTTCTTGCCATAGCAATCAGGCAGGATCAAGGAATTAAAGGGATACAGATTGGAAGAGAAGAAGTCAAACTCTCCTTATTTGCAGATGACATGATAGTATACATGGAAAATCCTAAGGAATCCAGCAAGAAGCTTTTGGAAATCATCAGGCAATACCGAGTCAGGCTATAAAATTAACATTCAAGTCAGTGGCATTCCTCTATGCAAACACTAAGTTAGAAGAAATTGAAATCCAGAAATCAATTCCTTTTACTATAGCAACAAAAACAATAAAATATCTAGGAGTAAACCTAACCAAAGAAGTGAAAGACTTGTATACTGAAAATTATGAGTCACTACTCAAAGAAATTGAAAAAGACACAAAGAAGTGGAAAGATATTCCAGGTTCATGGGTTGGAAGAATTAACATCATCAAAATGAATATATTACCCAGAGCCATCTACAAATTTAATGCTATCCCAATCAAGATCCCAAGCACCTTTTTTAGTAGAATAGAAAAAATGCTACAAATGTTTATCTGGAACCAGAAAAGACCTAGAATTGCCAAAACAATCTTGAAAAAAAAGAACTGAACCGGAGGCATCACACTCCCAGATCTCAAACTATATTATAGGGCCGCTGTCATCAAAATTGCTTGGTACTAGAACATGAATAGACACACTGACCAGTGGAATAGAATTGAGAGCCCAGAAATGAGGCCCCACACCTATGGACATCTAATCTTTGACAAAGGGGCCCAAACTGTTCAATGGGGAAAGCAGAGTCTCTTCAACAAATGGTGTTGGAAACAATGGGTTAAAACATGCAGAAGAATGAAACTGAATCACTGTATTTCACCAAATACAAAAGTAAATTCCAAGTGGATCAAGGACTTGGATGTTAGACCACAAACTATCAAATAATTAGAGGAAAATATTGGCAGAACTCTTTTCCACATAAATTTTAAAGATATTTTCAATGAAACAAATCCAATTACAAAGAAGACGAAGTTATAAACCTATGGGACTACATCAAATTAAAAAGCTTCTTCACAGCAAAAGAAACCACTACCCAAACCAAGAGACCCCTCACAGAATGGGAGAAGATCTTTACATGCCATACATCAGATAAGAGTTTAATAACCAACATATATAAAGAGCTTACCAGACTCAACAACAAGACAACAAATAACCCCATCTAAAAATGGGAGGAGGACTTGGACAGAATATTCACCACAGAAGAGATCCAAAAGGCCAAGAAACACATGAAAAAATGCTCCAAGTCTCTGATTGTCAGAGAAATGCAAATCAAGACAACAATGAGATATCACTTCACTCCTGTGAGAATGTCATACATCAGAAAAGGTAACAGCAGCAAATGCTGGAGAGGGTGTGGGGTCAAAGGAACACTGCTAGTGGGAATGCAAATTGGTCTAACCTCTGTGGAGAACAGTCTGGAGAACTCTCAGAAGGCTAGAAACGGACCTACCCTATGACCCTGCAATTCCTCTCCTGGGGATATATCCTAAGGAACCCAACACATCCATCCAAAAAGATCTGTGTACACATATGTTTTTAGCAGCACAATTTGTAATAGCCAAAACCTGGAAACAACCCAAGTGTCCAACAAGAGATGAGTGGCTGAGCAAGTTGTGGTATATATACACACAATGAAATACTACTCAGCTGTAAAAAATGGTGACTTCACCGTTTTCAGCCTATCTTGGATGGACCTTGAAAAAATCATGTTGAGTGAAATAAGTCAGAAACAAAAGGATGAAAATGTGATGATCTCAGTCTCAGGCCGAAGTTGAAAAACAAGATCAGAAAAGAAAACACAAGTAGAACCTGAAATGGAATTGGCATATTGCACTAAAGTAAAAGACTCTGGGGAGAATACAGGTCCATGAAGGATGATAAATGACATAGTGGGGGTTATATTGTTAAATGGGAAACTGGGGAATGTTATGCATGTACAAACTATTGTATTTACTGTTGAATGTAAAACATTAATTTCCCAATAAAGAAATAAATTAAAAAAAAAAACTCAGCCAATTTTGTGTGTTGTATGTATAATAAAATTATCATCTTTAATAAATACTAAATTATTTCAATTGTGTCAATATTATAAGTACTGTTGCAATGAACCTCTTCATAAATATTCTTTAAAAAAAATACATTGCTATTATTGATCTTCCTTCCAAGAAAAGATTGAAAAAATAAGTAGTTTAAAAAACAGGGCAATTAGTGTGAACGTAGTTAGCATAATGGTTATACAAACAGGTTTTCATGCCTGAGGCTCTGAAGTCCCAGGTTCAATCCCCCCCACACACACACCATGGTAAACCAGTACTCTGATAAAAAACAACAACAAACCAGGGCAATTCAAGAGCCCAAAAGAGAGGGTAGATTTAAATATAGACAAGTTGATGCATACTGTCTAATACCTATATCTAAACTCTAAAGATATATAGAAAGAAGAATAAGTGGGAATGCAGCAATGTAAATAAGGACTAAATCGAAATTGATATATTTATGTGACTATTATATCTTAAATTTAATTTAAGGTCCATAGCACAACTAGAGAGAAAAATTACTATTTAATAATTTTAATGATTTTAATTTTCTAGAAATATAAAATGATTTCAAAACTGCATATACCCAAAAACAAAGTCCCCAAATATGAAAGTAATTACTGACTAATATGAAGGGTGACTGAGAAACCCGTTCTTATAGTTACAAATATAATCAATACCTCTCAGTAACTAATAGAGAACAGACACATCATTAAGGAATATAGAAATTTTAAAGGACGTGATTGATAATATTTCATTTAATACATATTTATGAGATGTAATTAATAAATATGTTCTAATGCATACAAATTAAACAGCATATCATACGCTGTAGATTGAATCTTTTTTCCAGTCATACACCAGAGAGTTACAAAAGTTGACCTTGAAAAACTTACCATAATGCAAATTTCCACCCATTTCAGAAGACTTATTACAACTATGTGATGAACCTAGACTTTGACTAGCTAGCAGTCAACAATATAAATAGGTGATTTCCATACGCTTTAAAATTATGATTTTGGTGGTGGTTGTGGCATGGAATTATACATTGTGATCTTATAATCTTGTAACAAACTATTAATAATAAATAAAAAGTATTTTAAAATAAAATTATGAAGTGAAGAGGATTCATGTGTAAGGAAATAAATTATTACAGATAAATAGTAAGAAATTTAGAATGAAAAAGTACTAAGTATTATACTTTTAGTAAACAGCTAAAACATAAATTATTTAGTAGAGAAGTTAAAATGTTGTGTGAAACATGTTAAAGAAGAAATATCAAACAAATTAAAAGCTGAAACTAATGTTATATGAATAACAACTAGAAAATATGAGTGAAATTATAAGTTTGTTCTTTGAAAAGAAAATATAATAAAAATTTAATTAGGGATCTGATTACTAGCTAGAAGACTCAAGTAGGGAGTTGGGCAGTAGTGCAGTGGGTTAAGTGCAGGTGGTGCATAGTGCAAGAACCATAAGGATCCTTGTTCGAGCCCCCGGCTCCCCACCTGCAGAGGAGTCGCTTCACAGGCGGTGAAGCAGGTCTGCAGGTGTCTATCTTTCTCTCCCCCTCTCTGCCTTCCCCTCCGCTCTCCATTTCTCTCTGTCCTATCCAACAACTACGATATCAATAACAACAATAACTACAACAATAAAACAAAGCAACAAAAGGGAATAAATAAATAAATATTTAAAAATATATTTTAAAAAAGAAGACACAAGTACAGGTATTAGGAAAGCAGGAATGGGGAAAAAATCTAGATATTAGAGACCTTGGGTACAAGCAGTTTATAAACAACCTTTCGGTCATCACATTTGAAATTTAGTCCTTAAAAAGATAAAGACTGGAAAATTGAAGAGGGAGCCTGAGCTAGTAGTCAAAGTTCTTCCCACAGAGAAAATTCCAGACTCCACGACTTTAATGTGCAATTATTATTAAAAAAAAAAAAAAGATAATGCCGATGAAACAAAATAACCATGATACACTGCAAATTAAGACACTTAAAAGCACTTCCCATGCTTACAGATGGTCTAATCAGATTGCTGTGAAGTTCCAGGGCCTTGGGCTGTAAAACAGCAGCTGCTTGCTGTCGAATTCATGACCATCTCACCCAAGCATGAATGTCTCCATTCTCTACATCTTAATCCCTAGTCATTCTTCTTTGTCACAACGTTGGAGAGCTAAATGTCAGAGCACAGGCATATGGGCACTTTTGAGCTTTCATTGGATATTTATAACATATAAAAGGTAAACAAAACAAAACAAAAAAACCTGGCATGCCATACTTAGCATTCAAGTCTGGTACTGTGTGGACATTTGGACTACAAAAGGAATAAAACAAGCAAATTGGAAGGAATTGTGCGTTTTTCTAATATTTCAATTCTAAAACTCGAATCATCGTGGCAAATCAATTTTATTTTTAGTGTTTTTCACTCCAGCAAATTTGATCTGGCAAAAAACATGCATCATCAGAATTTAAAAATAAGTGTATAGGAAAATTACAGTGGATCTTACTTTTAGGAATACACAGAAATAAGTGCCCATACACTTCCACTTTCTTTCTTCACTTTGAAATTAAATGTAACATAAATACATTTTTAACTAGAATATATTTTAGTTTATTATTCACCTTGGTAATAGTAAAAGTAAAAAAAAGTAGTGATGATTTAAGTAATTGACATGTTAGTGGCTAATGTTTCCTGACATGATTAATAAGGTTCTAATCTCTTAATCATTTTAATAATAGCTAACACACATTACCAGGTTCCCAGCACATTACTTTGAGTATAGAAATTCAGCAGCTGGGCCAGCAAGATAACTTACTCTGAGATAGTGTACTTGTTCCAGGTTCAAGCCTGCCCCCATGGTACTGAAGGAAGCTTCAGTACTGTGATGTCTTTTTCTATGTCTCTCTCTATCTCTGTATTTATCTTATCTGAAAAAAGAAAGAGATAGAGAAAGAAGAGAAATTTCAATGACTTTATCATATCCAAAATGGAAGTCAAAACTAAGGGGCCTACGGTAATCATTTACCACAATAGGATTCATCAGAATTATATGCAGAACTAACTGCTGGTCCCACACTTAGTAAGTTTGTGTGTGGTATAAAATTTCCATTCTAACAAATTCATGGGTGACTCTAATGCTGATGGTCCAGGGACAACACTGAGAGGACCACTGCTTATGTGATCCATTCTCTAAAGTTCTATACTCTTCCTTTCTGCAGCATTTCACTTAATTCTGTAAATGACACTGAAATACATCCTATCATTATCTTCATTTCTAGGTAGTAAAATTAAGAATGTGAAAGATTATATATACGATTCAACTTCAAACAGCTAGCAAACAGTTGAGTCAGAAACTGAACCTATAGCTAGCAGCCTCCATGCAACTTTTGGAATGTGTAAGCATACGTGTGATTGGTTTTAAAGCAGTTTAGTGTAGATTTAATGGTAATTGAAAGGAAATATATATGAAGCCTATGATTCTTTGTAGAACTCTATCCAATGTTTTCTTGCAAATTGCCTTTCAAAGCCACTGCAGTTGGTTGGCAAAAGATCTCATTTGGATAGTGGGGTTTTTTTTTTCTTTCTTTTTTTATACCTTGTGTGTAACACACGTGCAACTCTAGTACTCACTGAATTAATGGAAACTTAGTGCTGTGGTTTCTTCCCTTCTTTCTGCCTCTTTGTCTCTGTCTGAAATGTCAGCTCTGATTACTGAAGCTCTGGAGATGACTAACAAAAGGAAAGAAAACTGAAGCAAAACACACTACAAAACCTAAATTCTTACCCATTATTTTCTAACACAAGGTAAAAATAACCAAGACCATTCTCTGCATTTCTGGGAATTATGGAGTAAAACAAATGGAAAATTTTTGCCTTTTTTTCCTACCAATTCTAGGTATGTGTTGTTACTTACAATATATAGAATTTTCTGTGGTATTTTTTATCATAAATAATTCTTTAAAATTTTTTTCTAAATATTTTAAGAAAAATATTATTAAGTCCTTTAAATGGTGGAGGAAAGTTCTCTCTAAATTATAATACTATATCTAGTTTAATGACAATTCAAAGTAGTTTAATATACAATAATTCTCAAATGAATTTAGAAGTGTTGGGGAGATATTTAGCTTGTTTGAATGCTAACTTGCCTGCCTGAAGTGGCAGAGAACACAGGTTCAATTCCTAGTGCCACCTTTTGCTAGAACTGATCAGTATCCTGCCCTGTCCAACCCCCCCGTCCACTGCTCTCACATAGAAAGTAAATAAGCAAGCAAACAAAACAATATTAAATAAAATAATTTAGAAATTCATGATGGGGGAAAAGACATCATGAAATTCTTGAGATTTAGCATTCCACAAATCTAAATTCTTGACTATGTCTTTCTCACTGACGATATGGAGTGCAAACTCTACTTTATGGATTTCCCTAAGGATCAAATTCAGTAGGATCAAAGGAGTTCACATTGACTATTGCTGCTGCCTAGTCATCAATTTTTTAAAGTCAAGCATTATGTTTAGATCAAAGTTTTCTTTTGGATGGCTTCTTTTTTTATTTGAGAGGCAGAGACGCTGTGGTGGGAGAATTAGAAAATCCGTGAGATGTCCCATGTGAACAAATGCAGCTATAATAGAAAATTTGGGGGGGGGTATGGAAAAAGTACACCTTAGAATTCAAAGTTTCCATGTTTATTCTGGTACTTAAAGATGTCAGGAAATAACTTTGTCATTAATAGTAGCTTGCTTAATTGTATTAGCTAATTCCCACGACCTTCCTGTATAAGTCTAGACAAAAGCTTGTCTAACTTGTCTTTGCTCTGTAGGCATAGAATGCTGTAGGCATTAAGCTCTGGGTTAGCTCTCGGCAGACTCAGTGCACCCATTTGGCTTCATCATTTTCTTTTCTCTTTGAAGCATCTTTAAGAAATGAGCTTATTTCAGAGAGAAGCAAACATTACACTGTTCTATGAATATTTTAGTGATATTTAAAAAATTTATTGGAATATTTTTCTTTCTGATGTATAACTTTAAATGACTTTTGGTTTTCTTAACTGATTAATAGACCAAAAGTCTTAACTTAAAATCATGTAATTAAAAACTAAAAAATTGTGGCTATTATAATTCCTCCCCTTAGTTTTTATTCCTACGTAAATCCATTTTATTTTTTGAGGGTGGTAAGTAGATTGGAGACTTCTTGGGGAAGTATTTCTTAGAACTCCAGGGAAACATAGCTTTACCTTTATTTCCCTATATCCATAAGCAAAAAGGACAGTCTTTTTAAAACTTTATTTTATTTTTTACATTTTTTATTAGTGATTTAAAAATGATTGACAATATTGTGGGATAAGAGAGGAACAATTGCATTAAATTCCCATCACCAGAGTGCCATATCCACTCTGTCTAGTATGGGCCAAAGATCTTTATGGGGTGCAGAAAGTGGGAGGTCTGGCTTCTGTAATTGCTTCTCCACTGGAGATGGGTGTCGACAGGTTGATCCTTACACCCAGCCTGTTTTTATTTTTGCCTAGTGGGGTATGTCTCTGGGGAGGTGAGGTTCCAGGACACATTGGTAAGGTCGTTTGCCCAGGGAAGTCAGGTTGGCTTCATGGTAGCATCTGCAACTTGATGGTTGAAAAGCATTAAGATGTAAAACAGAACAAATAGTTTAATAATCAGGAACCTAAAGGTGAAAGTATAGCAGATGAAATTTTGGGTTTTCATGTCAGAAGGAGCTAGGAAATCTATTTTAGGTATATTCCAAGAGGCCCATGACTTTACTAATTTCTGCCTGATCCCAACAGCTAACATGCAGGTGGGCTAGGAGTATTGTCTGGAAAGATGGTTCCAGAGTTGAGGTTAGGACTGTAAAGTTGGATCAGGGCAGAGAGAAGCTCCCATATATGAGAAAATATATAAATATTGCTAACTGTAAACCCTAGGGCCCATGTCTATTCATATTTAGCACAGAAGCCTGTGTAACTTCTGCATCCCTGTCAGTCTGAGCTTGATTTCTATGGACATGGCCGGGAACATTCTGGAATGCACTTATTTCAGGACTAGTCTTCCCTGAGTGGCAGAGTATATTGACTCAGCCTCTCTTTGGAGAGTGAGGCTGTTTCTACCATGGTTCTACATGGAGGGCAAAGTCTTATAGAGACCCACAAGAAAGCTTATGATGATGTTTCTGACAGAGATGACCAATGACAGACAGAAGGATCTTTTAGAGGTTTAGGCCCATAATATCTATGTAAGAATACCAAGATTCCCTGATTAGGGCCCCAGCAGATGTGGTGGCATTGTAGTGACCAAAAGGGCCATCGTTAAAAGTGTGCCGGTCTCTTGCCCTTATGTAGCCAAAAAAAAAAAAAAAAAAGCCTTAAATGCAACATAAGGATGTGTCACTAAGTCATTCCTGCCATCATAATTACAGCATCTTGAGGCTGATTTTCACAAGAGAAAATACTTTATTTTTATCTGAATCTGCTTTAAAAAAAAAAGGCAAGTAGTAGGGATACTTGACTTTGAACTTTCTCTATCTAATGTTCCTTGATTCCCCCCCCCCCATAAATTCTTTCTTGAACTAGCTGAAAACTCTCCTAATGTCCTTCTCACCATAAATGCTTTTAATGACAATAACCAGGAATGAATAAATTGTTCCATAACTGCCTTGCTTTAAGTGATCAAATGCAATGTCCTTGGAATTTTGTTCAATTCTGAGCTCATGCATCACTTAAAAGAGCTTTAACTGCTTATCTAATTTCTAATTTAATACTAAAGTTGGATCTCATTTTTTTTCTGATGTAAGAATCATTTCCTTATTCTATTTCATTATTAAAATGTCTTTCTTTTCTAAATTTATTTATATTGTCATACTCCCCCTTTTTATAGACATTTACTCTTTGCAGTCTTTCTTCATAAATCTTTCCCTCTAGGTCTTCTATTATTTCATTCAGCATTCTTGAATTCTCATACAAAGTGATAATTACAAGGTTGCATCAACTCAGTGAATTTCACAGTATAGCATATGTTTGATATCTTTAAGTACAAATTCTATACCTTTCATGTAAAAAACTGAGTTCTCATGGGACTCTTCTACTTGTCTTTTTTTTTCTTTTCTTATTTTTTCACAAGAGCATTGCTCATCTCTGACTGTGTGGTATAGGAGATTGAACCTGGGACTTCAGAGCAAACTAAGTATGAAAGAACTTTGCATAACCATTATGCTGTCTCCGTGTTCTCTTTTACTTGTCTTCATCCTTAACCTAGTACTAGTAAATGTGGACGAATATGCTTAGATTGCCAGACACACTTTGGCAATAAAGGCTCTCTGAATTCCAAAGTCCATCCTATAAATATCAAGACTCAGACTCTAGAGGACTCAGGAGTTTTAGGATGGATGCAGTAATGGATGTCAAAGTAGTTTTTCAAGCTTAATGAAATAATGCTTTAATCAGTTGGCTCAAAAGGGAGAACCTGAGGGGGGGAATAAGAATTAAAAATAAACGAGTGTTTCTGAGAGCTTTGAACTTTCTTGAAATTATATCTCTGGGAAGGGGGGGCACTACCTGTTCTCAGTATCTATAAAAATACCTGAGTAGAGGGCATCAGGTGGTAGCACTGCGGGTTCAGCACACGTGGTGCAAAGCGCAAGGGCTGGATAAGGATGCTGGTTCGAGCCCCTGGCTCCCCATCTGTAGGGGGGTCGCTTTACAAGTGGTGAAGCAGGCCTACAGGTATCTTTCTCTCCCACTCTTTGTATTCCCTTCCTCTCTCCATTTCTTTCTGTCCTATCCAACAATGATGACACCAACAATAGTAACTACAACAACAATAATAATAATAAATACCTGAGTAGAAAAGACTAGTATTCCAATTTCTATCCATATGCCCAGAGCTAATTCTTCTTATGGGATGCCCTAAATTATAGAAATTTGAAATAAAAATTTCTTTTTTAAAAATTTATTGTTTTATTTTATTTTATTTTCCTCCTGGGTTATTGCTGGGCTCGGTGCCTGCACCATAGATCCACCGCTCCTGGAGGCCATTTTTCCCCCTTTTGTTGCCCTTGTTGTTGTAGCCATTGTTGATGTTGTTCGTTGTTGGATAGGACAGAGAGAAATGGAGACAGGAGGGAAGACAAGAGAGGGGGAGAGAAAGATAGACACCTGCAGACCTGCTTTACCGGCTGTGAAGCAAATTTCTTAACTGACAGTGTATGACATTTCTTACTGGTGATGAAATTATGTGACTTTCCTAATTCTAAATAAATCAATGACTTTCTATAGCCATGAATTACAGAAAACCTAGCATGTCTGTGTCTTCTAAATGTTGGCAAATTTTCCATCCTTTCAGACTACTATATTTTTAGTCCCCTATTTGAATCCAGGGCTGGTAATTTACTCATTATAAATACTATGGGCAAAATCAAATAAACTGAGAAGAGCAAACTGTATTTCCTTTTTTTTAATTGTAAACATTTCACTTCTTCATTTATTGGATATAGACAGAGAAAAACTATAAGGTGGAAGTAGAAAGGGAGAGAAAAGAGAGACACCTATAGCACTGCTTCACCATTTGCAAATCTTACTTCTTGCCTCCAGTGGGAACTAAAGACTTGAACCCCGGTCCTTGCACTCAAACAGGTGTTGCCACCACCTGGCCCCTAAAATATTTTTCTGACATGACTTAAAAAACTTGAAAATTTGCATGGACAGAATTGCCATAGTGATTCTTTCAATCTAAACAAATTGTCACAAGATATCTTATTGGAGTGAATTTGCAGAGGTACTGAAGTGATAAAAATCACCATTATTAATCATAGTGTCATGAGTTGTAGCATTATCATGACTTTTTAAGCCATAACCCAACAAAATGAAACCTAGCAAAAATAATATTTGTTCTGACAATGTATTTTTTTCTCTCTCTCTTCTTTTTGGAAATGCTTTTATAATAAAAATAATTAAATATAAATCTATAACTACTTGACTGGAGATCATATATATTTTTGTGATCAGAAAACAGTCCTACATATCATACACATAATCTTTCTGTGTGTATATTACTTTTATCTAAAGTTGTAGTTTTAGAACTTCAGAAAGAGCTAAGAAGGTTAAACACTACTTCTCTAATTAGATTATTCAGAAATTTTATAAAAATATCCTCTAGAGGGTGTCAGTGGAAACATCTTGGTATACATTGATCAGAAATAGGTTGTTATATCATTAAATATTTTGCTTTCCTAGTTATAAAAACATAACACAAGCCCTTAACTCTCAAATATGAAAAAGGTTATATTTTGATGAGAATTTATCTTTTTAAATTTTTATTTATTTTGAATTTTATTGAAATAATGATAGTGCAATTATTAACACATGGGTACAGCTTTTTAACTACCTGGGGGTAGGTATCTACAGAACAGTCTCATACCCAGCTTTTCCATCATCATACATCAAGATGCCAAGAGATTTCTTGTCCTTTCTTTTTTTTTTTAATTTTTTTATATTTATTTTAATTTATTTATTCCCTTTTGTTGCCCTTGTTGTTTTATTGTTGTAGTTATTATTGTTGTCATTGTTGTTGGATAGGACAGAGAGAAATGGAGAGGGGAGGGGGAAGACAGAGAGAGGGAGAGAAAGATAGACACCTGCAGACCTGTTTCACCGCTTGTGAAGCGACACACCTGCAGGTGGGGAGCCAGGGCTTGAACCAGGATCCTTATGCGGGTCCTTGTGCTTAGCGCCACCTGCGCTTAACCCGCTGTGCTACAGCCCGACTCCCTTCTTGTCCTTTCTTAACCCCTCCCTCCTCAGAATCTTTTACTTTGGCATAGTACATCTCACTAGTCCAAGTTTCACCTTGTGTTTTCCCTTATTGTCCCTGTGTTTTAAATTCTACCTGCAAGTGAAATAATCTGGTAATTGTCCTTCTCTTTTGGGCTTGTCGCACTTAAGTAATACCTTTCAACTCCATCCAAGATGAGACTTCATCATTTTTAACAGCTGACTACTATATATATGATAGTAGTCACTCATCTGTTGTTGGACAAGTGGGCTATTTCCAGCTTTTGGCTATTAGAAATTGTGCTGCTTATGAACATGGTTATACATAGATCTCTTTGGATAGGTGTTTTGATTCAGCTGGGTAAATACCCAGGATAAGGAATATAGGGTAATTGGGTAGGCCCATTTCTAGGGTCCTGAGTAATATCTAAAATGTCTTTCACAGAGATTGAACCAATCTACATTCCCAGTAGCAGTGAAGAATATCCTCCTTTTCACCTGTATCCTCTCCGTTACTTGTTGTTTCTGTCCTTTCTAATGACATTTTACATGTGTAAAATGGTATCTCGTTGTATTTATTTGAACTTCTCTGATAAACAATGACTTTGAGCACTTTCTCAGGTGCTTCTTGGTCCTCTGGATCTCTTCATTGGTGAAGATTCTGTCTGTGCTCTCTACCCATTTTCTAATGAGACTGTTTGTTTTATTTGTACTAAGTTTACTGAGTTCTTTGTATATTTTGCTCTTAGTCCTCTGAATTATGCCATCTTTTCTCATTCTGTAGGGCATCATTTTGTTTTGGTGAGCAAAGCTCCCTTTGCTATGGAGAAGATTTTCACTTCAATGTAGCCCTATTAGTTTATTTTCTTTTCTTTCTTTCTTTTTTTTTTTTTTTTTTTTTTTGCTTTTCTGTTGGACTTGCATCTTTGAAGAAATTTCTAGAGCATAGATCTTGGAATATCCTGCCAATGTTTTCTTCTACTATATTTAATGATTTTTTGTCCATGCCTTTGAGCCATGTAAAGTTCAATTTTGTTCATGGTGAATGTGGTGATCCAGTTTCATTCCTTTGCATGTTTTAACCCAATTTCTCCAATGCCATTTGTTGAAGAGACATTCCTTTCTTCAACCCTGCATTTCTGGGATAAATCCTGTTAGGTAACAGTAATTCAAAATGCCTGTAACTATGAATATGTGACCAATTTCCCTCATTATTATAAACTTTGTAATTGAAGAAGTCATGTCAGCAATTCTTTGCTTTCTCCTGCCATTCTAGTCTCCATCCTCCAGGGATGATTGGTCACCATCAGAGTAAACACAAATAATGGGTCAAAAAGCTCTGCAAGTGGAACTTATCTGAAATCCCTAGACTATGCCTACAACATTGGGGTAAGGTCAAGCATTGCCTAGTACACATAGAATGTGATGTAGTCACTAGATTTGGAGATAAAAGTCTGATATAAAGTGATTTGTGGGAGCCTGGCAGTAGCGCAGTGGGTTAAGTGCAGGTGGTGCAAAGCACAAGGATCAGTGTAAGGATCCTGGTTTGAGCCCCCGGCTCCCCACCTGCAGCCAACCTACAGGGGAGTCGCTTCACAAGTGTTGAAGCAGGTCTGCAGTTGTCTACCTTTCTCTCTCCCTCTCTGTCTCTCCCTCCTCTCTCCATTTCTCTCTGTTCTATCTAACAACGATGACAACAATAACTACAACAATAAAACAAAAAGGGCAACAAAAGGAAATAAATAAATATTTAAAAAGAAAAGAAAAAATGATTTGTATACTGGATTATTTAAATATATACTCCACTAAGCTGTTTATGTACTCTCTTAAGATGTTTATACTTGACATAGTTGTATGCACATATGCTCAATAAAAAGATGGATGTAGAGAAAAGTGCACAATATTTGGTAAAACCCCATCTTAAGATGTACACTAGTTTCTACCTCTCTGGACGCTTCTCTTACTTAATCTCTATTCATGACAGAAAGCCAGATCCCAGAAAAATCCTACTTAATCATGGTGCATTATTTATTTATTTATTTATTTATTTATTTATTTATTTATTTATTTATTTATAAAAAGGAAACATTGACAAAACCATACGATAAGAGGGGTGCAATGTCACACAATTCCCACCACCAGAACTCGGTATCCCATCCTCTCCCCTGATAGCTTTACTGTTCTTTAACCATCTGAGAATATGGACCCAAAGTCATTGTGGGATGCAGAAGGTGGAAGGTCTGGCTTCTGTAATCGCTTCCCCACTGAACATGGGCATTGACAGGTCAATCCATTCTCCCAGTCTGCTTCTCTCTTTCCCTAATGGGGAAGGGCTCTGGGAAAGCAGAGCTCCAGGACACATTGGTGGTGTTGTTTGTCCACGGAAGTCTGGTCGGCATCCTGATGGTATCTGGAACCTGGTGGCTGAAAAGAGAGTTAACATACAAAACCAAACAAATTGTTGATCAATCATGAACTTAAAGGCTGGAATAATGCAGATGAAGAGTTGGGGGTTACTCCATTTTGTAGATAGCTAGTAGGCATATTTTAGTTATATTCCAAAGGGCCTGTGGCTGTACTAGTTTTTTTTTTTTTTTTTCCTCTGAGCAAGAAATCTGATATACAGGTAGATCCAAGTTATTGTCTGGGGAAATGATGTCATGGCTGGAAAAGGAACAGAAAGCTGGATCAGGGAAGAGAGTAGCTCCCTAATATGGGAAAGGAGTACTGATATTGTTGATTGTAAACCCCATCGATTTGATTTGGTCTGGGGCCCATATTCAGCTTAGGAGCCTTTGTGACCACTGCATCCCTGTAGATCTGAGCTCACATTCTATGGTCATGAGTAGGAACATTCCAAGCTCTCCCAATATCAGCACCCATCTTCCTCAGGTGTAGCAGAGTATGTTGTCCATCCTCCCTTCAGAGGATGGAACATTTTCTGCCATTGTTGATCCAAGTTGAGGGCAAGGTACTATAGAGGCCCACAAAGGGGTCTGTTTTGTTGTTCCTCATAAAGATGACAGGTAACAAGGCAAGAGGTATTTATTTGAGGTCTAGGCCCATCATGTCTGTTTGGGAATCTTAGGACTCTCTGAATAGGCCCCCAGCTGATGGGGTGGCCTGATAGTGACTAAAGAGTCATCATTAAAGTATGCCAGTCTCTTGTCCTTATTCAGCTTTCACAGTCCTTACTTTGATAAGGTTAGCTTTGGAGTGAGTGAGATAACTGTAATAGGAAGTAGTAGGTGAGGAGGGTATCTAAGTCTAATTAGATATTATTTCATTAGGAACTTTATACTGACTCACTGAAGACTATTGTGTACTTTTGCTTTCAGAAATATATTTTGCCCTAATTTATGGATTTATGAATACATGTGCTCTGTCTCATAGGACCTGGTCTATATCTACTTTATTAGGAAGTGAACCACCTGGAATGGAATTAGAGAATCCTATGAAAGGAAAGGTCTCACCTGAGTAATGAAGCTGAAGGGTTGACATTCCAAGCCTGATGTCTCTGGACGCAGTCGGAAGTGAAGCATGCTGAGGTGGTACCTGTTGCATTGATTAGGTTGGGATCAGTGAATGTGATGTCATTTGGTATGAATTGAGAGAAGCATGCAGGAAAGTGAGTCTCATCCTAGAGGTTCCAGGACAGGGGAAAATATAGACTCTATTGAGGAAGTGGGAGTTTCCTGATGTCTTCAGGTTAAAAGACTATAGATAGTTAAACTTAAAGCAGGATTTGACTGAATTTGGAGTAGGGCACCAAAGTAAAAACCCTAGGTTGAGGGTGAGGGTGAGGGTGAGGTCGTGGTCATGGTCATGGTCATGGTGGATGGGATGGGACACAGTCTTTTGGTGGTGAGAATGGTGTTTATTAATTTCTAGTCATATAAATCACTAATTAATATGAAAGGGGAAAATTAATTCTATGTTTCAAACTTTTCGATATACATACCGAGAGTCTTTTTAATACATAGGCTGAGTCTTTGATATGCTGATTCTCTCAAAAGCCTAGACCTGGGAGAACAGAAGCAACCAGTGGCACAGCTATATACAAATAATGTCAAAGGACATAAATTATGGTGATGTTGTGTATGATATGGTGCATAATCTTTAATGTACTGCTGTATTTGGTTGGCTAAAATTTTGTTGAATATGTTAACCTTTATGTTCATCTGGTAAATTGTTCTATAGGGTGTGTGTATGTGTGTGTCTGTCTGCATTTGGTAAGAGGGTAATGTTGACTTCATAGAAGGTGTTAAGGAGTATTCCTGTGTCCTTGATATTTTGTAAGAATTTTAGAATGGGTAGTAACTTCTCCTTAAAGGTTTTGTAGAATTAATTTGTAAAAGGATCTGGGCCTGGACTTTGTTGTTGGGGAAGTTGTTGATTACTGTTTGATTTTTTTGTTTTTTTCTATAATTAGTCTATTCATATTTTATGGTTCTTTCTTATTTAGTCTTAGGAAGTTGTATGCTTCTAAGAACTTATCTATGTCTTCTATGTTTTCTAGTTTGTTAGCAGATAGTTGTTCATAGAAGCCTCACACAATACTTTGGATTTCTGCAGTGGATATTGTATGTTCTCTCCCCTTTCACTTATAATATAATTTATTTGGATCTACTCCCTTTTATTTTATAAGCTTGGGCAGGGTTCTACCCATCTTGTCTATCCTTTCAAAGTACCAGCTTTTAGGTTTATTGAACTTTTCTATCTTTTTTTTAATGTTTTATTTCTGCTCTACTTTTGATTATTTCATTACTTCTGCTTGCTTTGGGTTTCCATAATCTCTTTTTTTGTAGATCCTTTGGGGTAAAAGTAAGATTGATAATCTGAGTTTTTTATTGCTTCTTGATGTGTAAATTATAGGGCTATGGATTTCCCTCTTAGGATGGCCTTGACATTGTCCCCAGATGTTCTGAAAACTTGTGTTTCCACTTTCATTTGTTTCCAGGAACATTTTAATTTTCCACTTAATTTGTTCTTTGACTCAATAGTAAATAGTGTAATAATGAGTTTCCACAATTTGAGATTTTTCTCTAATTTTCTGCTTGTTGAATGTTAATGCAATTCCACTGTAGTCTGAGAAGATACTAGGAATCATTTTAATACTCTTGAATTTATTGATGCTGTCTTTATGGCTTAGTATGTGGTCTATCTGGGAGAATGTACCATGTGAAGAATTGTTTGAGAAGAATGTGTATTCCATTTGCTTGGGATAAAAAGCTCTGAAGATGTCTAGTAGGCCTAACCTATTCATCTCTTTAATTTTTTCCTTACTGATTTTCTGCCTGATTGATCTATAAGATTTAGATAGTTGGGAGTTAAAAATTCTCTATTATTGGGGGCCAAAGAGTGGTGCACTTGGTTGAACACATATGTTACTATGAGCAAGGACCCTGGTTCAAGCCCCTGTTATCTGCAACTGGATGCTTCACTAGAAGTAATGCAGGTCTACAGGTTTGTATCTTTCTCTCTCCTTCACTAACTCCTTCTCCCCTCTCAGTTTATCTGTCTATTAAATAGAAGAAAAAAAAAAGAAAAGAAAAGGCCCAGGAGCAGTGGATTCATAGTACTATCACCGGACCCCAACATTAACCCTGTTGACAATAAAAAATATACCCTACTATTACTGTGTTGGTATCAATGAACTTTATCAGATGTCTCAATAACTGCTTTACATATTTTGTTTCCTTCTCATTTGAAGTATAGATGTTGATAAGCATGAACTACTCTTGGTTGACTTATCCATCATATATTATCCATTCTTACTTTTTTCTTTTATTTTAAACATCTTTAAAAAACTTTTATATTTATTTATTCCCTTTTGTTGTTTTATTGTTGTAGTTATTATTATTGTTGTTGTTGTTATTGATGTTGTTATTGTTGAATAGGACAGAGAGAAATGGAGAGAGGAGGGGAAGACAGAGAGGGGGAGAGAGACACCTGCAGACCTGCGTCACCGCCTGTGAAGCGACTCCCCTGCAGGTGGGGAGCCAGGGGCGTTGCTCCACGTGCGTGCGCTTAACCAGTTAGCTGTGCTACCACCTGACTCCCTGTCCATTCTTACTTTTTATTGCTTTAATAATTTTGTAGTTGATTGTATCAGATACCAGTATGCTTTTCTTGCTATTTCATTTTATTTTATTGACAGTAATTGGCTTGTATGATGGTTTTTCATCCTTTCATTCTGAGTATATTTTTGCCCTTTTGGGTCAAGTGTGTTTATTGCAGACAGCATATGGTTGAGTTATTTACATTGCTACTCTCTGCCTTTTGATTGGTGAGTTCAGACCATTGACATTTAGTGAAATTACAGATTTGAGGTATTTCAATGCCATTGTTTTTTGTGGGTTTTGGGTGTTCGTGTGTGCTCTACTGGGTGTGTCACCCTGAACAGAATTCCTAGCTAGTGTTGTCCATATAATTTTTAAATGATAATACTAATTGTTAATTTCTCTGTCTTAGAATAGAATAAAGGATTTTTTTTTTTTTTTGCCTCCAGGGTTATCGCTGGGGCTTGGTGCCTGCACTGAATCCACTGCTCCTGGAAGCCATTTTCCCTGTTTTTTGTTGCCCTGTTGTTATTGTTATTGTTGTTGTTGGATAGGACGGAGAGGAATCCAGAGAGGAGGGAAAGAGAAAGACAGACATCTACAGACCAGCTTCACTGCTTGTGAAGCAACCCCCCTGCAGGTGGGAAGCTGGGGGCTTGAACCAGGATTCTTAAATTGGTACTTGCATTTACTGTCATGTGCACTTAACAATAAGCATTACCGCTCGGCCTCCAGAATACAGGATTTTAAAAAAGGTACATATAGGAATATGAAATGAAAATCTTTATCGTAGCTTTCATAGCAAGACAAAATAATCACACTAGCTTTGGATTCATATAGAAAAATTACATTTTGGTAAAATCACTCATGAGACTTGTTATGGTAGCTACAACTATTATGAAGTCTGCAATAGAATTTCCATATTGAGAATTCCTTAGTATAATATTCTTATAGTGACATTTTAAAGGTACTTTTGGACTAGTATTTTCTGTATAGAGCTTTCTCCTCATGAGCTCTTGGTAAGCATGGAAGAAAGCCAATGTGTCTCCCTTTATAGGGCAGTATCAAGAGTGGATATTTATTATAACATTTGTTCTGTCTTGCCAATTCTGCTAAGTGTGCCAACCAAGCTGATTATACAGCAATTTAGATTTTTGGCAGATTCTTCTGCCATTTGAGGAAGGGTAAAGGTAATGTTCTCTATAAAAAAGAAATAAAGAGAGAGAAAGAAAGAAAGAAAGAAAGAAAGAAAGAAAGAAAGAAAGAAAGAAAGACAGAACACACCTAGCATATCTGAAGAGCTCTGAGGAAATGTCATGGCAATTTAGATGTTGAGACATGAAGATGAAATCTTGGTAAGGACATGTTCACTGCAAATAGTAATTGTCATCGGTATGGCTAACTACAGCTAAGGTTCAGTTTCTTTTCCCTTGTATGTAATTAAGCGAAGGCTCTAAACTATCCTGTAATAAGGAAAAAATTACACGTGTCATAGATCTTTATATGCTAGCTGGGTTTTACTGTCAAATATGAGTGAATACTGAAAACAGTCTCTTAAGATGAAGGTAATTACAGAGGGGAATAGGAAATTAAATTTACCTGCATTTTCACAATTGAACTGGTGGAGGGAGGAAAGGAAGTTTGCAGCAATATAGCTTTTCCAAGAAGTGGCTAAATATTTTCACACAAACTCAACACCTTTTCTCAGTACTCAGTGAGATGTCTAGATTAAGCTTTTCAGCCTGTTAGGTTTTTCTCTAAGTGACAGAAAGGCATATTATAAACAATTTTATGTTGAAACATAATAAAAGAAAGCCTTTTTTGTTGTTGTTTTCTTGAACAAAAATGGGAGGGAAAGTGACATAGAGGCAAAATATTAGCATTTGTGGGTTCTCCTGTCCATGGATCCTAACCTCATTTCCTGTGGCACTCACCAAAGTTGAGGAAGGGAAGGAGAAAGGAAGAGAGGGTGAGGCACTGAGGTTTCACAGGGCAAGTTTATTAGGGGCAGAGTAACCTTCCTGGGAGGGATGGGCATAGGAGGGAAAGAGGAAAGAGCCCCTTGCAAAGAAACAAAAGGAGTTTGAGGTTGCCCATGCTGGGGAAGTCTGGGACACTTACAAAGAGCTCCAGTATCTCTTCTATCTGGTTGAAGTCTTCACAAGCTGCACCCATATTCACTCTGTCAGCTCCTGATGTGGCCCCTCTAATTTCTGCACAGGAATCTTGTCCTCTGTACTACTGGGTGTGTGGCAACTTTCTCAGCTTCATAAATGTTATCTGCTTGACTCATTGTAACATTTCTCAAACATGACGTGTTCTGATGACGTGGAGACCAAAGGATTTTTAGATGGGGGCCCCTCTCCCTGCCTACTGTCATTGTCCTTTTTCTGTCTTACTAAGAAAAATATTTTATTAAAATAATAAAATAATAATAGCAAGCAGTGTATAATGTGGAGGCAGCAGTATGTAATCCACCCCCAACCCACAACTTTTTTTTTGCCTTTTTAATGGTTTTCAGTTCTCCATGTTCTCAGGTAAGTGCACTCCTTTCCCCTATACAAGATACTTATTGGTTTCAATGCAGAGATAGGTGGTTTGATTGAAACAGTTCCATTTCCTACAGTGAAGGTCTTTTTCTTTCTTTATTTTTATTTTTATCTTTATTTAAGAAAGGATAAATTATAAAAACCATAGGGTAGGAGGGGTACAACTCCACACAATTCCCACCACCCAATCTCCATATCCTACTCCCTCCCCTGATAGCTTTCCCATTCTCTAGCCCTCTGGGAGCATGGACCCAGGGTCATTGTGGGTTGTAGAAGGTGGAAGGTCTGGCTTCTGTAATTGCTTCCCCACTGAAAATGGACATTGACTGGTCAGTCCATACTCCCAGTCTGCCTCTCTCTTTCCCTAGTAGGATGGGTCTCTGGGGAAGCAGAACTCCAGGACACATTGGTGGGATCTTCAGTCAAGGGAAGCCTGGCTGGCATCCTGATTTCATCTGGAACCTGATGACTGAAAAGAGAGTTAACATACAAAGCCAAAAAAATTGTTGAGCAATCATGGACCCAAAGCTTAGAATAGTGGAGAGGAAGTGTTAGGGGGATACTCACTGCAAACTCTAGTGTACTTCTGCTTTCAGGTATATATTTTGCAGTAGTTTATGCATACGTGTGAACATATGCTCTCTCTCACAGAAACTGGTGTATATGTAGGTTTTAGGATTTTGTTAGAAAGTGAACCACCTGAGATGGAATTAGAGTATACTATGAAAGGAAAGGTCTCACCAGAGTAATGAAGCTGAAGGGTTGTCATTCCACACGTGAAGTCTCTGGACACAGTCTGAAGTGAAGCATGTTGAGGTGGCCATAGTTGCGTTGGTTAGGTTGTGATCGGCAGATGCAATATTGTTTGATATGGATTGGGAGAAGCATACGGGAAAGTGGGCCCTATCAAAGGGTTCCAGAACTGGGGCAAGTAGAGGCTCTATAGTGGAGATGTGAGGTTCCTGCTGTCTTAGGGTTCAAAAAGACAATCAATAGTTAATGTTATCATCACATTAATTGGTAATTGGGTTAACTTTGAAAAGTCCTTTTGTTATGGTTTGCTTTACAGTACCCAGTAACTTGTATATAGCTGTGCTATTGGTTGCTTCTGATCTACTTGGTCTAGGCTTTTGAGAGAGTCTGCATATCAAATACACAGCCTATATATTAAAAAGGTTCAGTCTGTGTTTTAAAAAACTTCGAGACATACAATTAATTTTCCCCCTCTCATATTAATTAACTAGTGATTTATATGACTACATTTTACTAGGAGTGTACATAAACACCATACCCACCACGAAAAGACTGTGACCCATCCCTCCCACCCACTCCTACCCCCCACTGACCCAGGAAGCTGCATGTGTACCCCTCACCACAGGGTTTTTACTTTGGTGCCCTACTTACAATTTGGTCAGGTCCTACTTTTAGTTTCCCTTTCATATCTTCTTCCTCAACTTCTGTTGATGAGTGGGATCATCCCATACTCATCTTTATCTTTCTGACTTAGCTCACTTAACATAATTCCTTCTAGCTCTGTTCAAGATGGGTCAGAGAAGGTGGGTTCATTGTTCTTGATAGCTGCATAGTATTCCATTGTGTATATATACCACAGCTTTCTCAGCCACTCATCTGTTGTTGGGCACCTGGGTTGCTTCCAGGTTTTAGCTATTATGAATTGTGCTGCTATGAACATAGGAGTACACACCTCTTTTTGGTTGGGTGTTATGGAGTCCTTGTGGCATAACCCGAGGAGAGGAATTAGTGGATCATAGGAAGGTCCATGTCTAGCCTTGTGAGAGTTTTCCAGACTGCTCTCCACAGAGGCTGTACCAATTTACATTCCCACCAGCAATGAAAAAGGGTTCCTCTGTCCCCACATCGTTTCCAGCATTTGTTGCTGCTGTCCTTTTTGATGTATGCCATTCTTCTAGGAGTGAGGTGGTATCTTAGTGTTGTCTTAATTTGCATTTCTCTGACAATCAGTGACCTAGAGCAGTTTTTCTTATGTTTGTTAGCCTTTTGGATCTCCTCTGTAATGAATGTTTTGTTCATATCCTCTGCCCATTTTTGGATGGGGTCATTTGCTTTTTTGGTGCTAAGTTTGCTGAGCTCTTTATATATTTTAGTGATTAGTTTCTTGTCTAATGTCTGGCATGTGAAGATCTTCTCCCATTCTGTGAGAGGTCTCTTTGTTTGTTTAATAGTTTCTTTGGATGTGCAGAAGCTTTTCAATTTGATGTAGTCCCATTGGTTTGTTTCTGCTTTAGTTTTCCTTGCAATTGGGTTTGATTCATCAAAGATGTCCTTGAGGTGTAGGTTAGAAACTGTTTCACTGGGAGTCGGGCTGTAGCACAGTGGGTTAAGTGCAGGTGGCGCAAAGCACAAGGACCGGCATAAGGATCCCAGTTTGAACCCTGGCTCCCCACCTGCAGGGGAGTCGCTTCACAGGCGCTGAAGCAGGTCTGCAGGTGTCTATCCTTCTCTCCTCCTCTCTGTCTTCTCCTCCTCTCTCCATTTATCTCTGTCCTATCCAACAATGACAGCAACAATAATAACTACAACAATAAAACAACAAGGGCAACAAAAGGGAATAAATAAATAAAATAAATATTAAAAAAAAAACCTGTTTTACCAATGTTTTCCTCTAAGTATTTGATTGTTTCTGGTCTGACATCCAGGTCTTTGATCCATTTGGAGTTGATTTTTGTTTCTGGTGAGATAAAGTGGTTCAATTTCATTATTCTTCATGTTACAACCCAGTTTTCCCAGCACCATTTATTGAAGAGAGCCTCCTTCTTCCATTTAATCCTTTGGGCCCCCTTATCAAATATTAGATGTCCATAGGTATGGGGATTTATTTCTGGGCTTTCAATTCTGTTCCACTGGTCTGTGTGCCTATTTTTGTTCCATTACCATGCTGTTTTGATGATGATGGCCTTATAATATAGTTTAAGGTCTGGGAGTGTGATGCCTCCATTTCTGTTTCTTTTCCTCAAGATGGTTTTGGCAATTCTAGGTCTTTTCAGGTTCCAGATAAATGATTGTATTTTTGTTTTATTCTCTTAAAGAAGCTTGGTGGAACTTTGATGGGTATTGAATTAAATTTGTATATGGCTCTGGGGAGAATATTCATTTTGATGACATTTATTCTTCCAATCCATGAACATGGGATATCTTTCCATTTCTTGGTATCAGTTTCTATTTCCTTGAGTAGCGACTCATAGTTTTCAGCATACAAGTCTTTCACTTCTTTGGTTGACTTTATTCCTAGGTATTTGATTGATTTTGCTGAAACAGTAAATGGGAGTGATTTCTGGATGTCTTCTTCTTCAGATTTAGTATTGGCATAAAGAAATGCCACTTATTTTTGTACATTGATTTTGTAGCCTGATACCTTGCTATATTGCCTAATAACTTCCAGTAGTTTTCTGCTGGATTCTTCAGGTTTTTCTATGTATACTATCATATCATCTGCAAATCGTGAGAGCTTAACTTATTCCCATCCAATCTGTATTCCTTTTATTTCTTTCTCTTGCCTGATTGCTATGGCAAGAACTTCCAATACTATGTTGAAGAGTAACGGTGACAGTGGACAGCCCTGTCTAGTCCCCGATCTGAGGGGAAATTCTTTCAGTTCTGTCCATTGAGTATGATATTGGCTGTAGGTATGCTATATATAGACTCCACTATCTTGAGGAATTTCCCATCTATTCCCATTTTTTGAAGAGTTTTGAGCATGAATGGGTGTTGGATTTTGTCAAAGGCTTTCTCTGCATATATTGAGATAATCATGTGGTTTTTGGCTTTGCTTTTATTGATGTCATGAATGACATTGATTGACTTATGTATGTTGAACCAGCCTTGCATTCATGGGATGAATACCACTTGCTCGTGATGAACAATCTTTTTGATATGTTGCTGTATCTGGTTGGCCAAGATCTTGTTTAATATTTTGGCATCTTTGTTCATCAAAGATAATGGTCTGTAGTTTTCCTTTTTTGTTCTGTCCCTATCAGCTTTTGGTATGAGGGTGATGTTGGCTTCATAGAAGGTGGAAGGGAATATTCCTGTTTCTTCAATCTTATGGAAAAGCTTCAGAAGTATGGGTACTAACTGTTTCCTGAAAGTTTTGTAGAACTCATTTGTGAAGCCATCTGGTCCAGGACTTTTGTTGTAGGGAAGATTCTTAATAACGGTTTCAATTTCTTTGTCTGTGATTGGTGCATTTAGATCTTGTAGTCCTTCTTGGTTCAGTTTTGGAAAGGCATATGCTTCTAGGAATTGTTCCATTTCTTCCAGATTCTCTAGCTTGGTGACATATAGTTCTTTATAGAAGTTTCGCAGTATTCTCTGGATTTCTGTGGTGTCAGCTGTGATATCTCCTCCATCGTTTACAATTCTATTAATTTGAGTCTTCTCTCTTTTTTGTTTGGTGAGTCTGGCTAGGGGTTTGTCAATTTTGTTTAATCTTTCAGAGAACCAACATTTGGCTTCATTGATCTTTTGTATGGTTCTTTTATTTTCGATGTTGTTTATTTCTGCTCTAATTTTAGTGATTTCTGTCCTTCTGGTTGCTTTAGGGTTCCTTTGTTCCTCTTCCTCTAAGTCCTTGAGGTGTACAGTAAGGTCATTCATTTAAGCTTTTTCTTGGTGTTTAATATGTGATTGTATGGCTATAAGTTTCCCTCTCAGTGCTGCTTTAGATGTGTCCCAAATATTTTGATAGGTTGTGTCTTCATTTTCATTTGTTTCCAGGAACATTTGAATTCCCTGCTTGAGTGAGTCTCTGACCCAGTGGTTATTAAGGAGTTTGTTGTTTAGTTTCCAAATTCTGTGACTTTTAATAATTTTCTGTTTGTTGTTAAATGTTAGTTTTACTCCACTGTGGTCTGAGAAGATACTTGGGATGATTTCAATGCTCTTGAATTTATTGATGCTGTCTTTGTGGCCTAACATGTGGTCTATCCTTGAGTATGTGTTATGTGGATTTGAAAAGAAGGTGTATTCCAGTTTTTTGGGGTGAAGGAGTCTGAAAATGTCCAAGAGGTCTAGTCTGTCAATCTCTTCATTCAATTCTCTTGTATCTTTATTGGTTCTCTGCTTTGCTGATCTGTATAAGTGTGAGAGTGGGGTATTGAAGTCTCCCACTATTATTGTATTACTATTGATGTATTTTTGAAATTCTTTCAGTAGGTGCTTGATGTATTTAGATGGTCCCTCATTGGGTGCATAGATGTTAATAATTGTTAAGTCTTCTTGGCTGATTGATCCTCTAATCATTATGTAATGTCCTTGCCTATCTTTTATTACTTTGTTTACTTTAAAATCTATTGTGTCTGAGATGAGAATGGCTGTTCTTGCCCTTTTTTGTGGTCCGTTGGCTTTTATGATAGTTTTCCATCCTTTCACTTTAAGTCTGTGTTTATCTTGTTGTGACAGATGGGATTCTTGCAAGCAGCATATGGTTGGGTTATGTTTTCTGATCCATCCCCCCACTCTGTACCTTTTGATGGGTGAGTTTAAGCCATTGACATTTATTGACATTATGGATTTAATGTATTGTAGTGCCATTGTTCCAAAAATTTTTTTTTGTTTGCTCTGATATATTGCAATTATTATAGTGATGTTCTTGTTTATAAGAGGTCTTTTAGAACCTCTTTCAGGGCCGGTTTGTTGATGGTTGCCTCCTTTAACTGTTGTTTGTCTAAGAAGGTTTTGATCCCTCCATCTAGTTTGAATGAAAGTCTAGCAGGATATATTGTCCTTGGTTGAAACCCTTTTTCATTCAGGGCTCGATAGATATTTTGCCATTCTCTTCTGGCTTTTAGAGTTTGGGTGGAGAAGTCTGCAGATAATCTTATGGGTTTTCCCTTGTATGTGACTTTTTGTTTCTCTCTTGCAGCCTTTAGAATTCTTTCTTTATCCTTACTCCTTCTCATTGTGACTACGATGTGTCTTGGTGTCTTCAGGTCTTGGTTGATTCTGTTTGGTACTCTCTGGGCCTCTTGAATCTTGATGTTCTTTCCATTATTCAGGACTGGGAAGTTTTCTTCTATTATTTCCTCTAGAATATTTGCTCCCCTTCCTCTCTTTCTTCCTCTGGCAGGCCAATTATACGAATGTTACTTCTTTTGAGATCATCTCATATGTCTCTGTTGTTGTTTTCAGTGTCTCTCAATCTCTTTTTAAGCTCTTTCACCTCTTTCTTAGTTTTCTCTAACTCATCCTCTATCTGACTAATTCTGTTTTCTGCTTCTGTTAGTCTGCTTTCCCTTGCCTCAGCTTCTTTCTTCATTAGAGCTATTTCAGCTTTTAGTTCTCTAATTGCCTGAAGATAATCAGTATTTTCCTTGGGGGTCTCAACTGTTGTTTCCCTAATACTGCCATTCCTTTCCTCCAATGTTGTTTTCATTTCTGTGATTAATAAGTTTATTATTGCTTGCATACTTTTCTTATCTATGGTTACTTCTGGCTGATTTATAGTTTCTTCTGGGCTCTTGTCTTCATTCAATGGAGTAGCAGTTTTATTTGTTTTTGATCTACCCATTTGTTTGATTTATGTGTTTCTTTTTTTTTATGCTCTGTTGTTCCTCAGTTGTTGTGTCTTGAGTACAAGCAACACTGTCCTAAATATCTTTATGACAGTTGCACTCACCAACCTCAGGAATTACAATAGCAACTGAAGCAAGTATTGAAGCAGTTTAATCACTACCAGTTAGCCAAACAATGTCTCGAGTCCGTGAAAAAATATTAACCAAATCCCAGTGAAGAAGAAAGATATAAGAAAGAAGGGATAGCAAGAATAGACAATTATGCAAATCTACTATCCACTTTATATTCTAGGGGTAACAAGAGGGGAAAGGGAAGTAGAGCAGAGATACACACATAGAGAATTCACTCTAAGTCATATTTCTTCCCCAAAATGATTCCTAAATTCAGAAAGGCAAAGAAGAAGGAAGGAAGAAGTGTATGACAAAATAAAAATATAGAGAAACAAGAGAGAGAAAATGGAAAAGATAAGAAAAAGAGCTGTAATTAAATAGCAGTGAAAGAAAAGGTTTTTTTTGATTACTTTATTTTTAATTTAATATTTTTTAACTAGTTAGGAAGAGGAGGAAGGGAGTCTGTAGAGGAGGTAGGAGTAAGGAGACAAGGTCCTCCCACAATAGATAAGATGCCCACTACCCTAGCAATGAAAGATACCCTAAAAGTTAATTCTGATCAACCTAAAGGGGGGGGGGAGATACATGCCTTTATATAATATTAATAATAAAATAGAGCAGGGAAAAAAAAAAAAAAAACCTTGTCCCAGATTACCTGAAACCTCGTTACCAGATGCAGCTGATTGTTAAGAAAAAAATAAACAAAAAACCTCAGAACTAGACAAGGATAGCTGAAGTAGACAGTTATGCAAATCTACTATCCACTGTATATTCTAGGGGTAGGTAAAGGAGGAAGGGTTGTTGAGCAGGGATACTCGCAGTGAGAGTCTACTCTTAGTCAGAATTCTTCCCCAAGATAATTCCCAAATGTGTATCAGTGAATTCAGTGAAAGCACACTGTTTGGTGGTGTGGGGGATGGGGCCTGTGGCTTTGGAAGCTGTAGGATTAATGAATAAAGGATGCCACGAATCAGAAAAAGAGAAAAAAAAAGAAAGAAAGAAAGAAAGAGAGAGAAAAAAAGAAAAAGATACAAAAAAGAACAGTAATAAAAGAGTGGTGAAAGGAAAGAGTTATTTATTTATTTATTTTTTATTATTTAATTAGCTATGTGGGGGGGTGGGGGGTTTGGCTACTTAGAAAGAAAAAAGGGCCAGAGGTTTCAGAAGGGAATAGGCTTAGAATGAATGATACTCCCTGGTGGGACAGGAATCTTGGTAAAGAAAGAAGCTCTGCAGGGGAGCCTGCTAGGAGCTGGTCCCCAGGGACTGGTTATGGGGGGAGGAAGGGGGAGGAGGTGCGCTTTGGGAATAATAATTTAAAAGAAAAAAATTTTTTCCCTTTTTTTCTACTCTATTTTTTAATCCAAATTAAGTTATAGTCACCTTCTTGGTATCACCGCTAGGACTCCTTATTGACTGGACTACTAAAGGCAGAAAATCCTACCGTTTCCAGATGTGGTCAGAGCTCAGGCCACTAGCAGCCTCTCAGTCCGCCATCTTCTGGGAACTCCCAGTGGAGGTATTTTTCATTCTTTGCTTGCAAATGGCCATTTATAAGGTGAAAGGTTCTTTAATTCTTTCTTAAAAGTGTCCATTTCTGTGGTCCGGAAGGTAGTGCAGTGACAAAGCTTTGGGCTCTCAAGCATGAGGTCTTGAGTTTGATCCCCGGCAGCACATGTGCCAGAGTGATGTCTGTTTCTTTCTTTCCTGTCTTTCTCATAAATAAATAAAATAAATAAAAATAAATTTAAAAAAAAGTGTCCATTTCTCCAGGTATTTCATGGCCCTTTCCTTTGAATCACCTATTGTTTTTTCAGGTGCCTTCAGTGTTGGAAGCAACAACTCCCAGCCCAACAGGTTGGCCTATCTCCTGTAAATCATCTTTCATAGTTTCTCAGGTGTGGAGGTGGGGAATGCCAGTTTCCAGGTCTGAAGGCTGACTAGAGAGCCATTTTAATTCCTGTTTGCACTTCTTGATTACTAAATAAAATAATATAAAAGAACCTAAATGTGATGTATTGCATCAAAGCAAAGAACTTGAGCTGGGAGGGGGATGGAGGCTTTTAGGTAGGTCCTGGTACATGGTGGTGGAGGAGGACCTAGGTTAGGGGTGAGAGTGTTTTGCAGAACACTGAGAAATTTTACACATGTATCTACAACTTTTTTTTTTAAATATAAATAATACCCTCAATAAAATTTTAAAAATATAAATGAAATACTATGATAATGTTTGTGTAAGCAAAAATGCAGTATTTATCATGGACCAGGTACTGGTCAAAAGTATTTTGTATATATTAACTCATTTAATTCTTGAAACAGTAATGTGCTATTTCTACATTTTACAAGTGAAAAATGAGGAAATGAGAAGCTAAGTAAGGGACCAGGTTGTGGCACACCTGGTCGAATGCACATGATACAGTACACAATGACCCAGGTTCAAGCCCCAGGTCCCCACCTGCAGGGAGAAAGCTTTGAGAGTGGTGAAACAGTGCTGCCTGTGTCTCTCTATCTTTTTCCTTCTCTATCCCTACCTCCCTTCTTAATTTATGGCTGTCTCTATCCAATAAATAAAGACAATCAAAAGATAATAGGATGAGAGGCTAAGTAAATTGCTCAAGTTGCAAAGCTGGAAAGGGATTTCTTCAGGACTCCAGTAGAGTCCTTTGCTTACAGAATATATTACACTACCCCAAATGCAATAATTTCTCTCATACTTTACCTGCTCTGGGCACTGATAAAGCAATTAAAACACACACACACACACACACACACACACACACACATACACACACAGGGAGAGAAAACTGTCTGAATTTTTAGAGGAAGGCTCTTAGATCAAAATAGAATAAATAGCTTGTTTACACCACAGTTACTAAGTAATGGAGCTATAATACCTATTCAGGAAAATTTGATTATCGAAACTACTAATAATTCTGCTTTTATTTCAGGTAGGGAATTAATTTAACTATGAACCAAAATTGTAATAATCAAAATTGAGTGGTTTTGTAGAATTGCTTCTTTGTATATAGTTTACATCATTTATAAGGCATAAATCAATAAGAATATCTTATATTATGTCAGGAAAAGTGATTATCACACCAGAATTAGTGGGTGGATGCCTACTTCACTGTAGATTTTCAAGGTTGATCCTTTAAGAGCAAATTTAATCTTGTCTTCTAATTTTTTTTGTACAAATGTATTTATAGCTATCTTCTGCATTCACTGGTTACTAAAAATCACTAACTTATTAAGATAATCTACAGAGGAACAGTAATAAGGGTCAGTCCTAGTACTAAACTTTGAATTTGAGTTTTTTTCTAAATAAAATTTTAATTTGGGGACTTGGGAGATTTTGCATAATGCTTATGCAAAATGCTTTTCATGGCTAAGTCTCCAAGATCTCAGACTCAACCCCAACACCACCGTAAACTAGAATTTTAATCTTGAATGTTACCAAACTACCTGTGCCTCATTTTGCTTATCTATAAAATAGAAATGAAATGGAAATACTAGTAGCCTCAGCATCATAGAGTTACTGAAAGGACTACATGAATATTTATATGTAAAATGATTAGAACAGTATCATACACATGTCAAAAGAACTAACCAACTCACTAGATACCTATAATCCAGGGGCTTTGCATATTGTCCACTTTCTGCCTGGTCTACTCTTTCCTCAGACTCACTCTTGGTTTTCTGTAAACTTTTACTCAAATGTTATCTTTAGTGTAGAGTTTGGCTGACTCATACTATAAATTTTGCTGTTGTAGTTGCAAGGACTTTGAAGCTCCAGACTGACTCTTTGAGATACAAGGAAAGATACATAGTGGTAGTGAGAGAGAAAAACACCACAAATGCTGAAGCTTTCTTTCCCTAGTGCTGTGGAGACCAGGGCTTTGAACCTAGATTATGAGTGAAATGGCAATGCAGTCACACTCCAGAGCAGCCATCTTGTGGCCTGGCTCTGAAATCGTAATGTCCTCGCCCTTAACGTCCATATACTCTTTATCTATCTCCTTGCCCTGCTTAATGCTTTTCCTTACCATTTACATATTTCCCATTTCTCCTTAGTCTTTCTTCTACTACCTAATGTTTATGATTTCTGCATCCCATATGCTTTATTAGTTGATCTTCTTAGAGTCTGCCTCGCTAAAATGTTAAGTTCTAGTGGGGCCAAACTTCTTTCTGTTGATATTTTGTTCTAGTCTATGTCCCTTACAGTTAGGAGATCACTAGCACAGAGTAGGTGTTTAATCAGCATTTGTCCCATGCCTGTATATATTCATACATGTGTGTAAAATTATATGTGTGTATGTATATATATATATACATATATATATGTGTGTGTGTGTGTGTGTGTGTGTGTGTGTGTATTCTCACTATCTAGGGCTATCACATATTAGATGCTGTGTGGTTTGGTATTAAAAAATGATAAAGACACATGAGTTTTTACACAAATGTAAAATCTATTGTTAGTTTCCTGTGAATTAGAAACAGATTCTGCTTTCCCCAGGTTGTAGCTCAGAGCAATTCTAATACCAGTATATTAACGTAAAATTTCCTTTTTCTGTTCACTGTTCATACATCAAATTTCTTCCTCTTGGGAAGAATTTCTTCTTCATCATTGGTTTATCTTGGGAAAAAAAGAAAGTTCCCAGAAGATAGGGAATTGCTAAGGTGTGTCAGACTTCTAAGAGGTTTTTCTCAATTCTTGGCCAAGGGCCCATGTGACCTGAATGAATTGCTGATGGCTGCATTCCAGCACCTCGAAAAACCTCTGCTGTATCAGTCTTATGTATCACTGCTCAGTAATTCTCTCTTTGAAATAGTAACTTCTGAGAGTTTCATTTTTTCCCCCCACAGTACTGCTCAGCTCTGGCTTATGTTGGAATTGAACTTGATATCTTTGGTGCCTCAGGCATTAGAGTCTTTTTGCATAACCACTATGCTATCTTCCCAGTGCTGAAATGGTAACTTCTAATCAGTTGTCTTACCCCTGGGCTGTGTCTTGCAGTCAGTCTGATCCTTCACTTTACTGGGATCGACCCAGTCTGGAAAAGAGAAATTTCCCATGAGTGGTCATCCCACTTCCGGTTATATTGTCCATCTCCAAAACTCTCTCCCGTTACACTGTCTGAACTGGAAGACGCTTTGAAGAGGGTTTAACCGGGAACAGCTGCTGGCTATGATAACATCACCCCAGAACTCATTCTTAACCTGGGTCCCGCGGCAAAGAAGTGGCTCGCTTCATTCCTGTCCCACATCTTGGAATCTGAGTCTATGCCCAAAGTTTGGCGTCGTGCGAAGATTATAGCGGTTTTGAAACCAAAGAAAGACCCAACACTGGCTGCCAGCTATAGACCAATTTCTCTCCTCTCCGTGTGTTACAAACTCCTTGAGAGGCCGCTTCTGTCACGTATTTCTCATCTTACAGAGAAATTCCTATCACCCGCCCAAGCTGGTTTCTGCCCAGGAAGATCTACCTGCGAACAAGCCCTGGCCTTCTCAACTTACATTGAAAATGGATTCCAGAAGAATTTAAAGACGGGTGTTGTCTTTGTTGATCTCACAGCAGCCTATGACACGGTCTGGCCCCGTGGTCTCCTAGTCAAGATCTCAAGACGCCTGCCTCCATGGGTGGCCAACACTATATCGTTTCTTCTCCAAAACAGAAAATTCCGGGTACATCTGGGTGACAAGTCTAGCAGATGGAGACTTGTCTCAAGTGGCCTCCCCCAGGGCTCTGTTCTGGCTCCTATGCTATTTAATATTTACATCAATGACCTCCCAGAAACTTCTTCAAGGAAGTTCATCTACACCGATGACATCTGCTGTGCAACTCAGGCATCCAAGTTCGACATCCTCGAGGAAACACTCACGAAAGACATGTCTTTGATATCTGATTACTGTAAAAAATGGCAACTAATCCCTAGCACTACAAAAACGGTATCATCTGTTTTCCATCTACACCATGCCTCGGCCTCGCGTGAGCTTAATGTGCAGCTTGACGATATGAGAATCTGGTATGAAGCCCAGCCAGTCTATCTTGGCGTTACTCTCGATCGCACTCTGTCATTTCACGAACATCTCATAAAAACTGCAGCAAAGGTGGGCGCGAGGAATAACATCATTGCAAGACTGGCCAGCTCCTCGTGGGGCGCGAGCGCTTCCACACTACGATCATCATCTCTGGCATTATGCTATTCCACTGCAGAATACTGTGCCCCAGTATGGTTCCGTAGCCCCCATGTCCACTTGGTCGATTCCAAATTATATTCCTCCATGAGGATAATTTCTGGAACTATCCATTCCACCCCGGTTCCATGGCTGCCAGTTCTTAGCAACATCGCCCCGCCAGATATTCGTCGGGATGCAGCATCATCTAAGTTCATTTCCCACGTCTACGCTCGACAGGACCTGCCAATATACGTGGATATCTTCGCCCACCCTGTCCAACGCTTGACATCTCGTCATCCAATCTGGTCCCCTATGCCTACACTGAACTTCTCTGTTCCAGACTCTTGGAAACAGAGTTGGCAGTCAGCTGAGGTAAAGAACAAACACCTCATCACAGACCCCTGCAAGCGTCAACCCGGCTTTGACCTAGCACGTTATGATTGGGCCCTCCTCAATCGTTATTGAACAGGCCATGGCCGGTGTGCCGCTATGTTCCATCGCTGGGGAGCCAGAGACGACCCGAACTGCCCCTGTGGCTACAGACAGACTATGACCCACATAGTCAACGACTGCCACCTCTCCAGATTCAAAGGAGGTCTCGAAACTTTACATCAGGCTCAACCTGATGCTGTTGACTGGCTACGGAAGAAGGGCAAACACTAGAAGAAGAACTGGGTTTCAGTGTAAGTTCTTTCCCTAGACTTTTTTTCATACTAGTTTGGAAGTTGTAGTTTGTAGTTTAGAGGCCTATTTGAACAGAACTTAGCCCTGCACTTGAGACTTTCAGCACAGTCTGGAGTTTCATGGAGAAATACACGATTACTCATTTGGTGAGTCCAAGAACATTTAAGGAACTGACACCTAAATGCTGGAAAGAGATTCAAGTGCTAGTGAGCCAGACTTCACACCCAAGAATCCAGATATTTTAGGTTCACCCATAGGTCTTGCTGTATGTGAGGATGGAGAATTGCTCATGAAAATAAATAAATGAATAAATGAATCTTATTTTAAAGAGACATGACTTCTTAGTAATGTTTAGTTTTCTTCTTTAAAATATATATTTTTAATTTTAATGAGCTACAGAGAGGAGAAAGGGATATGAGGGAGAGAGGGGAAAAAAAGAGACAGCCTAAGGCATAAAAGTCATTTGCATAACTATTATGCTGTCTCCCCTGCCCAGTAATGTTTAATGTTTTAATCAAAGGCATGGGAAGCTTCATTTTTCTTGGTTGCTTAATTTCTCTTAAATTAGACTTTTTCAGTTACCTGTAGTGGTGTTTTTAAAAAATATTTATTTATTTATTCCCTTTTGTTGCCCTTGTTGTTTTATTTTTGTAGTTATTGTTGTTGTTGGATAGGACAGAGAGAAATGGAGAGAGTAGGGGAAGACAGAGAGGGGGAGAGAAAGACAGACACCTGTAGACCTGCTTCACTGCTTGTGAAGCAACTCCCCTACATGTGGGTAGCCAGGGGCTCGAACTGGGATACTTATGCTGGTCCTTATGCTGGTCCGTAAATGTAGTAAGGTTTGATACATTAAAAATGATATTGAATATAAACAAAATTCAATGAAAGGATACTAGTTAAGCCAAAAATTGAAGGGTAGAATAAATAAGGATAATGTAAGACTATTTATCAGTAGCATAGAAAAAACCAGGATATACATAATGCACTAGTTTAAGAAATGGGAGGTCGGGAGTTGGGTGGTAGCCAGTGGGTTAAGCGCACAAGGCACAAACCACAAGGACCAGCATAAGGATCCCATTTCTAGCCCCTGGCTCCCCACTTGCAGGGTAGTCGCTTCACAAGTGGTGAAGCAGTTCTGCAGTTGTCTCTCTTTCTCTCCCTCTCTCTGTCTTCCCCTCCTCTCTCCATTTCTCTCTGTCTTATCCAACAACAACAACATCAAGAGCAATAATATAACAACAAGGGCAACAAAAGGGAAAATAAATAAATATTAAATAATGGGAGGTTAAGGATTATGGTGAAAAGTGTTTGGAGGAGAATATTGAGTACACTATGACCTCTCTCTTTTTTTAATTTATTTTTTATTTAAGAAAGGATAAATTAACAAAACCATAGGGTAGGAGGGGTACAACTCCATACAATTCCCACCACCCAATCTCCATATCCCATACCTTACCCTGATAGCTTTCCCATTCTCTATCCCTCTGGGAGCATGGACCCAGGGTCATTGTGGGTTGCAGAAGGTGGAAGGTCTGGCTTCTGTAATTGCTTCCCCTTTGAACATGGACATTGACTGGTTGGTCCATACTCCCAGTCTGCCTCTCTCTTTCCCTAGTAGGGTGGGTCTCTGGGGAAGCTGAGCTCCAGGACATATTGGTGGGGTCTTCAATCCAGGGAAGCCTGGGCGGCATCCTGATGGCATCTGGAGCCTGGTGGATGAAAAGAGAGTTAACATACGAAGCCAAACAAATTGTTGAGCAGTCATGGACCCAAAGGTTGGAAAAGTGGAGAGGAAGTGTTGGGGGGGTGCTCACTGCAAACTCTAGTGTACTTCTGCTTTCAGGTATATATTTTGCAGTAGTTTATAGATACATGTGAACATATGCTCTCTCTCACAGAACCTGGTGTATATCTAGGTTTTGGGACTTTGTGATCCACCTGGGATGGAATTAGAGAATGCTATGAAAGGAAAGGTCTCACCCGAGTAATGAAGCTGAAGGGTTGTCATTCCACACCTGAAGTCTCTGGATAGTCTGAGCTGAAGCATGTTGAGGTGGCAATTGTTGCGTTGATTAGGTTGTGATTGGCTGATGCAATAGTATTTGATATGGATTGGGAGAGGCATGTGGGAAAGTGGGCCCTATCCTAAGATTCCAGGACTGGGGGAAATATAGGCTCTTTAGTGGAGATGTGAGGTTCCTGCTGTCTTAGGGTTCAAAAAGACAATGGATAGTTAATGTTACCCTAACAAAAGGACTTTTCAAAGTTAACCCAATTACCAGATAATGTGATGATAACATTAACTATGACCTCTCTTAATGGCCTTTTAGTCTGAATTTGAAGTTCAGTTTGTTGGTCAGCTTTAATCCTCCATAACGTATTCAACCAGACCATAAAATTAAATGAGAATTTAAAGCCTGGTAGTATTTTAAGACTAATTGTGAAATGCCAATGATACAATAATTTTAAAGGTTAGAATCACAGGGGCCTGGTGGGAACGTACCCGGTTAAGCGCACATAGTATAAAGTGTAAGGACTCGTGCAAGGATTTGGTTTGAGCCCCTGGCTCCCCACCTGCAGGGGTGATAGGAAATTTCCAGATTTTAGCCCCTGGATATGCTTATAATAATGTGCTTATCATCTGATTGTGATGCATTTGTAAGTAGGCCTCTACCAAACGCAAGTAGGAAGTTACGGAGCAGGAGAAACACTAATTTCCTGGGTACTACTTCATTAGTAGTGTGATGGCGTTACTGAATATAATAAAATTCAAAGAGATGAATCAAGTATTTGGGAGGAAATGATGAGTTCAGCTCTGAACAATTTTACATTTAAGGTATTCCTGGGGCATCTGTGTGGACAGGCCTAATGATAATAATTATAGCAAATAGAGCATTTATCAAGTACTTACCGGTTGCCAGGGATTGGAGCTGCATGAGTTTTTATCAATTTAAGGATGATGGAAGGGAGGCTTATTGAAGATAAATAATTTGGCCTCTCAGACTGGTAGCTGTTGGATGAGCAGGGGCACTCTGACTCTAAATCCTATGTATACATCCTTAGCCACTGCACCATACAGCCTCCAAGGCTTAGAAGGGATGTCAGGGATAGAGATGGGGATTTGAGAGCTATTAGTTTATAAGTGATCCCTGCAGTTGTGAAAGGAGATGAGTTTTCCCAGGGAGAGCTTACAGAGAGAGAATGCTGGTGCTGGCGGAACACATCTATACAACTTAAGCAGAATAAAGTGATTATAGACATTTAATGTCATGCAATGTTGTAAGACTGCTTTACATTGATTTCCTGTTGCAAGCAAATGGCTTTCTGAGTGTAGTGATGTCCCTTTGTTCAATGCAGTTCATCTCTCATTTATTCTTTGGGGCTGAAGCCAATTTAACAATATCTATGACTAATTCTTTTCCTAAGAAATAGAGATGAGGAGATGCCCTTTTGTACAGCTCTCTGATGGCAGGTTAAAAGGGAAGGCTTAAAGTTGGATGAACTGTCTCTATATCTGTGGAAAGCTGTAATTATTTTTGTTTCTTTATTTCACTTGGTACAGCCAGATTTACTCTGTTGATCAGGATGATAGATTAGAAAAGGAAAAGAAAAACACTATAGGAAATTATAATATAAAAAATAAATTAAGTATCAAGGGTTTTTTTTTAGTGTTGCTCTACAGTTTAATCTGGAATTGTTATTTTTAGTGCACTATCAAGTAATAAACAATGTTTCATAATGCTTTTAGCCTAGTTTCCAAATTTCCTTTCATCGTTTCTTTGCCATAACAGAAATGACAACAGATCTTAAAGGATCCAGAAGTATCTAATTGTATTGTCACAACCCTTAATTTCCAATATGTTGCTAAGTATATATAGTGTGCTACTGCACTTTTTTTTTTAAAGATCAATAGTATTTTTTTTTCAGAATGAGAACATTTTAATCCCAAGTAAAATATCTCTGGAAGGCAAAACAACCTATGTTCATGTTTCAATCTTGTTGATATGGTAGAGTAACTGACATAAGTGCTTTTGGAAATAGCACTGCCAAGACTTCACTTCTAGAAGACATAGATTTAATTGCTTAAGGGTGGAATTTGAGCATGGTGTTCTTTTGTTTGCTTTCTGTTTTTTTTTTTTTTAATTTTTAAGACTAGATCACTGCACAGCTCTGGGTTATGGTGGTATTGGGGACTGAACCTTGAGGACTTCAGAGCCTTAGGCATGAAAATCTTTTACATAACCATTATGGTGTCTCCCCAGACCTAGTGTTATTTTCTTACTCTTTGAAACAGAAATTTGTTGTCTTGCATTTCTGGACACCTGATATTCAAAAATCAAGGTGTCAACAGGGATTTGTTTCTGATGGTGCTAAGGCAGAATATATCCTTAAAAAATAAAAGAAGATACATTTGCTTCTTCTAGTTTCTGTTGCCTATTGGTACTTCATGTGAGGTTACCTAGCTCCAGTCTTTGCTGCCTTGGATCAAACATTCTTCATTAATCTTCCTCTGTCTACTTTTGATAAAGACACTTTTCCATAGGCCCTAGGATCTGCCAAGAGAATCCAGGAAGCTTCTCAAAAGCCTTAGTATTTGCAAAAAGGTTTTATCCACATAAGGTTACATTTACAGGCATAGTCAAGTTCACAGAGTAAAACTAGAATCTTGAGTGTGATTGAGATAGCATTTGGAGATGGAACACTTTTTTCAGGTTAATTTGGAGATTAATATATGATCATGGGTAGGTGAGAGGTTGTGCACATACAACAGTAGATACTACTGGATTGTAAAATAAAGTCATGACACATTGTTTACGTAGGAAAATATAAGAAAATACATCATATCCTTTCCAACAACCCAATAGAAAGCTTGCTCTATCTTCCTTTTTTCAGCTCTGTGAAGACCCGTGTAAGATGGCCGTCTCTAAGCCAGGTAGAGAGCCCTCACCAGGAACTGAATCTTGGCACCTGCATTGTGAAACCACAGCCTCCAGAACAGTAAGAAAATAAATTCCTGCTTATAGGGCTTTCAAATTATTAAACTAATTCATTTTTGCATGCCATATTGTATATGTAACTTAGTAAACATAATACATGGGTGTAGGTCCTAGTTTCTTTTTACTATAGATTATTGTTACTTAGGGATCACTTCTTAAAGGACAGTTTGTAGCTAAGTTCTTTCTCTCCCTTTAAAGATGTTGGTCCATTTACCTGAATGTTCAAATTGTATGTGGAATAAGCAATACCAAGTGTTTTGTCTTCATTGCCCTAGCATTTCTTTTCCTTCACCCATTTCCTCATCACCTCTACTCATAAGAGGTCAGCTTTGTTTTCTTTGATTTCAGCAACTAAGGTTTAGATGTTGACATCCTCTGATTCAGTGGAATTGATACCTTGCTCTTCATTAAATAGTAGCAGGAAAAAAAAGCAAGTAATACCATGAGAAGTATGGCCTGTATCAGCCTAGTTTAGGGAGGCCAATTATGAAGTAGACATTCATTGCTCATATTTTATTTAAGACAGCAGGGATCTTGGAGCAAAACATATAGGTATAATTCCTAACCTATAGACATACAGCAACTAAGTAAGAAAACATAAGAAAAGCAAGTGTGATAGGACCTATGAAGTGATTAAAATGGCATGAAGGAAACAAGAGGGAGGAAAAATTGTTTAGTGTGATCAGGATTAGCCTCTCTAGGGAAGTGGTGTTTGAGCTGAGAACTGGAGCATGAGAATGAACTGGTTCCCTGCACTGCTGAGAGAAGTGCCATCTGGGCAGAGGAGAGATTGGTATGATCTTTCAGCAACAAAAATGGAGTCAGTGCAGTTGGAACATAGTGACTACAGGAGAGAGTTGCAGAAGGCAGTGGTCAGACCACACAGGTATTTGTTGATTAGATTTTGTTTTCATAGCAATGGAGAATGGCTCATTACTAGGAAGGATATGTAAATGGATAAGTAACAGCAGCTTCTTGTCTATTTTTAGGGAGGTGCAACTTAATTGGGTACTTATTTTTTGGTAGAAAACATTCCTTATAATGTGGAGTCTGCTGGAGAACATTATGCGACCAGACTTTGTTGAGAAGGAAAACCCTATGTCCCTGAAGGGGGAAACCTAGAGCTGTTACTGGGAAGCTTGCAGGCCACTTGGTGAAGGTGTGATAGAGAACAGAGATCCAAGTGCTTGGTTTCAGAACTGGGTTAGAATTATCTCTGAAGCAGCTCTGAAGATGGGAACTATCTCTTCTAGCTTACAATAATACTAAAACTTCCAACACACACAAAAATAAAAGGCTAATAGATTGAAAGCTATTCTGTCATATGAAATGTGATACATTGACCATTTCTTTATTGTAGTAGGAGTGAGAGAGAGAGAGAGAGAGAGAGAGAGAGAGAGTGTTTACAGTAGATAAGTCTAAATAATTTTCATAAAACACAATAGAAAGTGGCTGAGAAGAGGACAATTTTGGAAAATGATCTCCCCAGGAATGCTGCCAAGGTAAGTGGCAGTAGATATTGATTATATAGACCTGTCATGAGTTGGTCTAACCAGTCATTCTGAAAATTGAATTGGATTTTTCTTCCTGAAATGATGTTTTTGAAGCTATGCCAAATGTGATCTCCTCACCGATTCTGATTGGTGTCTGCTTTTCAGACTTGATAGTATTCAGACATTTATAATGTTGGTCACAGGAAAGTTTTCCTATGTATCTGGAGAATACTGATTATGTTCCATCTGTTCCACCATTTCATGACAATTTCCCTTACTTCAAAAATACATAGTGGGCAATAGTGGATGTGTAATATGTAACTCAGTATAGAATAGGTGATGCACAGAGAAGCAAGAGAAGCAAAAATCCACAAATCATGTAAACTGTAAAGTGAGATGATTGTAGAACTTGTCTTCCAATTATGGAAACTTTTGAGAATAGAGGGATTCTATAATTATACTTGTGCAAGGGACTTCAACTGGAGGTGTGTTGGGGAAACTAGTATATGTGGTTATTCTGTGAATAAGAGGAGAAACATCGTTCTGAGTGAAAATGAATGGTCTGGAACAGGAATTTCTTTAAAGAACAAGAGTCAGAATTAGACTCTAGAATAGGATGTATGGAATAATAGATGATAGGGTGGAGAATATGGAAACTTGGGAAAAAAGATTACGAATAGTAGTCTGTGTAGTAAAAATTTACAAAGTATTTTGAAAAAGACTGAAAGGTTGACCTAATATAACCTTCACTTCTACATAAATATCCCGTATATATGAGTAAAATATAAATGAAACATAAATATTGTCCTGTGACATGGGAGAAATTAAAGGTATAAGTAACTGATACGAAGATGTACGTGACTATTGTCTATTAGATAATAGTCTATTAGACTATTGATCTCATAGATACAGCCTGGCATGATTTATGACATTGTATTTAGAAAGCATCATACTTTAAGCAGGCCTGGTACAATGTATAGACTAAAAGAATAAACAAATTCCAAACATGTAGAGGATGCTATAATGCATGGTGTATATAGCTAGAATTTTGATTTAAACATAGCACATGAATGGGATTTTTAGGAAATGTGCTTAAAATATTAGGCGGCTGGTCCATAGTATACCGGTTAAGTACACAAGGTGCCAAGTACAAAGATGGGCATAAGGATCCCAGTTCGAGCCCCCAGCTCCCCACCTGCAGGGGGGTCGTTTCACAGGTAGTGTAGCAGATCTGCAGGTCTATCTTTCTCTCCCCCTCTCTGTCTTCCCCTCCTCTCTTGAGTTCTTTCTGTCATATCCAACAACAACAGCAATGGAAAAATAACAACAACAAGTGTAACAAGGGCTACAAATGGGAAAAATGGCCTCCTGGAGCAAAGGATTCGGAGTGCAGCTCCTGAGCCCCAGCAAAAACACTGGAGGCAAAAAAAAAAAAGATTAATCCATAATATGATATTCAGATCTCAATGTGCAGACTCCATATGGGTGGAGAGGTTTCACTTTTGAGTTAAATCAGTCACACGTAATTATATTATTTATTGGGAGGAATCCAGATTACAATTATATAAACATGCCACTCACTTGCCAATAAAGTTGGGAGCATACTCACTGCTAAAAGGAGGTTTGGGAATCCAGCTTGAGAGCTTTAATCTTAAGGATTCATACATTTTCTTACAAGAACAGCTCATGGGAAAGAGAGGACTGCTTCTTAGGGCAGAGCTCCCAATGACTGAAGACAACACTTGTAAAAGGCTTCAAGATCACAAAGATGTGGAACGTTTTAGTTGAACTTATTGCAGTTCCTGTATTTATGCTTTATCAGAGACACCCGTTCATTTAGGGGGATTAATCTTCATAAATAGATGTAAAAAAATCTATTCTCACCTAGTGTCTATCTATCTGTGCATATCTAGACTAGTGGTCCCTTTAATTTTAAACTGCTGAGTCACTCTATTTCAATCATACCTATTCCTGGAACATTTAGGATCAATATATATAATATTTATATAGGTAACAAGACTGTCATGAACTCAAATAATGGGTTTTTGCTTCAAAATATGTTACTTACTAATTACTGAGCTTTTAGGGAAAGTTTATATCTGGTAACAGTACAAACGCAATGGTTGGTGATCCATCATTGGAATTTGAAAGATCTTGACACTGTTTCAGAACACACAAAATACTTACCATTATATTAATTTTGTTAAACTAATTTTCTTCCACTTATCATGAGTCTATAACTTAAGGTAGATAAAGTTGCCCTGCCATTTAATATGCAGACATGATGAACTCAACCCCCTGTCTAACTTCCCACTGTAATATCAATGTTTTTGCTCAAGATGCTGCTTGGAGTTTGTGTTTCTGCTAGGCCTTCTTTTCCTTCCAGTTTGTTGGCTTAGTCTGCTCTGCACTGACTCCAGTAGGTAGGGAACTAAGTTTCTCTATCTCTTTGCAACCCTTAAAACAGTTTCCACACAAAACATTTTGGTTTGGAGTCTGTTAAAAGCAGAGTCACAGCAAGGAAAGGTCTCTGCAGTTTAACTGGTAATTGTTCTAAGGAATATGGAAAGAAAAAAAAGGAAGAGTCCACATACTATGTATTTTTTTGGTGTTGTTGTTATAACTGCTGAAAGTTCCATGCTTCTGGCACTCCTGAGAATCATGTACAAAGTCCCCCAGATAATTCAACCATGGCAGGAATCTGAGTGGTGATTTCCCATATTCAGTCCTAGTGACTGAAGAATGATAAGGCTGTGCTCACTTACCTGAGATATGATTACAAAATCACATGCCCCTTAAGAAATATATCATAATCAGAAGGATTTTAGAGCAAGAGATATTCTAGCATTTAACTTTAAGTTGATGTCATAATTTTTCTCTACACTGAGAGTAGACACCCTGATTAAAGGACCCTGTGGATGTGTGGTGATAGCTCTCATTATATTACATGATGATTTAGGCTGAGATATGTTATAATGGTTTAGGCTGAGATATGTTATAATGACAATTCCTATGGAAATTAAAAAGGTACTGGAAACCCTGCCCTACTAGGGAAAAATAGAAACAGGCTGGAGGTGTGGATCAACCTGCCATTGTCCTAATGGAGAAGCACTTACACAAGCCAGAACTCTAATCTTCTGCACCCCATAAATAAGTTTGGTTCATACTCTCAGAGGAGGGGAAATGTTATGGGAAGATGGCCAGAGGGCTCTGAATTCCAGTTACATCAGGACATGGAGAGAGAAGAGGGAAAAAGAAAGGACATTTGGAAGCAGAAATAGGTATAGGTGTGACTTAGAAAGAAAGAGGAGGCAGAAGCATAGGTGAAAAAAAAAGCATATATATATTTGTCAACCCATATCTGTGACCTGCTGTTTCCAGTGGCGTGAATGAGGACACAGAACTCAGGTGGTGGGAACAGTATGGAGGTATACCCCTATTATTTTATAATTTTGTAAATCAATATTATGTTACTTTAAAATAAAATAAAAAAGAAGGTGGCTCTGGGATAGTGTATCTCAAGAAGAGATTGCAAACTTGCTGAGGACACTATCCTTTAGTTATAGGCTTGTTCATAACTGTTCTTCATCCATGTATTTGAAATTGGAGATTGGTCAGTGTAATATAATGAGAGCTATCACCACACATCCACAGGGTCCTTTAATCAGGGTGTCTACTCTCAGTGTAGAGAAAAATTATGACATCAACTTAAAGTTAAATGCTAGAATATCTCTTGCTCTAAAATCCTTCTGATTATGATATATTTCTTAAGGGGCATGTGATTTTGTAAGTTCTAGACTTTTCATATATTGTTCTCCCTAACCTGTTGCCTCATTGTACAACTTATTTCACATCTCTTTAGGGCACCCTCTACCTTGATTTTCTTATAATATATACTGTCTTGATATAGTCAGAAAACTAGCTAGCTTTGTACCCCTAAATAGAATTAGACAAACATTTGCACAGTCCAAAATGCATATGTATTCCTGCAGAAGGACACTAGTCTTATGTCCACCAGGGCCATCAATTAACTGACCAAGATTTTGAAAGCTTGTTTGGAGGTTCTAGCAGGGGAGTGCTGCTACTCTTATACCCTGGACTGAAGACCCGTTGTTGGTCCGTCTCTGTTCGGGAAAGCCGTCCTCTTGACCTAGAGTGCAGCTTCTGGAGAGAAGCACATGGAGTAGTGAGGGAGGAAGGGGAAACCCCCCTTGCCAGCCAGATCAGCTGAATAAACCCTGGTGATCAGCTCATTGACAGATGTCTCAGCCAGATTGCCCTCACATAAAAGTTTTTTTTTTTTTTTTAAATCTTTTATTTTTTTTGCCCCAGTGCTATTTGGTCACAGGTGAGTTGAATAGAAAAATCTTTATTTTCTTTTTTAGTATAAATGACACCACCCAATTCCATACCTCATCCTCATGTCAGAACTTTTAGGAGTTTCTTACCCATGCTCTTGAGACCTAGGTTAAGTAACCTATTCTTGTGTAGATACCAAGCACCATAGTTGGAATTCACATCCACTCATTTCTGACACCAGTGTCCCATATAATATAAATAACCTTTATGTCATATTGCTTTCTTTAAAATGTCTACATATTTTTAGTAGAACTGTTAGCTCTTTCTTTTCTGGCTGTGATTGATTGAGACAGGAAAACTTTGCTTTTCATAGCTGATTTATCAATTAAACTTTTATATCACCTCAGTATTGAATTTGGCTGCATTTTTTTAAATGAATTTGGACAAATGGGATAATGAGAAAATCCAATAAGTTCAGAGTCAGATCAAGAGTCAGATCAAGCATCTGTGAATTTAGGTCAAATATGTTCAGTGTCAAAAATAATATGGGGAGAAAAAGATTAACACTGTCTAAGGGTGTTTAGCATAATTTGCTTTGAACTTCCTATAACTCAAGACAAGATTTTTGCAATCTCTCTCTCGATTTGCTTTTACATGGTGAGAATTATGTTTATGTGCATAGAGATACATATGCATGTATGTATATATATATTAAATATATATGTTGATTCAGTATTCACTTGAATATTTTTCTGTTATCAAATAATTGTATAGAATTTAAAATTATCTAAAATCTATAGTTATATTCTGCATAACTACTTTTTATCATATCAATTCACAGCAAATAAAAGTAACAATACATTATGAGATATATAGTTATATATAAAATGCAAATATAAGAAAAAATGTTATTGTAATGTAATTCAGAATTTATTCTTTTCTTCTATTTGATAGCACCTATTATTGAATTTTAGAAGATAACTGTTAATACTATGAAAAGATATTTAAGATAATTGAATACTGAAGTTATTAGATATTTTTTGGAAATATTCATTAGTAATATGTTATCATCTTGTACTTTTGTTTTTTGGGAAGTTGATGATTACCATTTCAGTCTAATTACTAGTAATTAGACTGGGCAGGTTTTTTTCTCTTGACTTTATCTCAGAACCTAGTGTGATTCTAAAAATTTATTTCTTGTAGTTATACAACTTGCTGTTATGTAACTGTTTATAATAGTCTTTTATTTTTTATTTTTTTAAATTTTTAATTTATACAAAGGAAACGCTGACTAAACCATAGGATAAGAGGGGTACAACTCCACACAATTCCCACCACCAGAACGCTGTATCCCATCCCTTCCACGGATAGCTTTCCTATTCTTTAACCCTCTGGGAGTATGGACCCAAGATCATTGTGGGATGCAGAAGGTGGAAGGTCTGGCTTCTGCAATTGCTTCCCCACTGAACATGGGTGTTGACAAGTCTATCCATACTCCCAGCCCGTCTTTCTCTTTCCCTAATGGGGAAGGGCCTGGGAAAGCAGAGCTCCAGGACACATTGGTGTGGTTGTCTGTCCAGGGAAGTCTGGTTGGCATCCTGCTAGCATCTGGAACCTGTTGGCTGAAAAGAGAGTTAACATACAAAGCCAAACAAATTGTTGACAAGTCATGGACCTAAAGGCTGGAACAGTACAGATGAAGAGTTGGGGTCCCTCCATTTTGTAGATAGCTAGTAGGCATATTTTAGTTATATTTCAAAGGGTCTGTGGCTATACTAGTGTTTTTTTTTTAATTTTATTTAGCCTGAGCCTGAAATCTGATATGCAGGTGGATCATAATTATTGTCTGGGGAGGTGATGTTATGGCTGGCAGAAAGTTGGATCAGGGAAGAGTGTAACTCCCAAATATGGGGTAGGGATATTAAATATTGTTGACTGTAAACCCCATTTGATGTGATCTGGGGCCCATATTCACCTTAGGAGCCTATGTGACCTCTGCATCCCTGTAGATCTGAGGTCACATTCTGTGGTCATAAGTAGGAACGTTCCAAGCTGCCCCAATATCAGGACCCATCTTCCTCAGGTGTAGCATAGAGTATACTGTCCAGCCTTCCTTCAGAGGATGGAACATTCTCTACCATTGTTGATTCAAGTTGAGGGCAAAGTCCTATGGGGGCCCCACAAAGGGGTTTATTGTGTTGTTCCTGATAGAGATGACCAGTAACAATGGAGAAAGGGATTTATTCGAGGTCTAGCCCCATCATGTCTGTTTGGGAATCTCAGGACTCCCCAAATAGGGCCCCAGCTGATGGGGTGGCTTGATAATGACTAAAGAGTCATCGTTAAAGTATGCCAGTCTCTTGGCCTTATTCAGCTTTTGCAGTCCTTGCTTTGATGAGGTTAGCTTTGGAGTGAGTGAGAGAACTGTAATAGGTGAGGAGGGTATCTAAGTATAAGTAGACATTATTTCATTATGAACTTTACACTGACTCACTACAGACTATTGTGTATTTTTGCTTTCAGGAATATATTTTGCCCTAATTTATGGATACATGTGAACGTATGCTCTATCTTATGGGACCTGGTCTATATCTAGGTTTTGGGATTTTTGTAATGAAATAAACCTCCTAGAATGGGATTTGAGGATACTATGAAAGGAAAGGTCTCACCTGAGTAATGAGGGTGAAGGGTTGACATTCCATGCCTGATGTCTCAGGACACAGTCTGAAGTGAGGCATGTTGAGCTGGTACTCCTTGCATTGATTAGGTTGGGATTGGTTGGCAGATGCAGTATCATTTGGTATGACTTGAGAGAATCATGCAGGAAAGTGAGCCTCCCCTAGAGGTTCCAGGACTAGGGAAAATATAGGCTGTATTGAAAAAGTGGGAGGTTCCTGCTGTCTTAGTGTTAAGACAATAGATAGTTATTAATATAATCATATTTTTTGGCAATTGGGTTAACTTTTAAATATCCCTTTGTTAGGATTTGCTATATCGTACACAACATAACCATAATTTATGTCCTTTGACATTATTTGTATATAGATGTGCCAACAGTTGCTTCTGTTCTCTCTGGTCTAAGCTTTTAAGAGAGTCAACATATCAAAGACTCAGCCTATGTATTAAAAAGACTCAGTCTATGATTTAAAAAGTTTGAGACATTCAATCAATTTTCCCCTCTCATATTAATTAAATAGTAATTTATATGACTAAAAATTGATAGCAGTGTACATAAACACCATTCCCACTACCAAAGACTGTGTCCCCCCCCAACCCCAACCCCCAGTCCCCTGAATCTGAACATCCACTCCTACCCTCAACCCAGGGTTTTTACTTTGGTGCCCTACTCCAAATTCAGTCAAATCCTGTTTTGAGTTTCCCTTTCTGTTATTCTTTCTCAACTTCTGTTTATGAGTGGGATTTTCTCATACTTATCTTTATCTTTCTGACTTAGGTCACTTAACATAATTCCTTCTAGGTCCACCCAAGATGGGTCAGAGAAATTGGGTTCATTGTTTTTAATAGCTGTGTAGTATCCCATTGTGGGTATATACCACAACTTTCTCAGCCTCTCATCTGTTGTTGGGCACCTGGATTGCTTCCAGGTTTTAGCTATTACGAATTGTGCTGCTATGAACATAGGTGTACACATTTCTTTTTAGCTGGGTATTGTGGAGTCCTTGGGGTATATCCCCAGGAGAGGAATTACTGGGTTATATGGAAGGTCCATGTCTAGCCTTGTGAGAGTTCTCCAGCCTACTCTCCAGAGAGGACCAATTTACATTCCCACCAGCAGTGCAGAAGGGTTACTCTGTCGCCACAGCCTCTCCAGCATTTGTTGCTGCTGTCCTTTTTGATGTATGCCATTCTCACAGGAGTGAGGTGGTATCTCAATATTGTCTTTATTTGCATTTATCTGACAATCAGTTACCTGGAGCAATTTTTCATGTGTTTCTTAGCCTTTTGGATCTATTCTGTAGTTAATGTTCTGTTCATATCCTCTGCCTATTTTTGGATGGCTGTTATTTGCTTTTTTGTTGCTAAGTTTGCTGAGCTCTTTGTGTATTTTGGTGATTAGTCCCTTGTCTGATGTATGGCATGTGAAGATCTTCTCCCATTCTGTGAAGGGTCTCTTTTTTTGCGTGATAGTTTCTTTTGCTGTGCAGAAGCTTTTCAATTTGATGTAGTCCCATTGGTTTGCTTTTGTTTTAGTCTTCCTTGCAATTGGGTTTGTTTCATCAAAGATGTCCTTGAGGTTTAGGTGGAAAAGTGTTCCACCAATGTGTTCCTCTAAGTATTTGATAGTTTCTGGTCTAACATTCATGTCCTTAATCCATTTGGAGTTGATTTTTGTTTCTGGTGAGATAAGGTGGTTCAATTTCATTCTTCTGCATGTGTCAACCCAGTTTTCCCGTCTCCATTTATTGAAGAGAGCCTCCTTCCTTCTTTTAATACTTTGGGCCCTCTTATCAATGATTAGATGTCCATAGATGTGGGAGTTTAGTTCTGGGCTTTCAGTTCTGTTCCACTGGTCTGTGGGCCTATTTTTGTTCCAGTACCAGGCTGTTTTGATGATGATGGCCTTATAATATTGCTTGAGATCTGGGAGTGTGATGATGCCTCCATTTCTGTTTCTTTTCCTCAAGATTGTTTTGGCAATTCTAGGTGTTTTCTGGTTCCAGATAAATTATTGTAGTTTTTGTTCTAGTCTCTTAAAGAAGCTTGGTGGAACTTTGATGGGTATCATGTTAAATTTGTATATGGCCTGGGGGTAATATTCATTTCCATGATATTAATTCTTCTAATCCATGAGCATGGGATGTCTTTCCATTTCTTGGTATTAATTTCTGTTTCATTGAGTAGTGGCTCATAGTTTTCAGTATACAAGTCTTTCACTTCTTTGGTAAGCTTTATTCCTGAGTATTTTATTGATTTTGCTGCAGCAGTGATTGGGAGTGTCTTCTGGATGTCTTCTTCTTCATATTTCTTGTTTGCATAATTATGAAATGCCAATGATACAATAGTTTTAAAGGTTAGAAACCCGGGGGCCTGGTGAGAGCACACCAGGTTAAGTGCACGTAGAAGAAAGTGTAAGGACTCGTGCAAGGATCTGGTTTGAGCCCTGGCTCCCCATCTGCAGGGGTGATAGGAAATTTCCAGATTTTTAGCCCCTGAATATGCTTATACATGTTTAAATTTATAGTTTTAAATATATATTATATTAACTGTTTTCCATATAGTATGCTTTTAGCCATTAGTATATTTAGCTGGTATTAAGAGCTCTACAAATTTTTACCTTTAAAAAAATCTCTGAATTTAAATTGTAGCACATGAACAGAGAGAGAAAGAGAGAGATCTCCAGACTGGCTCTAAGACTTTGTGATTATTGGTATGTGTAGCAGGAATAGGACACATAATTCTGTTGGTAGGTATAGTGTAGAATAATAATGATTTGATCTTATAATCTTAGAAACCAGTATTAAATAACTATTAAATTATATAAAAATAAATTCAGACTCCTTGAAATTAAACCCAGAAAGGGGGAAAAAAAGTACTTTTTTTTAGAGATAAACTACACCCAGGCTGTGACATTTCTAAATTCAATTTTTATTTTCTCCAAAGCAAAGTAATTGTGCTGATATTGAAGTGTCAATAGAAAAATAAGTTTGATCTTCTATAAATATAGCTTAATAATTGTTATTCCTGTTTCTATAAGGACAAGAATGCACTTGGTTTTGTCCTCCATAAAGGTTAAGGACACAGTTACATTATTGAAAATAGCTCTTTCAAAATTGAACAAAATGATACATGTTATTTTGAAGGCATTTTATCAATGACTATTGACTCAACCTTGAAACTGGGTTTGATAATGACTGCTTTGCTAAGTATGAGTCATCGTAACGTACCTGAACTAGCAATCTTCAAATGGGTAGGTTTATTGTCTAGATACCTATTTTTAAAACTATTCCTGAAGACTTAGGACTTATCAAAATAATATTTATTTAGATTGGATAAACATAGTGTGGTGTAACTTTATTATAATATTTCTAACTTACTAATCTTCCCACCAAGTTTCTTGCTGGGGCTTGAAGCCTGCATGATAAACCCAGAGCACCTTGTGGCCATTTTATTCTTTTTCATTTTTATTTTTTTACTTTTATTTTTTTTAAATTTCTTTATTAGGGAATTAATGTTTTACATTCGACAGTAAATACAATAGTTTGAACATGCATAACATTTTCCCAGTTTTCCATATAATAATATAACCCCCACTATATCCTCTGTCATTCTTCTTGGACCTGTATTCTCCCCCACACCTCCACTCACCCCAGAGTCTTTTACTTTGGTGAATTTTACTTTGGTGCAATATGCCAATTCAAGTTCAGGTACTACTTGTGTTTTCTCTTCTGATCTTGTTTGTCAACTTCTGTTTGAGAGTGAGATGATCCCATATTCATCCTTCTGTTTCTGACTTATTTCACTTAACATGAATTTTTCAAGGTCCATCCAAGATCGGCTGGATATGGTGAAGTCACCATTTTTAATAACTGAGTAGTATTCCATTGTGTATTTATACCACAACTTGCTCAGCCATTTATCTGTTGTTGAACACCTGGGTTGCTTCCAGGTTTAGGCTATTACAAATTGTGCAGCTAAGAACATATGGGTACACAGATCTTTTTGGATGGATGTGTTGGGTTCCTTAGGATATATCCCCAGGAGAGAAATTGCAGGATCATAGGGTAGGTCCATTTCTAGCCTTCTGAGAGTTCTTAAGACTGTTTTCCACAGAGGTTGGACCAATTGACATTCCCACCAGCAGTGCAGGAGGGTTCCTTTGACCCCACACCCTCTCCAGCATTTTACTGCTGTTACCTTTTCTGATGTGTAACATTCTCACAAGAGTGAAGTGGTATCTCACTGTGGTCTTTATTTGCATTTCTCTGACAATCAGAGGCTTGGAGAATTTTTTCATGTGTTTCTCAGCCTTCTGGATCTCTTCTGTGGTGAATTTTCTGTCCATGTCCTTCCCACATTTTTGGATGGGCTTATATGTTTTCTTGTTGAGTTTTGCGAGCTCTTTATATATTCTGGTTATTGGCCTCTTGTCCGATGTATGACATGTAAAGATCTTCTCCCATTCTGTGAGGGGTCTCTTAGTTTGGACAGAAGTTTCTTTTGCTGTGCAGAAGCTTTTTAATTTTATGTAGTCCAATAGTTTTATGCTTGCCTTAGTTTTCTTTGTAATTGGATTTGTTTCATTGAAGATGTCTTTAAAATTTATGTGGAAAAGAGTTCTGCCAATATTTCCCTCTTAAGTATCTGATGGTTTCTGGTCTAAAATCCAAGTCCTTGATCCACTTGGAATTTACTTTTGTATCTGGTGAAGTATAGTGAAATGTTTTGAGAGTTCAATGAAAGTGAAGACATAAGCTATCAAAATATTTGGGACACAGCTAAGGCAGTACTGAGAGGGAAGTTCATAGCCATACAAGTACACATTAGGAAACAATAAAAAGCACAAATAAACAGCCTGATTGCACATCTTAAAGACGAAGAAGAAGAAGAAGGAAGAGGAGGAGGAGGAGGAGGAGAAGGAGGAGGAGAAGGAGAAGAAGGAGAAGGAGAAAGGGAAGAAGAAGGACAAAGGAACCCTAAAACAACCAGAAGGACAGAAATAACTGAAGTTAGGGTAGAAATAAATAATATTGAAAATAAGAAAACCATACAAAAGACCAATGAAAGTAAATGTTGAAAAAAAAAAAAGAAAGTAAATGTTGGTTCTTCAAAAGAGTGAACAGAATCGATAAACCTTTAGCCAGACTCACAAAACAAAAAAGGGAGAAGACACAAATAAATCTGATAGTAAATGAAAGAGGAGATATTATAACAGACACCGCAGAAATTCATCATATCATACGAGGATTCTATGAACAACTATAAGCAACCAAGCTAGAGAACCTGGAAGAAATTAACAATTTCCGGGGGAGTCGGGCTGTAGCGCAGCGGGTTAAGCACAGGTGGTGCAAAGCACAAGGACCGGCATAAGGATCCCGGTTCGAACCCCGGCTACCCACCTGCAGGGGAGTCGCTTCACAGGAGGTGAAGCAGGTCTGCAGGTGTCTATCTTTCTCTCCCCCTCTCTGTCTTCCCCTCCTCTCTCCATTTCTCTCTGTCCTATCCAACAATGACAACAACAATAATAATAACTACAACAATAAAACAACAAGGGCAACAAAAGGGAATAAATAAATGTTTTAAAAAATTATAAAAAACAAAAAACACACATAAAAAAACATCTTAAAAAAATTAACAATTTCCTAGATACGTACAAACATCCAAAACTAAGAGGAACTAGATAACATGAACAGGTCCATTACAGCTAATGAAATTGAAACAGTTATGATAAAACCTTCCCAAGAATAAAAGTCGTGGACCAGATGGTTTTACAAATGAATTCTACAAAACCTTCAAAGAAGAACTAGTACCTTTACTTTTTTTTCTTTCATAATTTTATAATTAAAAAAAATTTTTATTTAGAAAGGATTAATTAACAAAACCATAGGGTAGGAGGGGTACAACTCCACACAATTCCCACCACCCAATCTCCATATCCCACCCCCTTCACTGATAGCTTTCCCATTCTCTATCCGTCTGGGAGCATGGACCCAGGGTCATTGAGGGTTGCAGAAGGTAAAAGGTCTGGCTTCTGTAATTGCTTCCCCGCTGAAAATGGGCATTGACTGGTCTGTCCATACTCCCAGTCTGCCTCTCTCTTTCCCTAGTAGGGTGTGTCTCTGGGGAAGCAGAGCTCCAGGACACATTGGTGGGGTCTTCAATCCAGGGAAGCCTGGCTAGCATCCTGATGGCATCTGGAACCTGGTGATTGAAAAGAGAGTTAACATACAAAGCCAAACAAATTGTTGAGCAATCATGGACATAAAGCTTGGAATAGTGGAGAGGAAGTGTTAGGGAGGTACTCACTGCAAACTCTAGTGTACTTCTGCTATCAGGTATATATTTTGCAGTAGTTTATGGATATGTGTGAACATAAGCTCTCTCTTCCAGAACCTGGTCTATATCTAGGTTTTGGGACTTTGTTAGAAAGTGAACCACCTGAGATGAAATTAGAGTGTACTATAAAAGGAAAGGTCTCACCCGAGTAATGAAGTGAAGGGTTGTCATTCCACATGTGAAATCTCTGGACACAGTCTGAAGTGAAGCATGTTGAGGTGGCCATAGTTGCGTTGGTTAGGTTGTGATCGGCTGATGCAATATTATTTGATATGGATTGGGAGAGGCATACGGGAAAGTGGGCCCTATCCAAGGGTTCCAGGACTGGGGGAAGTAGGGGCTCTATAGTGGAGATGTGAGGTTCCTGCTGTCTTAGGGTTCAAAAAGACAATTGATATTTAATGTTATCATCACATTAACTGGTAATTGGGCTAACTTTGAAAAGTCCTTTTGTTAGGGTTTGCTGTACAGTACCCAGTATCTTATATATAGCTGTGCTATTGGATGCTTCTAATCTACGTGGTCTAGGCTTTTGAGAGAGTCCGCATATCAAATACACAGCCTATATATTAAAAAGATTCAGTTTGTGTTTTGAAAAACTTTGAGACATACAATTGATTTTCCCCCTCTCATATTAATTAACTAGTGATTTATATGTCTACATTTTGCTAGGAGTGTACATAAACACCATTCCCACCACTAAAAGACTGTGACCCATCCCTCCCACCCACTCCCACTCCCCACTGTCCCAGAAAGCTGCATATCTACCCCTCACCACAGGGCTTGTACTTTGGTGCCCTACTTACAATTTGGTCAGGTCCTGCTTTTAGTTTCCCTTTCAGATCTTCTTCCTCAACTTCTGTTGATGAGTGGGATCATCCCATACTCATCTTTATCTTCTTGACTTTGCTCACTTAACATAATTCCTTCTAGCTCTGTCCAAGATGGGTCAGAGAAGGTGGGTTCATTGTTCTTGATAGCTGCATAGTATTCCATTGTGTATATATACCACAGCTTTCTCAGCCACTCATCTGTTGTTGGGCACCTGGGTTGCTTCCAGGTTTTAGCTATTATGAATTGTGCTGCTATGAACATAGGAGTACACACCTCTTTTTGGTTGGGTGTTATGGAGTCCTTGGGGTATAACCCCAGGAGAGGAATTACTGGATCATATGGAAGGTCCATGTCTAGCCTTGTGAGAGTTTTCCAGACTGCTCTCCACAGAGGCTGTACCAATTTACATTCCCACCAGCAATGTAAAAGGTCCCCACATCCTCTCCAGCATTTGTTGCTGCTGTCCTTTTTGATGTATGCCATTCTTACAGGAGTGAGGTGGTATCTTAGTGTTGTCTTAATTTGCATTTCTCTGACAATCAGTGACCAAGAACAGTTTTTATATGTTTGTTAGCCTTTTGGATCTCCTCTGTAGTGAATGTTTTGTTCATATCCTCTGCCCATTTTTGGATGGGGTCATTTGCTTTTTTGATGCTAAGTTTGCTGAGCTCTTTATATATTTTGGTGATTAGTTTTTTGTCTGAAGTATGGCATGTGAAGATCTTCTCCCATTCTGTGAGGGGTCTCTCTGTTTGTTTAATAGTTTCTTTGGATGTGCAGAAACTTTCAATTTGATGTAGTCCCATTGGTTTGTTTCTGCTTTAGTCTTCCTTGCAATTGGGTTTGATTCATCAAAGATGTCCTTGAGGTGTAGGTGGGAAAGTGTTTTCCCAATATTTTCCGAAGTATTATATTGTTTCTGGTCTGACATCTAGGTCTTTGATCCATTTGGAGTTGATTTTTGTTTCTGGTGAGATAAAGTGGTGCAATTTCATTCTTCTGCATGTTACAACCCAGTTTTCCCAGCACCATTTATTGATAAGAGCCTCCTTTTTCCATGTAATCCTTTGGGCCCCCTTATCAAAAATTAGATGTCCATAGGTGTGGGGATTTATTTCTGGGCTTTCAATTCTGTTCCACTGGTCTGTGTGCCTATTTTTGTTCCAGTACCATGCTATTTTGATGAGGACGGCTTTATAATATAGTTTAAGGTCTGGGAGTGTGATGCCTCCATTTCTGTTTCTTTACCTCAAGATGGTTTTGGCAATTCTAGGTCTTTTCAGGTTCCAGATAAATGATTGTATTTTTGTTCTATTCTCTTAAAGAAGCTTGGTGGAACTTTGATGGGTATTGAATTAAATTTGTATATGGCTCTGGGGAGAATATTCATTTTGTTGACATTTATTCTTCCAATCCATGAGCATGGGATATCTTTCCATTTCTTGGTATCAGTTTCTATTTCCTTGATTAGCGACTCATGGTTTTCAGCATACAAGTCTTTCACTTCTTTGGTCGACTTTATTTCTAGGTATTTGATTGGTTTTGCTGAAACAGTAAATGGGAGTGATTTCTGGATGTCTTCTTCTTCAGATTTAGTGTTTGCATAAAGAAATGCCACTGATTTTTCTACATTGATTTTGTAGTCTGATACCTTGCTATATTACCTAATAACTTCCAGTAATTTTCTGCTGGATTCTTTAGGTCTTTCTGTGTATACTATCATATCATCTGCCAATAGGGAGAGCTTGACTTCTTCCCTTCCAGTCTGTATCCCTTTGATTTCTTTCTCTTGCCTGATTGCTATGGCAAGAACTTCCAATACTATGTTGAAGAGTAACGGTGACAGTGGACAGCCCTGTCTAGTCCCCGATCTGAGGGGGAATGCTTTCAGCTTCTGTCCATTAAGTATGCTATTGGCTGTAGGTTTGCTATATATAGACTCCACTATCTTGAGGAATTTCCCATCTATTCCCATTTTTTGTAGAGTTTTGAGCATGAATGGTTGTTGGATTTTGTCAAAGGCTTTCTCTGCAGCTATTGAGATAATCATGTGGTGTTTGGCTTTGCTTTTATTGATGTGGTGAATGTCATTGATTGACTTACAGATGTTGAACCAGCCTTGCATTCCTGGGATGAATCCAACTTGGTCGTGATGAACAGTCTTTTTGATATGTTGCTGTATCTGGTTGGCCAAGATCTTGTTTAATATTTTGGCATCTATGTTCATCAGAGATATTGGTCTGTAGTTTTCCTTTTTTGTTCTGTCCCTATCAGCTTTTGGTATGAGGGTGATGTTGGCTTCACAGAAGGTGGAAGGGAGTATTCCTGTTTCTTCAATATTATGGAAAAGCTTCAGAAGTATGGATACTAACTGTTTCCTGAAAGTTTTGTAGAATTCGTTTGTGAAGCCATCTGGTCCAGGACTTTTGTTGTTGGGGAGATTCTTAATAACGGTATTAATTTCTTTGTCTTTGATTGGTGCATTTAGATTTTGTAGTTCTTCTTGGTTCAGTTTTGGAAGGGCATATGCTTCTAGGAATTGTTCCATTTCTTCCAGATTCTCTAGCTTGGTGGCGTATAGTTCTTCATAGAAGTTTCGCAGGATTCTCTGTATTTCTGTGGTGTCAGTTGTGATATCTCCTGCATCATTTACAAATCTATTAATTTGAGTCTTCTCTTTTTTTTGTTTAGTGAGTCTTGTTAGCGGTTTGTCAATTTTGGTTCATCTTTCAAAGAACCAACATTTGGCTTCATTGCTCTTTTGTATGGCTCTTTTATTTTCGATGTTGTTTATTTCTGCTCTAATTTTAGTGATTTCTGTCCTTCTGGTTGCTTTAGGGTTCCTTTGTTCCTCTTCCTCTAAGTCCTTGAGGTGTGCAGTAAGGTCATTCACTTGAGCTTCTTCTTGGTGTTTAATATGTGATTGTATGGCTATAAGTTTCCCTCTCGGTACTGCTTTAGATGTGTCCCAAATATTTTGATAGGTTGTGTCTTCATTTTCATTTGTTTCCAGGAACATTTGAATTTCCTGCTTGAGTGAGTCTCTGACCCAGTGGTTCTTAAGGAGCATATTGTTTAGTTTCCAAATTCTGTGACTTTTAATAATTTTCTGTTTGTTGTTAAATGTTAGTTTTAATCCACTGTGGTTTGAGAAGATACTTGGGATGATTTCAATGCTCTTGATTTTATTGATGCTGTCTTTGTGGCCTAACATGTGGTCTATCCTTGAGTATGTGTTATGTGGATTTTAAAAGAAGGTGTATTCCAGTTTTTTGGGGTGAAGGAGTCTGAAAATGTCCAAGAGGTCTAGTCTGTCAATCTCTTCATTCAATTCTCTTGTATCTTTATTGGTTCTCTGCTTTGTTGATCTGTCTATGTGTGAGAGTGGGTTATTGAGGTCTCCCATTATTATTGTATTACTATTGATGTATTTTTGAAATTATTTCAGTAGGTGCTTGACGTATTTAGATGGTCCCTCATTGGGTGTATAGATATTAATAATTGTTAAGTCTTCTTGGCTGATTGATCCTCTAATCATTATGTAATGTCCTTGCCTATCTTTTATTACTTTGTTTACTTTAAAATCTATTGTGTCTGAGATGAGAATGGCTGTTCCTGCCCTTTTTTGTGGTCCGTTAGCCTGTACGATAGTTTTCCATCCTTTCACTTTAAGTCTGTGTTTATCTTGTTGTGACAGATGGGATTCTTGCAAGCAGCATATGGTTGGGTTATGTTTTCTGATCCATCCCCCCACTCTGTACCTTTTGATGGGTGAGTTTAAGCCATTGACATTTATTGACATTATGGATTTAATGTATTGTAGTGCCATTGTTCCAAAAATTTTTTTTTGTTTGCTCTGATATATTGCAATTATTATAGTGATGTTCTTATTTATAAGAGGTCTTTTAGAACCTCTTTCAGGGCCGGTTTGGTGATGGTTGCCTCCTTTAACTGTTGTTTGTCTAAGAAGGTTTTGATCCCTCCATCTAGTTTGAATGAAAGTCTAGCAGGATATATTATCCTTGGTTGAAACCCTTTGTCATTCAGGGCTCGATAGATATCTTGCCATTCCCTTCTGGCTTTTAGAGTTTGAGTGGAAAGTCTGCAGATAATCTTATGGGTTTTCCCTTGTATGTGACTTTTTGTTTCTCTCTTGCAGCCTTTAGGATCCTTTCTTTATCCTTACTTCTTCTCATTGTGACTATGATGTGTCTTGGTGTCTTCAGGTCTGGGTTGATTCTGTTTGGTACTTTCTGGGCCTCTTGAATCTTGATGTCCTTTCTGTTATTCAGGTCTGTAGAGTTTTCTTCTATTATTTCCTCTAGAATGTTTGCTTCCCCTTCCTCTCTTTCTTCCTCTGGCAGGCCAATTATACGAATGCTACTTCTTTTGAGATCATCCCATATGTCTCTGTTGTTGTTTTCAGCGTCTCTCAATCTCTTTTTGAGATCTTTCACCTCTTTCTTCATTTTCTCTAACTCATCTTCTCTCTGACTAATTCTGTTTTCTGCTTCTGTTAGTCTGCTTTCCCTTGCCTCAGCTTCTTTCTTCATTAGAGCTATTTAAGCTTTTAGTTCTCTAATTGCCTGAAGATAATCAGTATTTTCCTTGGGGGTCTCAACTGTTGTTTCCCTAATACTGCCTTTCCCCCAATGTTGTTTTCATTTCTGTGATTAATAAGTTTATTATTGCTTGCATACTTTTCTTATCTATGGTTACTTCTGGCTGATTTGTAGTTTCTTCTGGGCTCTTGTCTTCATTCATTGGAGTAGCAGTTTTATTTGTTTTTGATCTACCCATTTTTTTGATTTATGTGTTTCTTTTTTTTATCCTCTGTTGTTCCTCAGTTGTGTCTTGAGTACAAGTAATACTGTACTAAATACCTTTATGACAATTGCACTCACCAACCTTAGGAATTACAGTAGCAACTGAAGCAAGTATTGAAGCAGTTTAATCATTACCAGTTAGCCAAACAATTTCTCCAGTCCGTGAATAAATAGTAACCAAATCCCAGTGAAGAAGAAAGAGAAAAGAAAGAAAGGATAGCAAGAATAGATATTTATGCAAATCTACTATCCACTGTATATTCTAGGGGTAACAAGAGGGGAAAGGGAACTAGAGCAGAGATACACACATAGAGAGTCCACTCTGAGTCAGATTTCTTCCCCAAAATAATTCACAAATTCAGAAAGGCAAAGAAGAAGGAAGTAGTGTATGACAAGTAAAAAAAAAAAAAAAGAAAGAGGCAAGAGAGAGAAAAGGGAAAAGATAAGAAAAAGAGCTGTAATTAAAGAGCAGTGAAAAGAAATTCCCAAATGTGTATCAGTGAATTCAAAAAAGCACACTCTTTGTTGGTGTGGGGGGTGGGGGCTGTGACTTTGGAATCTGTAGGATTAAGGAAGAAAGTATGACAAGAATGAGAAAAAGAAAAAAAGAGAGAGAGAAAACAAAAGAAAAAGATAAGAAAAAGAACAGTCATAAAAGGGCAGTGAAAGGAGAGGTTTTTTTTATGTATTTATTTTTAATTATTTAATTAGCTATGCGGGGTGAGGTGGTGGGAGTTGGCTACTTAGAAAGAAAAAAGGCCAGAGGTTTCAGAAGGGTATAGACTTAGAATGAATGATACTCCCTGGTGGGACAGGAATTTGGTAAAGAATTAATGATACTCCCTGGTGGGACAGGAATTTGGTAGGAGCTGGTCCCCAGGGACTGGTTATGGGGGGGGGCGGGGAAGGAGGTATGCTTAGAAATTAAAAAGAAGAAAAAAAATTTCCCCCCTTTTTTCCTACTCTAATTCTTAACCCAAATTAAGTTATAGTCACCTCCTTAGTGTCACCGCTAGGATCCCTTATTGGCTGGCCTACTAAAGGCAGAAAATCCTACCGTTTCCAGGAGATGTGGTCAGAGCTCAGCCACTAGCAGCTTCTCAGTCCGCCATCTTCTGGGAACCCACCTAGTACCTTTACTTTTAAAAGTCTTCCAGAAGATTGAAGACACTGGAATACTCCCTTCCAGCTTTCATGAAGCCAACATCACTTTGATACCAAAAGCAGACAGGGACAGAATAAAAAAAGAAAACTACTGACCAATATCTCTGATGAACATAGATGCTAAAATATTGAACAAACTTCTAGCCAACCGGATACAGCAGTATATTAAAAAGATTGTTCATCATGACCAGGGGGGTTTTATCCCAGGCATGCAAGGTTGGTTTAATATATATAAATCAATCAACATGATCTACCACATCAACAAAAGCAAGACCAAAAATCACATGTTCATATCAATAGATGCAGAGAAAGCTTTTGACAAAATACAACATCCCTTTATGATCAAAACACTACAAAAAATGGGAATAGATGGAAAATTCCTGAAGATAGTGTAGTGTATATATAGCAAACCTACAGCCAACATCATACTCAATAGTGAAAAACTAGAAGCATTTTCCCTCCGATCAGGTACTAGACAGGGCTGCCCACTATCACCTTTACTATTGAGCATAGTGTTGGAAGTTCTTGCCATAGCAAACAGGCAAGAGCAAGGAATTAAAGTGATGTAGATTGAAAGAGAAGAATTCAATATCTCCCTGTTTGCAGGTGACATGATAGTTTGTATACATAGAAAAATGTAAGGAATCCAGCAAGGAGCTTGTGGAAATCATCAGGCAATACAGTATGATGTCAGGCTACAAAATTAACATTCAAAAGTCAGTGGCATTCCTCTATGCAAACACTAAGTTAGAAGAAGTTGAAATCCAGAAATCAATTCCTTTTACTATAGCAACAAAAACAATAAAATATCTGGGAAGAAACCTAACCAAAGAAGTGAAAGACTTGTATACTGAAAATTATGAGTCACTACTCAAGGAAATTGAAAACGACACAAAGAAGTGGAAAGATATTCCATGTTCATAGGTTAGAAGAATTAACATCATCAGAATGAATATATACTATCCAGAGTCACATACAAATTTAATGCTATCCCCATCAGGATTCCAACCACAATTTTAGGAGAACAGAACAAATGCTACAAATGTTTATCTGGAACCAGAAAAAGACCTAGTATTGCCAAAACTATTGTGAGAAGAAAGAACAGAACTAGAGGCATCACACTCCCAGATCTAAAATTGTATTATAGAGCCATTGTCATCAAAAGTGCTTGTTACTGTAACATGAATAGACACACTGACCAGTGGAATAGAATTGAGAACCCAGAAGTATTAGATGTCCATACCTGTGGACATCTAATATTTGACAAACATGCCAAGACTATTAAATTTGGAAAGCAGAGTCTCTTCAATAACTTGTGTTGGAAAAAAATGGGTTGATACATGCAGAAGAATAAAACTGAACCACTTTTTTCATTCTTATTTTGTAGGACAGAAAGAAATTGAGAGCAGTGAGGGAGAAAGAGTGACACCTGCCACACTTACTTCATCATTCAGTGAAGCTTTGAACCACATGGTTATCTCAATAGATGTAGAGAAAGCCTTTGACAAAGTTCGACATCCTCTCGTGATCAAAATAGTATAAAAATGAGAATGCATTGGCAAATGACTTCATCAATATGCCCTGGAACCTCACCTCTCCAGAGACTTACCCCACTAGGGAAAGATAGTAACAGGCTGGCGATATGGCTTGACCCAATGCTCATGTCCAGTGGAGAAGCAATTACAGAAGCCAGACCAAACTTCTGCACCACATAAAGGATTTTGGTTCATACTCCCAGAAAGGGAGAAATGTTAGGGGAAAATGACTAAAGAACTCTGAAACCAATTCCATAAGGACTCAGAGAAAAGAGGAAAAAAGGAAAGACATTTTTAAGTAGTAATAGGTACAGGTGTGACAGGAAGAGATAGCAGGGCCATAGAAAAAAAGAGGCAGATTTATATAAATATAGAGAGATATTAATAGAAATAATATTCCATGTCTATGACCTTGTGAGTATCACTACTGTTTCCAGTGGAAGGGATGGGAACACAGAACTCTGGTGGTAGAAGTGGTGTGGGATTGTACCACTAGGCTGTATTTTTATTATTTATTTATTCCCATTTCTTGCCCTTGTTGTTTTATTGTTGTTGTAGTTATTATTGTTGTTATTGGATAGGACAGAGAGTAATGGAGAGAGGAGGGGAAGACAGAGAGGGGGAGAGAAAGATAAGACACCTGCAGACCTGCTTCAAGCTTGTGAAGCGATGTCCCTGAAGGTGGGGAGCCAGGGGGCTCCAACTGGGATCTTTATTCCAGTCCTTGTGCTTTGTGCCACATGGCCACATGCACTTAACCCGCTGTACTACTACTCGATTCTCTAGGCTGTATTTTTTTTTAAAAAAAACATTTTTATTTATTTGATAGCTAGATGTTGAGAAGTAAGGGAGAAATAGACACCTGCAGAGAGACAAGAGGAGAGACAAGGAGACATCTGCAGTCCTGCTTCACCACTTGTCCAGTTTTCCCCCTGTAGTTGGGTATTGGGGGCTTGAACTCTGTCCTTGGGCATTGTAACATGTGCACTCAATCAGGTGCGCCACCACCCAGCCCCAGGACCCTGTTTTCTTCTTTAGTGTTTTATATCAATTGTACAACGTTTTTATTAACTGATATTTTCTATAAAATGTAAAATCAGTATATTAAGAAATAATACCAAAATAATAGAACAAGTGAAAATTATTGAGTATGAATTCACTATGTGAGACTTTTGTTAAAATTGTTGATTTCTGGGAGCCGGGCGGTAGCACAGCAGGTTAAGCGCATGTGCCACAAAACACAAGGACTGGCATAAGGATCCCGGTTTGAGCCCCTGGTTCCTCACCTGTAGGGGAGTTGCTTCACAGGCAGTGAAGCAAGTCTGCAGGTGTTTATCTTTGTCTCCCCCTCTTTGTCTTCCCCTCCTCTCTCCATTTCTCTCTGTCCTATCCAACAATAACAGCAGCAATAACAACAACAATAATAACCACAACAATAATGACTAGGGCAACAAAAGGGAAAAATAAATAATAAAAAAATTGTTGATTCCTTTAGTATTGCTTGGTTTTATCTTTAACATATATTTAAACTTTAAAAAATTATTACTTATTTTTATGGCAGAGGGAAAGAGACCATGAGACCAGAGCACTGCTATCTTTGGCATAAGGTAGTGTTGAGAATTGAACCTGAGCTTTCAGATATGCAAGTGAGTTCCTAGTTAGACAACTTCTTCTCCTTCCCCTTCTCCTCCTCCTCTTCCTTCTTCTTTTTTATTGTTTTTTTAAAAAAATTTATTTATAAAAATGAAACATTTACAAAACCATAGGAGAAGAGGGTTACAACCCCACACAATTCCCACCACCAGAACCCCGTAACTCATCTCCTCCCCTGATAGCTTTCCTACTCTTTATCCCTCTGGGAGTATGGACCCAGGATCACCCAGGTCAGAAGGTGGAAAGTCTGGCTTCTGTAATTGCTTCTCAGCTGAACATGGGCCTTGACAGGTCAACCCATATTCCTGGCCTGTTTATATCTTTCTTTAGTGCAGCAGGGCTCAGAAGAGATGGAGTTCCTGGGTACAGTAGTGAGGCTGTCTGCCTGGGGAGGAGTCAAGTTGGAGTCTTGGTAGTATCTGCAACTTGGTGTATGAAAAAGCTTTAAGATATAGAGAAGAACAATTTTTTTTAATAATATGGAACCTAAAGGCAAGAATATAGCAGATGATATTTGGGGATATACATTTTGGAAAAAGTTGGTAGGTCTATTTTAGGTATATTCAAAGGGTCCCATGACTTTACTAGTTTTTCTCTTGGGAGCTGAGTTGACAACCAAATAAAAAGGATTCAAATAGAGCTGTGCCAAGTACTGTGATGAACCTACCACTAGAGGAAGTTTTGGTGCTGCAGTCTTCTTTTTTTCTTTCCTTTTGTTCTTTGTCTTTATCTGAAAGAAAAGTTCTTTAAAATAATAATTTAAAATAATTATATTTTTGTTAAATACTACATGTGTATGAATTACAGTTGTGACTGTGATTATTAATTAGTTTCATCTATATAAATAGAATAAAATGTATGTTCAGTATTTTTTTTTTGGACAACAGCTTACATTTCTAAGATGGTAAGATGTCATATTATTTCCTTGTTTAAGTATGTGAATAGTTACCTACTGAGTACTAGAAAAACTCAAAATCATCTTCCATATGTGGCACTAAGTGATTTGACTTTTTACTTTTCCTTCTGTTTGCTACCCATTTTCTTCTGAGTGGCTCTTTCTAGCATTTATTTATTTGTTTGTTTATTGTAATTCACAAAGAGATTGATAATATATAATGTAGCATGTTTTAAGCCCAGAAAATGAAAAGATGACTAAGGTTTACATTAAGTCCTCAGAGTTTCAAATAACTTCCAGTCTAGTGTGGTTATATTCTTACCTTCATCTTTATCTGAATCCTCATCATGATAAGTATTCCTTCTTATTTATACAAGACAGATGTTGTGTTATTTGCTTTACTTCTGTAAGTGTCTTCTTCTTCTTCTAGCGTTTGCCCTTCTTCCGTAGCCAGTCAACAGGTCAGGTTGAAAGCTGTCAGGAGCTGCTTGTTGCTGGCTTTGAAAGTGACTGGGATCCATGTGGATTCAGTTGGCTAGGAAGGATCGTCAGTTTCCCAATGAATGGGTACTCACGGGATGCACCACGAGAAGTTCCATCCAATGCAACCCTGTAAGTGTCTTATCCTTTAATGCAATCTGTAAGATAGCTCCACTTTATAGATGAAAATTTTCTGGAAGAGTTAAATAATTAAAAACAAAACTATAGCTTATTGAAAACTGAGAAATGTTACATATGTATAAACTACTGTATTTTATTGTTGACTGTAAACCATTAATCTCCCCCAATAAAGAAAAATATATAGGTAATGATTTCGCAAGTTGTATGTCTGCAATTTGATTTACTAACCATTTTTGTTGTGTCTACATGGTTTTCTATGACAAAATTCAATACCCTCTGGAAAAAGACACAGTAGTATATAATAAATCAAGTAAATGGGGGGCTCTTGAGTCCTAGTGCATGATGTGGATGAGGACCTAGGCTGGGGGTGAGAGTATTTTGCAGTGAACTAAGAAATTTTACATATGTACCAACAACTGATTTACTATAAGCCAATAACCCCCCCTTCAAAAATTAAAAACTAAAGAAACCAAGTAAATGGAGTTGAGGACAACCTTTATTCTGTCCATGGAGATGAGGTTTTGTTTCTTTTTTTTTTCTTATATATTTTTAGTTTTTATCATTTTATTGGGGACTTAAGACTTACAGTGCAGTTGTTGACATGTGAAAACAATTTCCCATCTTCCTGGGGGAATGAGGGACTTGGGACTCCCTGTCCATGCCAGAGGAAGAGGATCCAAGCTGGGGATGAGATTGTTTTGAAGTTTTGCTTCTCAGATGAGTAATTGCTTTAGCTGAAATTTGATGAATACTTGTCACTGGAAATGGATGGAGGAAAAAAAATTGCGTGGTTGCAAGTAAGAGCATAATCTTGGATAAACAAAGAAGGGAAATAGAGAAAGCAAAAATAACATGGTAAATATGGGTCTGTTTATTGTAATGTGTTACAGATGTGTAATTGTAATATAAAAATAACTTAATATGAAACCATATACATAATTTATCAGTATGAACAATTTCTAATATTTCAGCAGTCAGTTCTTAAACATTTTATTAAATAATATTTTACTTTCAAATAATAAAATATCACTGACAACATCAGATGGTATAATTAGCATTTTATATTTGCCATTGTTATTTCCTTGCCTCCAACATTTATTCCTGAACTTAAATTATTTTATGAGTTCATGTGTTTTGATTTTAATGTATTTATTTCCTTGTGATTTTTAAAAATGTAGTCGTTGTCAGTTGTTTTAAAATAATTTTCAGTTCTTTTCTCATTGACAACAGTAATGCACATTTAAGGTGTTTTCTTATTCTTTTGTGAGACTTCAGAAATTTACCTGAATGTTAGAGACCCAGACTAGTCTCCCAGAACTAAATCACTTGTTGAGAAGGACTAAGAGTGCTGTTACTCATAAATATTCTTTATGTTCATCACATTTTTAGATATAGGTTTGAAAGCAGTTATTTAAAATGAGTGAGTCAGCTCAGAGCAACATATTTTCAACTTCATCAACTGTTATTTATTTAGTGTCCACTGAGCCAGTGGCCTATGATTTGTATATTTCACAAGCTTTCACAGAAAGATTGATACCAGTCAATCTTGGATCTCTCTGTGTAGATGATTAAAACTGCTAAAGTGACGTTTGAATTTCTAACTCCATTTTTTTTATCTCAGAAGAATTTTTATTTGGAATACTAATAAAATAAGAAATTTTGATGGGCCTATATTTTAAAGAATTGTGATCACAAATGATTGCAAGTAAATAAGAAGAATCTTTTCCTATACTTTTTAAATATAAAATGGATACAGTTAATAATAGCAGTAAATGCAGAAATATGTTGATCTAGTTTTAAAGTGTTAAAATGTACACCACAAAATTCATTATATCAGTGACTTGCAACTAAAGATATAAGTGATTTTTTAATAATCTGCAGCAAGCTATCAGACACAATGAACTATTTTAATCTGAGTTTTTAAAGTTCATTTTGCTTAGAAATACACACTAGTTGAGAACTTTATATTATATAACGTTTCTGTGCTACAGTAAGACATTTGCAAAAGTGTGACAAGTAAGCAAAATTCATCATTATCAATGCAAAAATCTAGGTGAGACTCAATGACAGGAAGAATGTCTCCAGGGAAATTAAAAAATAAAAAGGAATAATTGTAGTTGTTTAGAACCTATAAATTTAGCTCTTTCAAAAAGAGAATTTACCTCTGATCCTTCAAAATTCAAGTAAAATTAGGCAATTCTTAAGACATTTATAATTCACTATGCACTTAAATATATTTAAATACAGAGTTCAGTTTCTGTTGCAGTCTTATCCACAAACTGTAAATATGTTTTTAATAAAGATGTCAAAATAACCTTCTTGTTCTGAAATCCTGAACTTGTTATCTATCCTTCTTTGCTTAGGTTTGAGTTAAGAATGAATGACATGGGGGTCGGGGGGTGGCTCAGTGGGTTAAGCACATGTGGCGCAAAGCGCAAGGACCGGCATAAGGATTCCAGTTTGAGCCCTCGGTTCCCCACCTGCAAGGGAGTCGCTTCACGGGCGGTGAAGCAGGTCTGCAGGTGTCTATCTTTCTCTCCCCCTCCTCTCTCCATTTCTCTCTGTCCTATCCAACAATGAATAACATCAACAATGGCAATAATAATAACCACAACGAGGCTACAACAACAAGGGCAACAAAAGGGGGGAAAATGGCCTCCAGGAGCGATTCATGGTGCAGGTACTGTGCCCAGCAATAACCCTGGAGGAAAAAAAAAAAGAATGAATGATATACCAAATACAGGAAGATCTGTTGTGATGTCTTTATCTCTATCTTTGTACTCCCCCACCCACCAGAGGACTGCTCAGCTCTAGCTTATGGTGGTGTGGGGGATTGAACCTGACACTTTGGAGCCTCAGGCTTGAGAGTTTCTTTGCATAACCATTATGCTATCTACTCCTGCTGCCCCCTAGCTCTGTCTTGTCTATCTGAAAAAGTCAACTGGGAGCAAAGAAGCCAGTTTGACCCCATAAAACCAACCAACAAAGCAACCAACCAAACAAAATAGTGAACAGAAGATTTTAGAGGATAGCTAAAATTGAAATGAATGACAAGAAAGGCCACATATGCCCAAGATGAATGGGTGGGAGAAAGAAGGTAGAGAAATATGACAGAACATGATGATGTTTGGTCAGCTTTTCAGATTTCTTAGTGTTAGTTCTGTGACTTTCTTACCCTTTTCTTATGACTTTAGTATCACTTTATGGACAACATGTTGACTTACAGACTTATCGTTGTCAAGGGAATACATTTCTGTATCTCTCTAAGATAGGTACATTTAATTCTACCAGTTGTCATTCCACCTTACTATTCCACCTTAGGGATTCAGACCCCCAACCTAAGTGCTTCTCCCTACCCTCTTCTGAGCTTTCAAATCTCCTGCACTAGACTGTAGTCCATTGAGGATTCACCCTATATTGCCCTTTGCTTTGTTTAGCTTCTTTATTCAAATATGAGTGAGATCATCTGGTGTTTCTTTTGCCATCCATGTTTTAGCAAAGGAGAGTATGTCATCATTTTTTACAATAGAATGTAGCATTCTATTGTGTATATGTGTCACAATTATTATTATTTTTTTGCCTCCAGGGTTATTGCTTGCTGCACCATGAATCCACTGCCCCTGGAGACTATGTTTTTCCCTTTTGTTGCCTTGTTGTTCCATCATTGTTGTGGTTATTATTATTGTTGTTGTTGCTGCTGTTGTTGGATAGGACAGAGAGAAATCAAGAGAGGAGAGGAAGATAGAGGGAGAAAGAAAGATACCTGCAGACCTGCTTCACTGCCTGTGAAGCGACTCCCCTGTAGGTGGGGACCCGGGGGCTTGAACCGAGATCCTTAGCTGGTCCTTGTGCTTCGCTCCATGTGTGCTTAACCTGCTGAGCTATTGCCCAACTCCCCACAATTTTTTTTTAAATATTTTTGTTTATTTATTTTTGGATAGAGATAGAGACAAATCAAGAGGAGGGGGAATAAGAGGAAAAGAGACAGAGATACACCTACAGCCCTGAATCTTCACTTGTGAAGCTTACCCCCCTGCAGGTGGGGACCAGGAGCTTGAACCTGAGTTCTTACGCATTGTAATGTGATCACTTGACCAGATGCACCACCACCTGACTCCTATCAAAATTTCTTTAGCAATTTATATGTTATTAGATACTTGGGTTTTTCTCAAATGTTAGCTATAACAAATAGCACTGCCACAAACAAAGGTATGTGTTGATAGATGTTTTTTTGGATCGGTGTTTTTGTGTTCTTTGTATTGATGCCTAGGAGAGGAGTTGCTGGACCACATGGTAGATTCATTTCTAATGTTTTCAGGAATCTCCAAATTGTTTTCCATAGGGGCTGCACCAATTTTCATTCCAGCCAGATGCAGTATGTTTCCATGTTTTTCATCAGATAAATGTGTAAAGATGAGTTTCTGTGGAAAAATGCCCGAGGCAAGTGTTTAGTGAAGGTGGCTTTGTGGATGTGATTATATACATTGAAATTCAAGAATTAAGAATGCAGGAAGAAAAGGAAGTGAAAAGGAAGAAAGAAATTTCCTTTAAGTATTGTTTCTAATACAGTTTTTGTAGAACAATGGTGTTGGTATTCTGAAGAAAGTGGAATAAAGCTAATAGCCTCATGATTTATGACAAGAATAAGGCAATAAAGAGTGGATAGGGAATGATTAGGAGAAAAGCTAAATGGACCTATTTGGCGGTCCTTTACTGAGGTTTAGGAGAGAACTGGGCTATTTATTTACACAGACTGTGAACATGCAAACAAAAGGAAAAAACACTTAGACACTAAGTTATCCCTGGCCCTATGTCAAGAAATGACTTACAGATCAAAAACCAAAGCTTTGGCTGGTTTTAATAAAAACTGTATTTGGTAGAAGCAGGAGTTCACATGTCATTTCAGAATCTTGTTTAGATTCACGTCAGTAGATTATGAGTAGTCTCTTGAATCCAAAGACCCTTTTTCAGTCACTAGATTTACCGCTTCTGAGGGCAAAAGAACAGGAGAGGAGTTAGTAATGCTGTTGGTGGTAGTTGATGTGCACTGGGAAAATAAACATCAATCTACTAAGTAGGATGACAGCATGAGGTACCAGAAGACTGTAACAATAGTCTTAACAGTAAGGAAATGCAATTTCCCCTGCTGTGTTTTATGACTAGTATTATGTGAATGCCACATTATACAAATTAATATTTAATGCAGTTCAACATCACACTTGTCGAACAGTAGTGCAGGATATAAACCATGGCAAAACTACACATTTTATATGTTTGTCAGAGGGTAATGCCATAATTTGTTGTTTCGTTTTTTTCTGTCTTGTCATTGCAATCACCTCAAGCTCCTGAGTTCTCTCACCAACAGGGAGTCCCTTTTTGTAACCAACTTCCTGTTGGTATGCTTCTAGTTCTGCTTCTGGGATCCCTTCTGTTACATTGACGTTGTGGTCTATTTACATAGTCATTCTGTTATGTTGGTTTGGTCTCACTCTCCCTGCCTCCGGGAGATTTTAGTTTAGTCCTTGCTAGTTCTGCACTTCTTGCTTCTACCCACCACCATCCTAGATACTTCCTGGGTTCCTGATGCTGCCACCGGAGGGGAAAGATGCAGGATGGAATTGTGTGGTGATTAGATTAGATTGGTTTTTTGAACCGTTTGCCTTGAATAAAGAAATACTGCTTCTCCACTCAGCCATATGTCCCTAATCATCTGTCTTCCACCGCAAAGCTAGCCCGGCCTACTGACACATTGAACTCTGACGACATATGGTGCCCAACGTGGGGCCTGACCTGCCCATCCCCCAAATAAGTGAAGATGTTTGGCTACCTATCCACTATGGGCTGTTTTTCTGCTTGTGAAGAGGTTTCCAAAGGCCTCTGCACTTTCTTCATGAGACTGTTTCTCTGTTTCTGGAACATTTCACTCTAGGCCACACTCTGGTTTCCACCCGCTGCCCGTCTGCAGAAGCCTGCTCGCCACCACGGCTGCCACAGCCTCGGGAGCCAGGAGCAGGGCAGAGTTACAGCCCATCCTGGCTCCCGCCCCGGAGCACCTCGGCCCGCGCCTTCTCCACAGCTGGCCTGCCCGCCCTCCTGCTATGAAGTCTGGGCAGATCCCAGACAACCTGGAGATTGCAGGCTCCCTGCCAGGACTGGGCCCCCTGGCCGAGATCCCCAGCTCAGCTCTGAAGGCAGAGGAGCTAGAATACACAGAGATCCATACAGTGATGGCAACCTGCAATTCCTGGAAGTGGAGCTGCATGGGAGGCCACCTCTGGATGGCGCACCGACCGAATGGGCTGAGACAGTGCAGATCTGGATTCATGTTTAAAATGACAAGTCTTCATAACAGAAGTTTATCTCCTTGTGTATTGAAGACCATGTTTATGTGTGTGTTTAAAGTTTGGTAAACATTAAGTTTAAGGTTAAAAATGTCACTTTAAGGCTAAATTCTTACCAGGAAAAGTTAAATGAAAAAGGTTTTCAACATAATTCTCGTAAAGGTAAAATTAACTTACATTTAAAGTCTGAGGTAAAAATTAGTTAAAAATCAATGTATTTTAACTAAGTTGGTCTAAAAAACCTGCGCACACCTAGGGTGTTTCTCCATCTTGTATAGGTGTAACAAAGGAAAAAAAAAGACGTTGTTGATATATGAAGCTCTCAAATACCTTCTCAATTAGCACAATGGTTATGCTAATGATTCTCATGCCTGAGGCTCTAGCAGTGGTTCTTTGCCTTACCACATTTTATTGCGCTTAAATTGGCTAAGCAGCCTTAAAATGAAATGAGAGAGACCTTCCAAATTTATAAACATACTTAAACCAATTATAATCATTGAGTTATTAATTGTGGTAAACTTCTAACCTGCTACAAGTTTTGTTTCATAAGTAAGTAAATTGCAGCTGTCAAGTTCTCTACAGAAAAGCGGAATTCCAGCTGCTGACCTTCCTCATGCAACAATTCATCCCCCGGCAATTCTTCAGTGGACATCTGCTTTGGACTGGCACTTCTGTTGGACTCACTGGTACACCTCTTGGACATTTTGCACAACTTTATAGCAGCTTCCCTTTACGCTGCTGGGTTTCTCAAAGACTGACTGCAGCTACCTGCCTTGGGACTCTATAGGCAATACCCTCCCCCCTTTGCTAGGAAACGCCCACAGAGTCAGGAAATGCCTGTCAAGGCAAGAGAAGCCCACAGAGGCAGAAATGTTCTTTAGCTGATAAGCCTTGCCCACAGAGGCAAGAAACGCCCCCCTCAGGCTTTCCCTTGGCATCACACTTTTTTTTGTTGCCTGCTTACTTGTTCCTCCATGTTTGTGCCAGTTTCTTTTTTGAAAATGCCTGTACGATATAGCTTTCTGTTTATCCCACACTCCTGACACTATGGTCAATTAGTTAAAAAGAAAAGGGGGAATTGTTGGTATGCTTCTAGTTTTGCTTCTGGGATCCCTTCTGTTACATTTCTTGATGTTGTGGTCTATTTACATGGTCATTCTGTTATATTGGTTTGGTCTCACTCCCCCTGCCTCCGGGAAATTTTAGTTTAGTCCTTGCTAGTTCCACGCTTCTTGCTTCTCCCTGCCCCCTATCCTAGATACTTCCTGGGTTCCTGATGCTGCCACCGGAGGGGAAAGATGCAGGACAGAATTGTGTGGTGATTAGATTAGATTAGTTTTTTTGAACTTATGCTCGTCAATAAAGAAATACTGCTTCTCTGATCAGCCTTATATCCCTGATTGCTTGTCTCCCTCCGCGAAGCCAGCCCGACCTACTGGGGCTTTGAACTCTGACGACAACCTCCAATACTATATTGATGAGTATAGGTGATAATGGACAGCCCTGTCTAGTTCCCAATCAGAGGGGGAATGCTTTCAGCTTCTGTCCATTGGGTATGTTTTTGGCTGTAGGTTTGCTCTGTATGTATTCCACTCTCTTGATGAATTCCCCATCTATTCCCTTTTTTTTTTTTTTAGCGTTTTGAGCATGAATGGATGTTGGATTTTATCAAATGCTTTCTCTGCATCTCTTGAGATAATCATGTGGTTTTTAGTTTTGCTTTTATTGATGTTGTGGATGACATTGATTGACTTCCATATGTTGAACCATGAATAAATAACCCAATTAAAAGTGGGCCAAATGTAGAGTAGCCAGTTTTTTAGAGAAGACATTATACATGTTTCATGGACAAAATTTCTAAACAAATAAGACAACTATCATATTTGGTTTTAAGATTCTTTTCTTCATTTATGAGTCAGGATAGGCAATATATTTGATATCTGATATTTCTGGGAAAGATGTAATTTTTAGCTGACATGAATAGAGAGTCAGACAAGGTATTTAACCTTTCTTAGTCTGTTTCTTCACTTACAAAATGTTGATAATAAGAGTAACTACTTCAAGGTAATAAAACTGAATGGAAGAATTATTACACACACTAAATGCCATACTAGAGGAAATAACTGACCTGACTTTTAAATAAGAATCTGAAAAATCTTTCCAGAATAATAAGGGACAGAAAAACTATTATTAGTGGTAGTATCCTTTGTCTACTTGCAGGACTTTCTTTTTGTTCTTTCATAAATTCAAGTAGATATTAATGTTTAGAAGCTTCTGATTGGAGCACTTTTCCAAAGAAGACGTGGAAGGAATATTTTTAAGGAGCTAGTTGAATTTGTTTAATTTTCCAGGAATAATTCTGGTAAGATTAAGTGTTGTAGTTAATTCTTGCCACTAGACTTTCCTTCCAAATTTGTAGCAGAAGAATGTGATTCTAATGTTTGCTGGACTGTTGATTTGACAAAAATGGAGTTGAGTCCATCTATGTGTAACCCAAATCCCCACAGGTCTTGGGTTTATGTGACTAACAAAAATTAGACATGTCTTTTTTTTTTTTTTTTTTTGCTGGTTCATTGTTTCTCACCAGAATATAAACAGGGCCTCACTTTTTTGTCTTCCTTCCAGATTCCCCAATTATTACAAAAGCTCTAAGGGACTTCATATAACTGTGTTCAGTGCTTCATACTCTTTCGCTGTCAAATTGCTTATCATGCTTACCTATTAACACAAGGTAAGCAACTATTGTGGCTTTTGTAACAGAAATGGTCAGGAGTTTGGAGATTCCTTTCCAGGATCCTGCCTCCCATTGTTCCCCAAGATATTGAGATTGTCTTTTCCCCTCATCTTCTTGGAGATTCTTTGCAATAGCTTTTCTGGGTTTTGGGTGAGAACATCATCTCATAAAATTCAGTAGATTAAATAAGATTATTATGACTAACCTATTCAGTTGTGGATCTAGAGATTTGTGTTCATGACAAGAGAAAAGAATTGAGTAATGCTATAAATGAAAATTTATTGTTAGATATTTAAATGTTTCAAAAAATTATAAAATTTCAGGAATAGGGTTTCATAAGCATAGATGGTGTCTATAAGTCACCAATCTTCTGCCAAAGTCCTAGGCTGCACCCCTCTGATAATCACCACTGTTCCCACAAAGTTTAGGGAATAATTTAAGCAACTTTTCTTTTTCAATTTTGTTTGCTTTAGCCATCTATATTACACATGCAAGAAATATCTCATAGTTGTCCTTAACTTCTTTACTTTATATTATTTAGTACAGTCACCTCTAGGTCATCCATTTTGTTCCAAATGATACAATCTTACCTTTTATTTTTTATTTAATTTTAAAAAAATTTATATTCATTTATTTTCCATTTTTGTAGCCCTTGTTGTTTAACATTGTTGTCATTGTTGTTGGATAGGACAGAGAGAAATGGAGAGAGGAAGGGGAAGACAGAGAGGGGGAGAGAAAGATAGACACCTGCAGATCTGCTTCACCACTTGTGAAGTGACTCCCCTGCAGGTGGGGAGCCGGGGGCTCGAACCGGGATCCTTATGCCAGTCCTTGTGCTTTGGACCACATGTGCTTAACCAACTATGCCACTGCCCGACTCACTACAATCTTACCTTTTAAATTACAAAGCAGCATTTCATTAATTATATAGTTGATAACTTCCTTAATCATATACCATTTGATATTTAAGTTTCTTTCATATTTGACTGTTGTAAATTTGAGATTGTTGTATGCCTCATGTCTTCATGTTTACAATATTCCTGTGAATTTGTCTTTGTTTGTTGAGCAAATTTTCTATTTCACCTTAATCAGCTTGTACTCTGATCTCTGTTGAGAAATTAGATGTCTTTGAACTCTAATTCCCAGACTCTGATTCCCTTGCTGTTTGGTTTTGTGTATGGTTTAAGTTTTGCAATTCTGCTATACTTAAGCAATATCTGAAAGTAAGAGGATACAGATTTAATTTTTCCCTCCTCTAGTGCTTGTGGCTGGTAAGTAGACATATTCAGACTTAGATGGCTGAATTTAATGCCATACAGCCTGGTTCTCAGATTTGGAGCTGTTTTAAGTTAGGAAATAGAGCTTTTTCAAGACTTTTACCGTCTCTGTAGAACAAGTTTTCTGATTTCTCAGGACTTCAATAGAAATCTGATAGTAACATTGATAAATTTGATTTGACCACACTAATCATCAGATTCCTGGTAATAAATAATAGTGAATATGGAAATACTTAGAGGAATTTCTTGTTTGCTGTATTTGCTCTATTAAAACTTAAAAGGTATTTTTTTATATTACTGAATGTGAGATAATAAAAAATCAGTAAATTGTGTCCATAAAAATTTAACACTGATTTTAAAAAATATTTTTATTGTATTTATTTACCTATTGTATACAGACAGCCAAAAATGTAGAAAGAAGAGGGAGGTAGAAAAGGAGAGAAATAGAGAGACACTTGTAGCACTGCTTCACCATTCACAAAGCTTGAACCTGGGTCCTTGTGCATTGTAACTTGTGCACCTAACCAGGTGTTCCACCACCCCACTCCTTTAAGATTTATTTTTATTTACTACATATGAGAGAGTTTCACATCACATCACATAACACACACACACACACACACACACACACACACACACACACACACACACACACACACAGTGAGAAATAGGAAGCCAGACTACCACTCTGGTATATGCAATGCTGGGGATAAAACCAGGAACTCCAGGATTGAAATTTCATTGCTTAACAGTTGTCATTTCCCGATCACATGGACTGAATTTTTAAGATTTATATTATATTTCAGCCCCAAGCTTCTTAGTAATAACTAACTCACCAAATACATTTAAATATAAATATTCAACAAATGATAGTTTTGATACAGTATAATCCATTTCTTCTTCAGTAGAAATGCTAATAGTGCGTCTACCTTGCCATATACCTGACCCAGGTTAGAACTTGGCCGTCATCACACTTGAAAAATTTTTGGTGCTGTGGTATATTTCCCTTTATCTATCTCTGTTTTTCCCTCTATCTGAAAAAAGTCAACCCACAGCTACAAACTCCTTACAAGTTACAAATACTAATGTATTATTGACTTCCTTTATGGTCTTTTTTCATTAGTATATTTTATTTGTATTAGAGGTCAGCTATTAAAAATGATGAAATCATCTCCTTTGTCTTATCTTCCTAGAACTTGGAGGAATGACATTAAATGAGATAAACCAGGGAGGGACAAATACCAAATGTTACTGTTTTTATCTGTTAGTTAATAATATTAACTAGCTGATTTATATTCTTTAATACTTTTAATATAACTGTATTGTTCTTCTATTGCTTTTTCCTCTTTTGTTTATATTTTTCTACTTCTTTTCAATTTTCATAACCTTAAATTATAATCTGAATATTATGAATTTTATGTTTTTCTATGGGTAGCCTAAATTCTGCTATAGTCTTTCAAAGTATTTTTTTTTTCACTTCCTTAACAAACAGTTAACTTGAATGGACAAAATATATTCTCTGCCTAATAGTTTTGAATTACAGCTTAGTTATTTTACCTTTTTCTATCTTTTTTTTAAAAATATTTTATTTTATTTATTTATTCCCTTTTGTTGCCCTTGTTGTTTTATTGTTGTAGTTATTATTGTTGTTGTCATTGTTGGATAGGACAGAGAGAAATGGAGAGAGGAGGGGAAGACAGAGAGGAGGAGAGAAAGATAGACACCTGCAGACCTGCTTCACCGCCTGTGAAGCGACTCCCCTGCAGGTGGGGAGCCGGGGTTCGAACCAGGATCCTTATGCCACCTTTTTCTATCTTTGAATCTTACATATGTGTGCATAATTAAAGGATAATCTAGAGAATTTTATACAAAATCTGACTGCCTATTTATATCTTCCTTCCCCCCCCCCCCGCCAAGGTTTTCCTATCATTTTTTGGTGCTTTTTCTCTTATTTATTTATTTATTTATTTATTTATTTATTTATTTATTTATTTATTTTTTGTTCAGGCAAGAAACAAAAGAAATATCCTACAGGAATTATGGTATTAAACAGTACAGTGTCAACTCAGTGCATGTTTTTTCCTTTCTTCAAGAGTTAATTCCCTTTTATAATTAGCCTGCATTTGTTTATGATCAAGGATATATATATATATATATATATACTTTTTAATTTTATCAAAAGTTTATAGTTGTTTTATTTGTGAGATCTGATTTTTAGGAGCATTATCAGTAACACCACATACAAAAATTCTTCTTTATTACTACCAGCCAGTAGAAGCTTATTATGCACATGAAGTCTTAATAGTGATTTTTAACAACATATGTGTGTTTATTCAATGTCTATTCCTCTTTGTTTTGCTATTCTGCACTCTGCCAGAGACATACCTGGGGAAAAAGTCTTGAGCAATACACCCAGGAAAGTTTCTTTTAATCATTTCATTGAGCCTGGTGGGGGTGGTGCATAAGTTTACAGAACAGTTATTGGCACGTGAAAATAATATATCACCATCCAGAGGTAGGTGCACACAGGGACTGTCTATGGTCAGTATGGAAGGTAGTGCATATTGTTTCTACTCATATTCTACAGAGGGTAGTCAAGTGGCCACATTTCATTTTAATGGAGCCCGAGTACTATAGTCTAGTTCTGACCCAGGAAGAAGAGGGGATGAGTTTTTTTTAAATCAGCAGTCTCTAGTGCATAGAATTTTAATAATTAATGTGTTTTAGATGAATTACTACCAGTTGCATTACCTGAAAAAAATGTGTTCACAGTATTTTCCCTCAATATCCATCAAGGATTCCCTGAACTGTGCATATTATCTTCTCATTATCTTTAGTTCATAGTATTATCTGAATTATTTTTCTATGGAAACATTATTAATGTTGGAAGATGACTTTGAGTCATCTTTTTCAGATCTTTGAGTTCAATATTATAAAAATATTATTGAATTTTGCCTATATGCAAGATTTATGGTAAATAACAACTACTAAAAATGTTTTTGTAGTCACTAATTCAGGAAAATAATGCAACTCATTTCTGCCAAGCTGCTGTCATAGTACAATTTGCTTTATATATTGTATATTTCAACATATGAAATCATGACTCATCTCTATTTAGAACAGACAAGAATGCCTTTCATTCACTTCCTTTTATGAATATAAAAAGCACTAATGTGGAACATAAAATAGACTAAAGGAAAGAGGTCATGGCTTACTCTGAATAAAAAGAGCAAGTCTTTATTGGAATATGATGCTAGAGATAAAAGGACAATAGTGAGAAAATTCACATATATCGATCTTCTAAAAATGAAGGGACAAAACTCTACTTTAGCAACTTCATTTTGAGACAGATTTAGGCTCTTGCAGGGTAACAGACATAGTAGATTGTTTCCTGTAATATGTTCCTGCTCTGATCTAAAATTGATGTGTTTTGATAGCTATTCAGAGAACTGGAGAACTGGTTTTGCTCCAGAAGTTTACCCCTTCAGTATCCTAAGTCTGAAATGTGCTAGCAAGTGAACTGAGGTCAATGGAAGTATCATTTTCTGTCTAAGGAAAGAAGGAAATTGAGCTTGCCTATGTCACAGTTTTCTTTTCTTTGTAGTAGTTTGCTAACTACCCTGAACACAGCCACTGGGAAAACTACCAAAGGAGTGGTAATTGTACATCCTCTGCACTTTTCATGGCTAGTGAGCTCAAATTTTATTTCAAGGAAAATTGGCTCTCATAAAACTGAAGGAGAAAACATATGGGTGTACACACATATTTTATTTGTTTTGTTGAGTATAGAAATTGGAACTGTTGGAAATTTCCAAGATTCACAGAGCTGAATGCTGCATAATATTCATAACTATGAAAAAAAGTGATCAGATTTGGAATCAATTTAGTGTTTTGGCTAAACATCTACCATGAGGCATGGATGGGGAAGAGAAGTTATAATGGAAGTTTTTGTAAATAAGCCATTCTTATCATTACAACACAAAGCAGTTGGCATTTGTCATCTTATCTATACATTTCCTTAGCTTTGTGTGGTTCTACATTCTCTGAGTCAGTGGTCACCTTTTCATGGACTTTTTTATCATGTGGTGAAACTCATGGTAATCCCATGCCAGGTAGACTTTCACTTCATGTAGACACAGAAAAAATTTAAAATACACAATTACTATTTTACCTATATCTTTATTCACAGATTCTGCTACCATTAAATAGAATATAGGACAGAATTTCCCTTGGGTATGTGGTTGATTGCTCTTAAGTATGAAGACAAGACATGAGAACAATAAATGCAATGTTAATTTCTAAATTAGACAGAAACCTTTCAATATATAACTAGTCAGGCAGAATCTATAGTTGTAAAACTAATTTCTGAGGGATTAGGTGTTTCACAATTGTCAAGAAGTACATTATAATTTATGAAGAAGTTTATGGAAAAAACTTGGTAATATTTATTTCCTCTATGTGTAACATGATTGACTATCTTCTAGGTAGAAGATATTCTAGATATTGTTTATTGTTTCTAAACTTAACTATTTACTGTACTTAAAATTATCCATTATGGATATATATATATTTTTTTACACACCTGGGAATTGTTTAACTAGGGTCATTGGTGGTGTCAATTTGCCTGCTTATAAATCTACTTTTGTGATCTTAGTCACATCAATTTTATACTATATATGGAGATCAGGACCTAGAGTAAGCCCTAGAGCCTTGTAACATAATATGTATATTTCTACACATTTCTCCCTTTAATTCTATGACACAGAGTAGATCTAAAGAAGACTTTTATTAGAATTTAATCCAATTTTCATGAACTGATATGAGGGTATTTTAGTGAAGGAAACTTTGGAATGAAATTATCTAGTTAGGTGGAGGCTTCAGGAATGGGATTGGTTCTATTTTTAGGAGTTGTAATGTGATACACATTTCATAGAAATGTGCTTTGCGGGAGTCTGGCGGTAGCACAGCAGGTTAAGCGTAGGTAACACAAAACTGAAGGACTGATGCAGGGATCCCAGTTAAAGCCCCAGGCTCCCCACCTGCAGGAGAATCGCTTCACAAGTGGTGAAGCAGGTCTGTGGGTGTCTTTTTCTCCCCGTCTGTCTTCCCCTCCTCTCTCCATTTCTCTCTGTTCTATCCAACAATGATGACATCATTAACAACAATAATAACTACAAAAACAGTAAAACAACAAGGACAACAAAAGGGAAAATAAATAATAAAAATTAAAAAATAAATGATAAAAATGTGCTTTGCATATGTCTGAAAAACAAAGAACAATTTCTACATGAATACCCAAGACATCAAGTTGACTTAAATACCAGCAAAACTTCTAAATTGCTAAAATAAAGATGAAATAGACAATAAACACAGGGAAAACATAAAGGGAAAGATTTTCTACTGGCTTGATTTTTCAAAATTAGAACAACCAAGATCTGTGTGTATGAGTTAGTTTGGGAGTTATAGTGAAATTTGTTTTTTTTTTTTTTTTTTTTAGATAGGACAGAGATAAATGAAAAGAGGAGGTGAAAATAGAGAGGGAGAGAGAAAGATAGACACTTGCAGACCTGCTTCACAGCTGGCCTGTGAAGCGACTCCCCTACAGGTGGCGAGTAGGGGCTTTAACTGGGATCCTTATCACCTGTCCTTGAGCTTTGTGCCACATGTGCTTAACCCGATGTGCTACCGCCCGGTTCCATTTTTTTTTTTATAAAGATACCCATCTTTTGAAATAAGAGACCAAATTCTAAGGGTTTTTTTTTTTTTCCTTTTTTCCCCAAAACAAAGCAAGTAATGCCATTCCCTTTATGGCGGAATGGAAATTTATTTAAGTTTATAGGAAGCAAGTCAAAACAGCATCAGCATAAGAAGTTTCAAGAAACACATTTCCCAATATAGTATGAAAAACACTGGCAATATACTCAGTTTTAAAAAGTAAATAATAAATATTGTGAAATACCCATTTGTTTAAGTTATCCATCATAACTTATCACTTCAAATATTAACCCTGTCAGAAGCAGTAACTTTAAAATTGCTTTAAGTAAAATTTTAAGCATGAGTTGTAAGTATAGTTGCTTTTCTGCCTGCAGTGGAAAATTTCTGTAAAAAGGGGGGCTAGACAAAACCCACACACCAAGATGTAAGCCACCTATTGTTTGTCTTAAAGAGAATAGCTAGCCTAGCCAAGTCCTTGAAACCCAACCACTTGCTCAAGGTCGAGGGAGCTGATAGCCCGGTGGTCTTAGCTGACAACGAGAAAGTGTGGTGACCCTATTTTGCATAAAGGCTTGAAATTAAAGAATTCTTATAGACTACTTAGGGTATTGCAATGTCTGAAATGATTGGATCCTGCATTTTCTGTAAAATGCTATTGAATGTGTGATAGAATTCTAGTTTTGCATATTCCCCACCCAAGATGTACTCTAGAATCCTATAATTTGTGTGGTTTGAGCCTTGTTCAGGGTCGAGCTTGGTAGACTAACATCAGTCACCACTCGGCCCGGACTGCAATTTGTAAATAAACATCTTTTGCTTCCTTTCAGTGGATGGAGATTTGATTTTTGCTCTGTAACAGACCCCACCGAGAAATGTCAAGCAAACCATACATAAAAGCAAGAGAATGTATTTTCTAATAATATAAAGCTGTCATATAACATATTTAAATACGAACATATTAACATGTCATAATTAAATTATGAACAGATTAAATGTTTATTTTTAAAGCCCTCCCTCCCCATCACCCTACCCCTAGCATTTAGTTAATTTAGGTCAAGGCAGTTTCTCACCCACCAGAAAAAAAAGATAAGATGCAAAACCATAATTATATATAGGTAAGTAAAAATATTTAGAAAACAACCTCACACCTCCAAGACTGTGAAGCATATGAGTTCTGGAGAGATCTTGAAAAATTATCTTGTTCTATGTGAAATGCATGATACATGTATAGAAAAGGGACAGAACTATTGGGGAAGAATGTAATATATTAGCAGACATACTGACAATTCACATAAGTATAAAAAAGAATAACTAGCACACTCACACATAGACAGTCTAAGTAGTAAAATGCAAATTTAGTCATGTAAAATCTTGATGCAGGTGGGAAAACAAAAATTTTAACACCTCTGTTAATGATTTGACCTAAATATCAACAATTACTCTAGCATTCAGTTTTGACCAGTTTTTAAGAACATAATAAATAGAATTTATTGAAGTTGTTAGTCCATTTTGTGAAGTAAAACATCTGAAGGACTCAGTGCACCCATTATATTGCCTGTGGTTGTTTCTAGCTATTTGAATATTGGAAAATATCTCTTCTTTGAATCAGTTTTCATTTTGTTCTAATTATTTTAGCAGTAAAAGATAAAGACAGTGCCTATACAGGAAATATATTTTGTCTTTGTGTTCAAAATAAAGAAAAGACAAGTCAAAAACAGTTATTAGAATTACATACTCTGCATATCTACCCCTCACCACAGGGTTTTTACTTTGGTGCCCTACTTACAATTTGGTCAGGTCCTGCTTTTAGTTTCCCTTTCAGATCTTCTTTCTCAACTTCTGTTGATGAGTGGGATCATCCCATACTCATCTTTATCTTTCTGACTTAGTTCACTTAACATAATTCCTTCTAGCTCTGTCCAAGATGGGTCAGAGAAGGTGGGTTCATTGTTCTTGATAGCTGCATAGTATTCCATTGTGTATATATACCACAGCTTTCTCAGACACTCATCTGTTGTTGGGCACCTGGGTTGCTTCTAGGTTTTAGCTATTATGAATTGTGCTGCTATGAACATAGGAGTACACACCTCTTTTTGGTTGGGTGTTATGGAGTCCTTAGGATATAACCCGAGGAGAGGAATTACTGGATCATATGGAAGGTCCATGTCTAGCCTTCTGAGAGTTTTCCAGACTGCTCTCCACAGAGGCTGTACCAATTTACATTCCCACCAGCAATGAAAAAGGGTTCCTCTGTCCCCACATCGTTTCCAGCATTTGTTGCTGCTGTCCTTTTTGATGTATGCCATTCTTACAGGAGTGAGGTGGTATCTTAGTGTTGTCTTAATTTGCATTTCTCTGACAATCAGTGACCTAGAGCAGTTTTTCATATGTTTGTTAGCCTTTTGGATCTCCTCTGGGGTGAATGTTTTGTTCATATCCTCTGCCCATTTTTGGATGGGGTCATTTGCTTTTTTGGTGCTAAGTTTGCTGAGCTCTTTATGCCACCTTCTGCACCCCATAAAGAATTTTGGTCCAAATTGTAAATAGGGCACCAAAGTAAAAACCCTGCGGTGAGGGGTAGACATGCAGCTTCCTGGGCCAGTGGGCGGTGGGAGTGGGTGGGAGGGATGTGTCACAGTATTTTCGTGGTGGGAATGGTGTTTATGTACACTCCTAGTAAAATGCAGTCATATAAATCACTAGTTAATTAATACGAGGGGGGAAAATTGATTGTATGTCTCGAAGTTTTTCAAAATACAAACTGAATCTTTTTAATATATAGGCTGTGTAATTGATTTGCAGACTCTCTCAAAAGCCTAGACCAAGTAGATCAGAAGCAACCAATAGCACAGCTTTATACAAGATACTGGGTACTGTACAGCAAACCCTAACAAAAGGACTTTTCAAAGTTAACCCAATTACCAATTAATGTGATGATAACATTAACTATTGATTGTCTTTTTGAACCCTAAGACAGCAGGAACCTCACATCTCCACTATAGAGCCTCTACTTCCCCCAGTTCTGGAACCCTTGGATAGGGCCCACTTTCCCATATGCCTCTCCCAATCCATGTCAAACAATATTGCATCTGCCGATCACAACCTAACCAACGCAATGATGGCCACCTCAACATGCTTCACTTCAGACTGTGTCCAGAGACTTCGCGTGTGGAATGACAACCCTTCAGCTTCATTACTCTGGTGAGACCTTTCCTTTCATAGTATACTCTAATTCCATCTCAGGTGGTTCACTTTCTAACAAAGTCCTAAAACCTAGATATACACCAGCTTCTGTGAGAGAGAGCATATGTTCACACGTATCCATAAACTACTGCAAAATATATACCTGAAAGCAGAAGTACACTAGAGTTTGCAGTGAGTATCCCCCTAACACTTCCTCTCCACTATTCCAAGCTTTGGGTCCATGATTGCTCAACAATTTGTTTGGCTTTGTATGTTAACTCTCTTTTCAGTCATCAGGTTCCAGATGTCATCAGGATGCCTGCCAGGCTTCCCTTGACTGAAGACCCCACCAATGTGTCCTGGAGCTCAGCTTCCCCAGAGACCCACCCTACTAGGGAAAGAGAGAGGCAGACTGGGAGTATGGACTGACCAGTCAACGCCCATGTTCAGCGGGGAAGCAATTACAGAAGCCAGACCTTCCACCTTCTACAACCCACAATGACCCTGGGTCCATGCTCCCAGAGGGATAGAGAATGGGAAAACTATCAGAGGAGGGGGTGGGATATGGAGATTGGGTGGTGGGAATTGTGTGGAGTTGTACCCCTCCTACCCTATGGTTTTGTTAATTAATCCTTTCTTAACTAAAAAAGAAAAAAAGAAAAAGAAAAAGTGATCTGTGAGCAATGAAATCATGAATGTGTGAAACCCCAGCTCCACAGAAATTCATAAAGAAAGAATATCTTTAGATTCTTGAATCTTTATCCTCCATCCTTTCAGAAGCAATGCCTTCTTCTTATAATAAATATTTTATAAAATTCTAAAAAAAAAGAATTACATACTCTGGATAACCTTTTCTATGGCTTTGTCAATTGAAGCATTTTTAGGCATTTCAGAGATAACACACACACACACACACACACACACTGTACCATTCATTTGCTTTCTGTCAAAGTCTTCTGTGTCCTATAATTTTAAACTCTAAAAATACTCAGTGGTGAAATATTGATTTTCTCTTTAATTTCTCCTCGGACTTTAGTTGATTACCTGGTAAGGATTTCATCCTGAGAAGATCAGTACTTGACCCTGCACTTTCTACTTTAGTAAAGAAACACATTATGTCTTTATATTTTCACCTCAGGTAGCCTATGTCTTTTTCTTGTCATCTGTGCTTTTATAATATATCAAAAGGAAATCATTATTTTAGTTACAAATCAGCTAATGATAAAATACCCACGGTATGCACAGATTTTCTAAGACAAATACATTAAAAGTGAAAGAGAAAATTTATTTGTTATGCTTGCTTAACAATAAGTTACTTACCATGGATTAAACTAATCAGTGCTTCAAATTTGTAGGTCTGTCTGAATATTAGCAACAGTCAATTACTACATTACAATTCCCTCCATAACAGAAAAGCTGACTCATCTTTTGGATTCATACATAGTATTTATTATATTGCCAGTGAACCCTAGAAGAGAACACAAAGGTCTAGTAACAAACAACAACAAAATGCAATGATTTAATATCTAATTCTTACATTTATTTATTTTTTTCAATAAATTATACTTCTATATTAGGGTGTTGTAAAATTTTAATGATAGCTATATTCTGGCATAGTTTACTGGAAAACTGCAAGATGCAGTCAGTCTTTTCAATCAGTGGATAAACCAAACCAATGAGACAAATATGCACACACGTTTTAAAATATATATTTATAAAATGGAAACACCATTTTAAATAAAAATAAAATGGAAATACCGACAAGACCAGAGGATAAGAAGGGTGCAATTCTACACAATTCCCACCACCAGAACTCTGTATCCCGTACTTTTTGAAGATGGCTTTGAAAGCTTTTTGTTTGTTTTTTGCCTCTAGAGTTATCACTTGAGGGCTTGATGCAGGGACTAGAAACCCATTGTTCCTGGGGGCCACGCCCCCTCCCCCATTGGATAGGACAGAGAGAAATTGAGAGGGGAGGGGAACATAGATAGGAGGAGAAAAAGATAAACACCTGAAGACCTGCTTCATCACTCGTAAAACGATCCCCCTGAAGGTGGAGACCTGGTGGCTTAAACTGGAATCCTTAAGTGGGTCCCCGTGCTTTGTTCTATGGGCACTTAACCCAGTGTGCCACTGCCCCGGCCCTGGCTTTGAAAGTTCATATGGTATTGAGTAGGTCAGTTCAGTTGTATATGAAACACCTATTGCATGTTTTTACAGAATAACTATATTCTAACAAACTTGACAAGAGATCAGATTGCACAAAATAAATCTCTGTTTGGTTTGGAAAGCTTCCATGACAATACAAAAAATATTCTTCATTAACAAGAAAGCATTGGGAAAAAAAGTCTAGTTTAAACAAGGAGGAATCCAAAATACCAATACATGATAACTATTTGATTTAGTATTCTGGTACTTTTCTTTGTCCTTGAATTTTCAGTCCCTGGCCATTTTATCTTGGCAATCAATAAGTATTAAATTATCACATCAAGCCAACTCCTTTCTGCCAAGGACACACTGTGGATTTTTGTGGATCAAGATAGTTTTCTAATGCTTGAATATTGTTTGATACCACATTTGTAACTGTAAACCTTCTATATTTCCTTCATTGATCTGAGTTTTTATGATATATATTAGAACTTAGTAAATGTCACTTGACTTAAATTACTCGACTGTCATATTTTATGAATATTTAAAATAAAATTAGGAGGACTTGGTATCTAAGTATATATTTTATATGTGAAGTCCATTACAAATGATAATCCACCTCATCTGAAAATAGCAAATTTCCTATTTTGTAAATTATTAAATTTGGTGTCATATTGATTTAGTTTGTTAAAGTCATTTGTTGTAATTACCTATTACTTTAATGAATTCATAGATATTAAGTAATATTTAAAACAATAGTGGATAAGGAATCATGCTTCTGAAAGTAGATCAGGTAATTAACAATGCGATGGTAATGCATACGTATGTACAGTGGTATAAATGCTAGTTGAAATTAGCTAGACTTCTGGAGCCTAGAGGATAACTTACCTGATAGATCTAACACTTTATCCTGTATCAAAATCAGGGTTCAAGCCCTAACTACTACTATCACAGAAAAAATATTTTTTTAATTTCTTTTAAAAATAATGTTCAAATACATAAAGCTACTTATCCTTGAGTTAGTGGAAAGAAGAAAATTAATGTTGCCTTACTTGTATAAGTTATTTAGTAAGAGGATTGTGCCTTCTATTGAACATCTTCTTTTAAAATTTGCTAATTTTAAATGTCAGCAATCCAAAAACTACAAAGACTGGCAGGACTCCTGCAATTCAGTTTTTTTCTATTGAGGTGAAGGGACACCCACGATTAGAATTAGAAGTTTCAGGGAGTTGGGTGGTAGTGCAGCAGGTTAAGCACAGGTGGCACAAAGCAAAAGGACTGGCCTAAGGATCCCGGTTTGAGCCCCTGGCTCCCTACCTGCAGAGGAATCGCTTCACAAGTGGGGAAGCAGGTCTACAGGTATCTGTCTTTCTCTCCTCCTCTCTCCATTTCTCTCTGTTCTATCCAAAAATGACATCAATAACAACAACAACAATAACTACAACAATAAAAACAAGAGCAACAAAAGGGAATAAATGAATACATATTAAAAATTATTAGAAGTTTCACTATATAACTTCAGTGCAGAATAAAACAACATTAAAGAGTATGTTTATAAGTCAATTTTGAATTTTTTCTAAGAGACAGAAAGGCATTTGGATAGTAAAGGAGACCACAACACTGAAGTTTTCCTCACTGCATTGAGATCACACCTGGGTCATGCTTATGGCCAAGCAGCACATTACGCAAGTCAACTATTTCATAGCCCAATTCTGAAATTTTTTTCAGCTAATTTTTTTCTGCATGCTACTGTTCTTGCTCTCCCATTAATATAATGAATTATGTTGATTTGTTTTCAAATAGTATAACAGACACTCATTTAAAAATAAATCACTACTGATTCTATGTGAGTAATTTCTCTGCTAACTAATTTGTAATAGCACAGGCTTCATAGTAATCCAGATGTTCAAAGACAGGTGAATGACTGAAAAATTTGTGGAACATGTACACAATGGAATACTACTGAGCTGTCAGAAATGATGAAATCTCATTTTCCGTATCTTCTTCAGTGGAACTTGAAGAAGTCATGTTAAGTGAGATGAGCCAAAAGGATGACAAATACTGGAAAATTCAAGTTATTAGTGAAACTTAAGAAATAAATACAGAAAAGGAAAACACAAAATGAAACTGAGACTGGATATGGTGTATTGTACCAAAGCAAAGGGTTTTGGGGAAGGAGGGAAAAGGAGGGGTTAAAGAGAATGATGGGTCTTGGTAGTGGAAAAGGACCTAAGTTTGTACCCATGTGCCAGAAACAACTGTACTGTGAGTCATTAACCACCCAATTAAACTATATATATATATATATATATATATACACACACACACATATATGTGTGTGTTTACTATTATACTTTTGTTTTCAAGGTATTTGCATATTACATATAATTTTCAAATGTATTCACATGAATTTGTTCAGAATATACTTTCATTTAAATTTTTATTTTATTAAATATTTAATAATGGCTTACAAGTTCATAAGAATACAGGGGAACAGTTCCACTTACACCAAACCCACTACCACAGTTCTGTGCTCTCTTCCCTCCCCTTGACTTCCCCCTTCCCCCATGGATAGCAATATAGTTTTACGAAGTCTTAGTTTGACTATTTGTTTTCCTTTTTAGTAAGTTCAAGTGTATCAGTTCTTTATATTGCACATGTGAACCAAAACATTTGGCAGTAGTCCTCCTGAGAAATGCAAGCCATTTGATAACAGATAGAAAGAAGAGTCCATAAACACAACTACTAAATTAAGGAACCTCAACATGATAAGAACGATGAGAAAAACAGACAAACAAAAAGGTATAGGAAAGACTAAAAAAGTACTATAAAGAAAAATGACATAAATTAATATGCAATAAACTAGGCATTAACATGTGCTGTATACAAATATATATACTATTTATATAAAACATTATATATAAATTCATCTGAGTCTTATAAACTATTTTTTGTCTCACCATTCTCTGTTTGAACATCCTCTATACATTTCATCCTCCTTTTTCATGTTTTAAAATTGTCACATATTTCTATGGGTCATGCTTCTAAATCTGATTTACTGTGTATTATCTTGCTGAAATTAAATGTTCCTTGTTTCTTTTTCTGTAGGCTAGAGCTCTGGAGAGGCGAGATTGCAGTATACTTTGGTGTGATCTCTGCCCAGAGAAGTCAGGATGGAATCATAGTAGCATCTGCAACTTAGAGTCTGGAAAGTAGAAGGACATAAAGTGAGACAAAATGATTAATTAACAGGGAACCAAAAAGTAGGAACAGAGCAGATGAGATTAGGGATTTTAGGCTTGAAGAAATTTCGTAAGTCTATTTTAGGCATGTTCCTAGTGGCATACAACTGTGGTAGTTTTTGCTTGAGTTTGATAGCTAGCATGAAGTTAGATAAAAATTTGTCTGAGAAAATAGTGTCAAAGTAGAGAAAAGGGCTAGAAAGTTGGATTAGGGCAGTGAGTAGCTCCCATTCTTGAAAAAAGTCTGTGGTTAAAATGAACTATTTACCTCCATCCACCTGACCCAGAATACACACACACACACACACACACACACACACACACACACACACACACATGCACGCACGTGCACGCGCATATATATCACTACTAGGGAAGGATAGAAACAGGCTGGGCATATGGATTGATCTGCCAGCACCCATGTCCAGTGGAGAAGCAGTTATGGAAGCCAGAACTACCCTCTGCACCCCAAAACAATCTTGATTCATTCTCCCAGTGGGGGAGAAGCAATAGGAGGAAGAGAATAGAGGGCTCTGAACTCCAGCTCCATCAGTACCAAGGGGGAGAGCAGGAAAAGGAGAGGGACATTTGGATATAGCAATACAGCTATATGTGGCTTGGAGGATAAGAAAGGAATGGACCTGGAAGAATAAGGGGGCAATTATGTGCAAATGTAGACAGTTGTACAGATGATGGTTGACCCATATCTACAATCCTAGGGGAACTGTGGTAGTTTTCAGTGGGGAGACTGGGGATTCATAACCCTGGAGGTGGGAATGTTGTGGAATTATACCCTTGTTGACATATGACATAATATTAAATCACTAATAATTAAAAAAAACTGTGCTACATATACATGATGGAATAGTTGTCTCCTTGCATCCTCTTGGATGAAACTTGAGGACATCATGTTGAGTGAGCTATGACAAAAAGAGAAAGACAAATATCAAATTATCTTACTTATTATCAGGAATTAATAAAGTAGGGGAGGGAGAGGGAGAACACAAAGTTAAACATGGACTGGACATGGTGTGTTGCACCAAATCAAAGGACTCTGAGGAGGGAGGGAGAAGAGGAAGAAAACTTTGGGGCCTGGTACATAATGAAATTGTATGCATATGTCAATGATTGCATTGTGAGCATGAAACTCCCTCAATAAAAAATAATTTAAAAATTCTAAGTAGAATGTAAATATATATATATAGATATTATTTTTGTTAATTTCACTTGCTTTATTTCATTTTAGCTCAAATTAACAGTTGTTTTACCTCTCACCTGAATTAACTATTTTAGCATTATAACATCTTCCTTTCAAGTAAATCATAATTTTTCTTAGGAAGTCTATTTACTTTCTAAAGTCACAGTGCTAAAATACTATTGCAGATGCTTAGACTGTGAATAGACTCTTGTTTCTCCAGATTATCCATAATATGTGGAGCAGACATCAGAGTACATACTGGGTTTTAAATAAAATTTTTGCTCTCAGTTTTTTCTTCAGTCATGGGATCTTATTGTGCCTGTATATCATGTTCTTATATGTATGTGTCTCTGTTTGTTATTAAAATGCCTGGAAAAGCCTTGATGTCTGAAGTTTGGTACTAGTAAAAAGAGTTTAATTTTTATTCTAAGATATCGGTGTATCAAGAATGATCTAAGTCAAAATGTGAAAGGGAAAGAGGTGATAAACCCCCACCTTTCTACATGTCAGCAGCAGATGGCTCCAAATATGCTACATGTGTAACTCCAGTAGAGTGAGGAGCTGAGTTGATAAAAGAAGTAGAGTTAAATACAGATGACAGAATTGCTAAATCAAATATTTGCAGAATGAAACCAGAGGAAATTAGACTACAGATTTCCTGAAAGTTCTGGGATAGAGTTGTTCCCTTTTTCTCCAATAGCTCTTCTGTTCAACTTGTCAAACTTACGTGTCACTTACTGACTCTGTTTTAAATATTTGCAAGTGCTAAAGTTCAAATACAAATAAGCTATAGTTGTAGTTATTCAGTTATTTTTCTGAGTGAAAGAAAACAAACACATATATTGATGTGAAATGAAGAGAATGTAGAATCAGATAATACTTGTCACATATAAAACAACAACCAACCAAACAAACAAAAAACCTTGATGCAACAAAACTTGTAAGCATTCAGCAAATTAGGGAGAAAGTGGGAATAAACTAAATGAAGGGGTAAGTAGTAAATTCTAATTTGACACTTGTTCATTTGATCTACAAATACTGAAGATTTTTTTCAAATATTTAAATCTCACATACAATGTATGATATTAATATAATCTTGTTTGTAACAATTTTGCTTGTATTAAAATACTAATATTTCTTTGTAAATTTTAGTTTGTTAAATGGATTCAAGCTTTGTAAAAATATATTATACTGTTTGTCAAAATTAACCTATTTTGTTACTATTATAAATTTCCTCAATTACATGTAGATAAAATTCTATAACCTGGGGGCCTAGTGGTGGTGCAGTGGGTTAAGCACACATGGTATGAAGCACAAGGACCAGTTTAAGGATCCTGTTTCAAGCCCCTGGCTCCCCACCTGCAGGGGAGTCACTTCACAGGCAGTGAAGCAGGTCTGCAGGTTTCTATCTTTCTCTGCCCCTCTCTGTCTTCCCCTCCTCTCTAGGTTTCTCTCTGTCTTATCCAGCAACAACAGCAATGGCAACAATAAAAATAAGAAGGGCAACAACAATGGCAACAAAAATGGGAAAAATGGCCTCCAGGAGCAGTGGACTCATAGTGCAGGCATTTAGCTCCAGAAATAACCCTGGAGGAAAAAAAAATTATATGACCTTTTATTCTTTATAGATACTATGTTGATGAAAGAAAAATGTAGAACAAGCAATTTACTGTTTAAATAAAGGGAAGTAGAGCTTTTAGAAGTCTAATGCTAACGGAAGAAAATTTAGTAAACATGTTGAATATTCAGCCTTGAAAGCTGGAGAAGATAACCAACACCTTGTGTTGCTGTTTGAGTGACTATCTGAGTTCTTTCTTAGGGCTCAAGTAAACTGTGACAGCAACACTTTTTACAGACTATCTGTCTTGTTCCTGAGTGTTTTCCTATGACCTACAGAATCTGTCTCATCATATATTTCTTTTCTTTTCTTTTTTGTGTATAGGGACTAGGACAGTGATGTGCCCAGTAGAGCACAAATGTTAGCATGCTCAAAGCTCTGGTCCCCACCTATAAGAGGGGAGCTTCATAAGTGGTGGGGCAGATCTACAGGCATCTCCATTTCTTTTTTTTTTTAATATTCTTTTAAAAATTTTTTTGAGAGAGATACAGAGAGAGACACACAGAGAGAAACACCAGAGCACTGCTCAGCTCTGGCTTCTGGTGGTGCAGGGGATTGAACCTGGGACTTAGGAGCCTCAGGCATGAGAGTCTGTTTATATAACCATTATGCTATCTCCCCTTACCTATTATATATTTCTTATAGGGATATATCCCCCAGGGTTATTGCTGGGGCTTGGTGTTTGCACTATGAAACCACTGCTTCTGCGGCCACTTATTTTGGGAAGATAGAGAGAAATTGAGAGGGGAAGGGAAGATAGAGAGGGAGAGAAAAAGACATCTGCATAACTTGCTTCACTGAGTGTGAAGTGGCCCGCTCTGCAGGTGGGGAGTTCCTGAACTGGGATCCTTGGCAGGTCCTTATGCTTAGCACTATGTGTGCTTAACTCAGTGCACCACCGCCCAGCCCCTGGGCATGATGTTTTTGTATGTAATATATATATATGCTACTAATTTATATCAGGAAACTGAAACAACAATCAATTAAAGAAAAATTAAGTATGTGTTTAAAGGCATCCTAGGGATTAAAAATAGTTTAGTTCCACAGCGAACATTACAAAATTGCATTATAAGTTTTTACACAATTGCTCAGAAACCTGAATTTCAAAAATTTCTAAAAAGCAGAGAACCGAGATGAGAATCAGATGATTATAAATATGTCATAAATATGAATATGGTATACTATTAAATTAAACATGATAATAAACCTTTTATTTCAACTTAATATTAGTATTCTATGTTAATTGAATATGTATTATTATAGCCTAGACTTTGAGGTAAATGAATACACAAGGAATGCACGGGATTTTCCTTTAAGAGATTTACTATAGAAGGAAAACAAACATTCAGGAAAAGATGGAATAAATTTCAAGTGGCAAATTAAAAACCTTCGATGAGTAATAAATTTATGCTAAACCATTCAGAAAGCAGAGTATTTCCAATTCTGCCAGTTGGGGGAGGGAGATTTTAATGGAGGTCATTATAGTTGAACTGTCCCTTAAAGGATAATTAAGATTTGAATAGATTAAATTATGAGGAAGTTTTTCCATGGAAGAGCATTGGAAAACAAATAAACAGGAAAACACAATGAATTTGACTAGGTATGCTGCAGATGATAATTCATGACAGACAGTTATGAGAAAAACTGTTAAGGGAAGTTGGGACCCTGTTTGTAATGGGCATTGAAAACCATGCCAAGAACATAGACTCTAATAACCATAGATACCATGAGTCTTCTTTTATAATCAGCAGGGGAGTTGTGTGATTGAAGTAATACTCTAATAGTTCTAGAAAGATTGCAGAGGGGAGCAGTGAAGCAGAAAGGCCATAAAGATACTGTGAAGTATCTAGGTACCACATATCAAGGAAAGTGAAATATAGGTATGGTGGATGTAGTTAGATCTACATGTATAAGAAGAGAAAGAGTGAATAGGTTTTGTAAGCCTTAGGAATAATACAAAGAAGATGAATTACTCCATGGAAAAAAAAACATGTAGGTCTGGAAAGAAAACTAGACTGGACAATGCAGAAGAAAATCTCCACTATTTAGTTTCTTACAGGAAAGTATATTCTGAAGCTAAATCATTGTGTTTGTTAGCTTATCTGTTTCTTTGTTTCAGATAGAGATGCGCAGAAATGCAGGCAGAAAGTCAAGAACACCACAGCACCAAAGCTTCCTTAAATGTTGTAGGGACCAGGCTTGAAACACATGGCTAAACTGCACACTATCCAAATGATTATTTTGCTGGGCCCTAGAGCTAAATCGTTGTTGAAGGACATTTATCTTCATCAGTGGGTCTGTATGATTGAAGTTTCAAAGATTATATAGGGTATGAAGCAAAAATTATGCAAGCTCTATTTACTTTCTATGAAGAATTTGGTTCAGGTACTTAAGGAATAAAGGGAGATCATACACAACTAAACCCAAAGAAAGCTTCAAAGAAAAGATGATAGTTACATGAACTACAATAGAAAGGTGGGCAAGTGATCACCAATCACTTCCATCATCACTTCCATCCTGTGGGCGACCCCAGGAACTTGTCCTCACTATAAAGTGGCAATGGTAGAGACTGCCCCATTTTCTGTAAGGGGACTGTGACCCAATGATAAGCTTCATGGCAAATAACAAAGCAGACAAAAATAATTGAGCACAGTAACACAAGATATCTCTTTGTGTCTATCTTGAGCAGATCTAAGTCAGATAAAAATGAAACCTTTTGTGATAACAAATAGTTCATATTGGAAGTGTTCTCCATTGTGTGCAAATCAGAATCACATAAGCAACTTTTGATCTGTTTGAACACATTTGTGATGTCGCATTATTTAACTACATAAGGAAACCCATTTCAAGCAGGTAGACCTCAATTTTGAGCATGGGAGCAAAGATTCTCTTACTACCTAGATTACACTGCATTGTTTTCTTAAAAGGAAAATTGTTGTTTTCGCTGGGCTATGTTGTTTTCACCGGGCTGGCTTCACGGGCGGGTAACAGACGACCAGGGACTCATGGTTGAGCTGTAGGCAGTATCTCTTTATTCATGCAGGATGCAGCACAATCTAAACCGAGCTAAGCTAAACTCAAGGTACCATAAAACTCACAATGCTGTCTTTATATATACTTGCCAAGTAGGGTGGAAACAGGATGTGACATAGAGAGGGTGGAGAGAAAAGTGACTGGTGAAAATCAGAGTGTGACAAGGAGAGGGCAGAGCAGGCGAGAATCCTATCACTGAACCACAAATGCCCTGGAGGGAGGATGGTGCTTGTTAACAGTGGTTATGTAAATAGAATGAAGTGGTTATGTAAATAGAATAGTGTTAAGCAGGGGGGATTTAAACCAAATGAAACAGAAGGGGTCTCATGCATACCAACAGAAAATAATTATTTTTATTATTTCCCAAACAGAAGATAATTAAAATGGTCTTATGTGTCTTTTTAGTGGAGGATATATGTTATTTATCCTGGCTCTGTTTAAAAAAACTTTTGATATTAAATTTTGTCATCTAGAAAGTAATGGAACAGACTGATTTTTATTATAATTGTTAATTTATGAAAAATGTAGCCCATGGAATTGATGTCAAGCTTGCATCCACAAGCTCTATTTACTTTCAGATTTCTCACTGTTTACCAAGATTTGTTAAAGCACTAGTCACTATCTCAGCTGGCATACTGCCTGTTTATATATCTATATCTATATCTATATCTATATCTATATCTATATCTATATCTATATCTATATCTATATCTATATCTATATCTATATCTATATCTATATCTATATCTATATCTATATCTATATCTATATCTATAATTCAATTTATTTATTCCCTTTTGTTGCCCTTGTTTTATTGTTGTAGTTATTATTGTTGTTGTCATTGTTGGATAGGACAGAGAGAAATGGAGAGAGGAGGGGAAGACAGAGAGGAGGAGAGAAACATAGACACCTGCAGACCTGCTTCACTGCCTGTGAAGCAACTTCCCAGCAGGTAGGGAGCTGGGGTTCGAACCGGGATCCTTATGCCGGTCCTTGTGCTTTGCGCCACCTGCGCTTAGCCCGCTGCACTACAGTCCGACTCCCCTGTTTATATTTTTATGTGTTTTTTTTTTTTCAATTCTTGTACAGCTTTGGAACTAATTACAGCTGTTCACTCTTCTATTTCAACCTTCAGTGCATTCAGTTTTCTCTGGGTTTTGCTTTCACTCACAATCACAATTTTTTTTTCCTACTTTGAGTATGATCCTCTTTCATATACAGCCAGGAGAGGAGCATCCCGATGTCACAGAGAATGAAAAGGCTTTTAGAACTAATTTTCATTTTCTGTGCGATGCCCATGGTGTTCTGAGTGTGTGATGTGCTATCATCAGGTTTTGATTATGCAATTGAAATGCAAAAAATTTAAAAGCTCTGCTTTATGGACCTTATCAGCAGCTTACACTCTCCCCAAAGCTCTGTTAGAACAAATACTTGATCACTTTTGGTCGAAAATACTACATACCTTTTTTTTCTTAATTTTTTTCCCTAAGGAAAGCAATCTTACAGATGATACCTAGAGAGGAGTTGACATTTAGAAGTTTTATTATCTTTATATCAACTGTATTATTTTTTTCTGTAATAGCTGTCATATTTGAATATGATTGAATTTTTTAAAAGTAACAAAATGTATACTTACTGTTGATTTACTGGCTGAGGCAGTTCTTATTACAATGTTCTATATAGAATGATCTAGTCAAAATTAGCTGTTTATAAATAAAATTGTTTCACCTCATAGGTAAACTTTAAGCCATTCTCAACTACAGTGGACTTGCATTATTCTAGTGAGCAAAGGAATCTGATCTGTTTCAAGAAGGACATAAAACTCATTTTGTGGGTAGCGCAGAAGGTTAAGCTCATATGGTGCAAAGCACAAGGACCTGCATAAGGATCCCGGATCAAGCCCCCGGCTTCCTATCTTCAGGGGGCTGGGTCACTTCACAAGCAGTGAAGAAGGTCTGCAGGTTTCTATCTTTCTCTCCCCCTCTCTGTCTTCTCCTCCTCTCTGGATTTCTTTCAGTCCTGTCCAACAACAAAGACAACAATAACAACAACGATAAACAACAAGGGCAACAAAAGAAAAAAATAGCCTCCAGGATCAGTCAATTCATAGTGCAGGCACCAAGCCCCAGTGATAACCCTGGAGGCAAAAAAAAACAAACAAACAAAAACTCATTTTGTGTGAATGAATGTATATGTGCCTGTGTGCACACACATGAGCACAATGGCAGGTTTCAGTTGGAATTGAGTTTTGTGGTTCCATCCTCCAACCTAGATTAGAACTGAATAATGATTTGTATAATGAGGCATATGGCTACTTGTACTTTCCTCTACTGCCTCAGATAATGTTCAGATGTTACAGAAGCTAAGGTTAAGGGAGGAAGGGCAAGACAGAGATAATAATTAAGTAAGGTATAGTTTTAAATTTCTTAAAAATTTGAAGCTTTAATATTCACATAATAGTGATGTTATGTCCACTTCCATAATGGAAGAGAAAATGCTAGATTATAAATTTTTTGACTAGCTTATATGACACCATGCCCTACCTTATGTCTTAGATGGTCCCATGTCACATTGGGTTTGACTAGATTAAATTCTCATGGAAATGACAATGATAAAGTCAGCGTCCTAGGACACATGAATATAGGTTGCTGTGCTCATTTGATAATGTTGATCACACTATATTGTATTGTATTTATGAAAATGAGGTCTGTATGTGACAATGAACTAACACCAAGGAAACTAGGGGGAGAAAATGAACTGTAGACCCTCTGTCTTGTGCCAATCAGTGACTCAGCTTTAACTGGATTACAGCTAAGCCTGGATGGTCATGCAAGAGAGAATTTCAGACAACTGGTCTCCAAAGAGATTGTTATTCTAAGACTCAACATGAAAGAGAAATATTCTTAGGCTTCTGTACAGCAAAGGAATCTTATCCACCTTCTACGATTAGAAGAACTATATACTGTACTTGTTATGCTCCCAAACACGCAAAAACAGACTAGTCATTTGAAATGTGAAACTTAAGAATAGATGCTTTGTTTGAAATACTTCTTTCTAAGGGTTTAACACCTTTTCCTTATCTTCATTAACTTATTGTAATTTAAATCTATGTACCCACAAGTTAAGTTATGTACAGAATGACAAAAATTCAGTCTCATTGAATATTAACATCTTATATAGTTGTGAATAGTTTATTGTGGAAGTTTAACTCATTGGGATATAAAGTAACAGTCATATTTCCCCATGATAACTGTCTCTTACCTGTGCCTCACTGAAGGCCCTCTTTTCAGTTGATTCGTTTGTTTACAATAATTTAGCAAAATCCTGTAACTTTTTAGTTTTGCTGGTTGTTAGGGAAGTTTCATTTTTGTTACTAAAACTCAATCATATTTATTATGAAAGTTCAGTATCGGCTTCAGTTTTATGATTCATTTTTAAAAATGTGTTTAGTTGTTAATGAGAAGGAGATAATATGAAAAGAAGAAGGAAATTCAGAGGATCAGAGGACTGATCTCAGTTCTCACATAAAATGATACCATGGATCGAACCTGATATATCTGGAGCTTTAGATATGCAGGTTGATTTTCTTTTTCTTTTTTTATATTTATTTATTCTCTTTTGTTGCCTTTGTTGTTTTATTGTTGTAGTTATTGTTGTTGTTGTTATTGATGTCATCATTGCTGGATAGGATAGAGAGAAATGGAGAGAGGAGGGGAAGAAAGAAAAGGGGAGAGAAATAGAGACATCTGTAGAACTGCTTCACCACCTGTGAAGTGACTCTTCCCTGCAGGTGGGGAGCCGGTGGTCCTTGCACTTTGTACCACCTGCGCTTTACCCTCTGCCTCTGCACTACTGCCCGACTACCACAGGTTGATTTTCTAATAAGCTGAGTTATCTCCTGGCCTTTCACTTACTTTTAAAGTGCAGAATCTGGGGACAGGAAACAGTTCACCTGATACTACATACTTTATCATGTGTTAGTACCCGGTTTCCACCCTTGGCATGACATGGGATCACTATATATGGCACTGATGGAGCAATTCTGTGGTGTCTGTTCTCTCTACATCTGGAATCAAAGGAAGAAAAAAATGTTTGTCAGGAGTAGTGGAACTATAGATGTATGAGGTTCTGGATGGGAAAAAAATGTAAGATTTAGTAGACTGAGAGTTTAATGATTTAACTGAGGTCTGATCATGTAGTACAAATCCAAATATTTTTATTTTAGTCTTAAGCTGATTGAGTTCACATAAATCTTTTTGGATAGCTGAAATTTGGTTTTTCACTTTTCTCTCAGAAGAGAAATAAAATTTTAGCAGAAACACTGGTGCTTTGTGAAATGAGTCATAAGATAGAAAATTTCAAGATGTGTGGCTCCTATGGTCACAATTACATGTGAAATATTTAAAGCACGATTAAATTTATGTCTTTTAGCAGAGTTCGGGGAAGTTTCAGATTGTTGTCTTATATAAGTTTATATTTTTAGTAAATTAATGAAACCAAATGCCAGCCTTTTAGGTATAAATCAACTTCATTATAAAGAGTTTGTGTTTCAGAACACCAAGTGGTATAATGTTGTTTTCGACGGGTTATGTTGTTTTCGCCGGGCTGGCTTCACGGGCGGGTAACAGACAACCAGGGACTCATGGTTGAGCTGTAGGCAGTATCTCTTTATTCATGCAGGACACAGCACAATCTAAGACGAGCTAAGCTGAACTCGAGGTACAGTACTGTAAAACTCACAATGCTGTCTTTATATATACTTGCCAAGTAAGGTGGAAACAGGATGTGACATAGAGAGGGTGGAGAGAAAAGTGACTGGTAAAAATCAGAGTGTGACAAGGAGGGGGCAGATTAGGGGAGAATCCTATCACTGAACCACAAATACCCTGGAGGGAGGGTGGAACTTGTTAACAGTGGTTATGTAAACAGAATGAAGTGGTTATGTAAATAGAATAGTGTTAAGCAGGGGGGATTTAAACCAAATGAAACAGAAGGGGTCTCATGCATACCAACAGTATAAAATATTTAAAATACTAGGTGGCAATTTAATTTATTTGAAAGTAGAGAAAAATTATTTTCTCGTGGGGTACTAGTCAAATATTAATGTTTTCATCCTACTTGCAAAAAAATAATTCATGAGACAGAAAGATGTTGACCTGAGTTTTGAGTCATGGGTTAGAAGTGGAAAATAGATGAAGGCAAACTAAAGATTCAAGTGCGATCTGTGTTATTTCCACAGTGTTTGTCGTTGTGGCTCCTGGTATGGAAAGGAAATATGTGTGTGTACCTCCTTAGGAGAACTTTGAGGCTCCAAGTCCCAGTGACCTCAATGTACTGAGATTTGAGTAGTTTTTAAAAATTTTTATTTAGTCATTTATAAAAAGTAAACAATGACAAAACCATAGGATTAGAGCAGTACAACACCACACAATTCCCACCACCAAATCTCTGTATCCCATCCCCTCCCTTGATAGCTTTCCTATTCTTTAACCCTCTGGGAGTATGGACCCAAGGTCATTGTGGGATGCAGAAGGTGGAAGGTCTGGCTTCTGTAATTGCTTCCCCACTGAACATGGACGTTGACAGGTCGATCCATACTCCCAGCCTGCCTCTCTCTTTCCCTAGTGGGGCTGGGTTCTGGGGAATCAGAGTTCCAGGACATATTGCTGGGGTTGTTAGACTCAGCTACCCTCCTCATCTATTTCCTGTTATACTTCCCTCACTCCCAAGCTATCCTTATCAAAGCAAGGACTGCAAAAGCTGAATAAGGGCAAGAGAGTGGCATACTTTAATGATGACTCTTCAGTCACTATCAGGCCACCCTATAAGCTGGGGCCCTAGTTGGGGAGTCCTAAGATTCCCAAACAGAGATGATTTGAGTAGTTTTATGGGTTCCCTCTTCAGTGTTAGGCTCAGAGGCTCTAATATAACTCACTAACAAATAGTTAGCAAATATTAGTTTTCACCTGGGTACTTATAATAAAATAATCATCTTAACTTTATAGCTTCTACTTTAAGACAAGAAGGATTAAATGCAATAGTAGAAATATAGTTCCTGTTCTCTACATTTTTTGCACAGAAGAAATGAACCTGTGACTGATATTTATAGCTGAACTTCTTTATTATTATTAAATAAAAGTCTTTCTTTGAGTAGCTGAATAATTTGAAAAGGAATTTGTTTTCATTAAAGAATATGGCTTCTCTCCCTTCCAAAAGCTCTTATGCTTGCTTCTAAAGCAAAGGATGGTGCTTGGCAGGCCTAGCATCTTTATCTGATTCAGCATCTTAATTATTTTACTTTAATGGAAGAAACTCTTGACAACAAATTCATAAATGAATGCTTATTAAACAGTCCATTTATCAGTCCCTCTTTATAATCAGTGTTATTTGGTTATGATTTAGGTTATAATGCCTGAAGCATGTTAATTTAGCAGGTTATTCAAGTGCAATAATCAGGAATGATTTTCATGTGTTTGTATTTTGACTTTCATTCTAAAGACTTAATATCACCCCCAAAACAGTACGACAATCAAAGCATGTGCAAAATTCATTTGAGCATTTTGTTGTAACAAATCCCTGCTGTTTGACCTAATAGTTGATTAGGATGAAATGACTTAAATACAGAAAATAATTACTTAATTATATTTTTATTTTTGTGCAATATGTTTTTCAAAAAGAGATGCAGCATTACTCTCTAGTACAAAAGAGTTAGTAAAATGCATATAATTGTTCTGTTTATAAAGTTAGTCATAACAGTAAGTTATTATACAAGGAAATAGGTTGTCTCTTTAACTCGCACTCAGAGAGGATAGAGGCTGGTTTAGAAGGAAACTAATAAAGTCTCAACACAAATGTTTTTTAGCTTTTTTCAGAGCCCTATTAAAGACTAACCAATAAAGAACTTACTATTAGTGCCTACTTCTGCTCCTTCACTCAGAGCCTCCAGTTTTTGTTTGTTTGTTTGTTGGTTTGTTTTCTTCTGTTCTGTTGAGTCCCAAGGTGTGTTATTATAGGAACAGTCACTCAGACTTTGGAAAACGTATCATAATGGGCTTTTGTCTTTTTGAATTTTCCTTGAATTAATGAAGTAACTGTCTAGGGGAAGTTGAAAAAGAAATCTGGCTGAGAAAAGTGGAAACCAAAGGCAAATTGGACACATGTGACTGTCTATCACTGCCGCCATCTTTAAATGATGTTGATGTCTACACAGGTACATTCCCTTGACCATGATGGAACATGCTCTCCTGGTCAAGTAATTGCAGAAACTGAAAGAGAAGATCTGATGAGAGGCAGATTTGGGGGACTGACTGCTACTGCAAGGCCTGCCAGCATCCTGTGACAATAGGAACTGGCTGTGATCAAATTCACCCTTTCCCTTCTAGGATAATCATGAGTGCTACTGTCTAGTAATCTTTCAAGTCATATGCAGATTCCACTTATGAGTAACTCTCATTTGGAATGTTCCACATCTAGAAGACAAATGCGGGAAATGTAGCCTTAGCTTAACTAAATTGACAATAAAAGCTACCACATTTCATTTAAAAATTAAGATTTTATGTAATTATGATTTAAATTGTGGATTTTGGATTAAGAATTCATGAACAACCTTTCTTATGGTTTAGAATAAATCCTAGCAGCATGTCACTAGAATTAACCTATTATATATTGCAATATATAGAGCTTTTCTTATAGAATGGCGTTTGTAACTCTGAATAACTTTTGTTTTTGCTTTATAAGAGCTAGACTTGTAATGTCCTTTAAGATATCATTATTGATCATTTTTAGTATTGAGTATTTAGTATTGACCTCACTGATCATTTCAATACAGATTCTGACATCTGAAGTAGGAAACTCAGATGAATTCATCAGAAAAACAAATAAACAAACAAAAAAAACTTATCAAGTTTGTATACTATGCTTTTGTTTGGTTAAAAGCAAGAGATAGTTCTGAGTTACCTGGGTTTAAGGATTAAATGCGTTATTAAATCCAAAATAGCTTTCAAACACTATGCTTGGGACATAGTAAGTACTCTGCTGGAGAAAAATGAAAACAACATTAATGGAGATTTCTCAATTCTGATGATGATATGTAAATAAATGCCAACTGTATAGAAAAAAATAGATATAGGCTACATATATGTCTGAATGTGTTGCAGTTACTCTTGCAGTTAATCATACTAAAGAATTTTTGAAATAGTGAGAGAAGGTTGGAATTTAAGTGCCACTATAATGTTTTGCTTTGAAAGTGTGAAAGAATTATAATATGTAATTTCTGATGAATTTGATTTTTATATTTTTAAATACTTTTTCAATGGGAGAAAGAGGAAAGAGAAGCTAAAGTACAGCTCCAGCCTGTGCTGTGACTGAGATGAAACTCAAAACCTTTTATATGCAGATCTTGTGTTTTACTACTGAACCATGACCCTAAATGCTGAATTTGCTTTTTAAACTCTAAATATTATTTTCTCTATTCTAAGAAAGTTGTTAAGTGATACTATAGTTCTTCTCTTCTGGGTACATGACTGAATTGCATTTTTTCTGTGGCTAGAGAAATTTGATAGAATTTAATTGTAAGCCCTTGACCTGAAACTTCTTTTATCCTAAGTGGCAGTTATAGTAGAACTGAGATGAAGAAGGCTTGATCAACCCTCAGTTCTGATAGACTAATAGACGTGAAATCTTATGCTGCTCCATTTGTACATTTCAGGTGAGTGCAATCTAAGACTTATTGTATTATACCACTGAGAATATGGTGCTGTTTGTTATGCAGCCTGCTGACTAGTAAAATTGGTGACCTTAGGTGTTTACTATATCAAAGAATCATCCCAGAATGTACACTGTAGTCACTCATACTCTTGACTTAAACATCCATGGTAAGAGACCACAGATGGTGGAACAAACTCCTTGGGTGACTGAAATGGGGAAAACAAGTGTTATGTATTGGCAGAATGTGCAGGCAGCCATTTGTCTTTGGCCAAGTGAATGTGTAAATGTTCCAGATCTTTAGGAAAAATCAGAAAAGAGATGACAGCTTTGAGCATAATAATCTCAAGATGCCAAAATTTTTTCCTGTATGACTTTTTTCCCCCTAAGAAATCACCAGGTTCCTAATCCTAATCATCAACCAACTATGTGTAGATATGAATATATATATTTTTATCTTACTTTTAGCAATAAATAACTTGAAATACTTAACTAGCTTGTCCATGTATGTGTTTAGGGAAACATTTAGTCTGTTAAGACTTACATAAAATATTTTAAAGGCTTTATTCATTCCATATTAATAAAATAGAGTATTCATACAATTATCCTACAACTGCTAAATACATACATTAATATTATATATATATATATATTCTGAATATACTTTTTCAATTTTTATGAATAAAACCATTTAAAGACAGGGTCAGCTTAACATATATTGTTAGCAACTAGTGTTTACAGCTATTTCTGAGATATTTATAATATTTATTAATGCCATTATAACGCAGTCTTTATAATAATGTGTTGTTAGCTTCCCATACTAAAATAATATGTCATCTAGAAAGTAGTATAATGCATTTACTAGTAAAGTCCATCATCATTTTACTAACCTGACAATTTAAACTTATCTGCATTATTTTTAAGCTTAACTAAGAAAAATAAATCTTTGCTGCTCATTTTTATTGATTTTATTTTTATCATTTTCTTGGGAGGGGCTTAATAGTTTATAGTTATTGGCACATGGGTACAGTTTCTCATCTTCCTATGATATATGTATTCTGCAAAATACTCTCATCCCTCAAAGGAGGTCCTTTTCCAACCTTATCAGCATGTTTTCAGCGGGTGCTAAGAGATCTTATGTAGCATTTACTTTGATATGCCAGAGTTAATAAATATTTATTATGAGCACATTAAATGTCAGACTTTCTAAATGCAATGATACACAGTGAAAAGCCCTAATAGGATCTATTTAAATGTATTTAACAGTCTAGATTAAGATCAATATCAAACAAATAATTATACAAGTAATTTCCTATGGACTGATAAGTACTATAAAGGGGTAACATTTAAGCTGCTGCAAAAGAAGATAATAGAAAGACATAATCTTATCTGGAATTCAGCAAAGTTTTTCCAGGATAATAAGTAACAAAACTATTGGAGTAAATTAGAAAATATTAAAACATAAGCAAAGGGGGCAAGAAAGCAGTCTTCTAGATAATGTAATTAGCTTTTTAAAAAGCTAGGTACAAGGAAATAGTGTATTGAAATAATTACACATGAAAAAGAGACAAAATGGTGGAAGCAGATAAGAACTGCAATTTGAAATAAGCCTTTGTAGGATGGACACACACACACACACACACACACACACACACACACACACACACCATAGAAAGTGAGTAATTTGCTTTCTGAGAAAGAACATTTTAAGTGGCAGAAAAGTATCTTTTTCAGGAACTTGAACTGATTCCTGAATTCTACCTATGTTTAATAATAGAGGGAGAAGATAAAATAATGGAGGTATTTTCAGTGAATCAGAAGAAAAATAAAATAGGATATGCAGAAAGTAGAGGGCTTTTTAATATTTATTTACCCTTTTGTTGCCCTTGTTTTTCATCGTTGTAGTCGTTATTATTGTTGTTGTTGTTATTGATGTCATTATTAGATAGGACAGAGAGAAATGGAGAGAGGAGGGGAAGTCAGAGAAGGGGAGTGAAAGACACTTGCAGACCTGCTTCACCACCTGTGAAGTGACTCCTCTGCAGGTGGGGAGCTGGGGGCTCAAACCCGGATCCTCAAGTCGGAGATTTTTTTTTTTAATTGAATGTTGGTTAGCCCTCAACTCTAACTGATTATTATACCAGAGGAATAGATACATGTTGTCAAATCATATCATAAAATGTCAGATATACAGATTATGTTAAATCCTCCAAATTTTAAGTTAAGATTTAATTATTTAAATTGTGCAAAGTTAGCCACTGGACTGTAAATGATTCCATTTATAAGCTAAGTCCATGTTGCACTAAGATTTGTAGCTGATAGTGTCAGCTACTTTTTCCCCCCTTCAATTATCACTGGGACTCAGTGCCTGCACTATGACTCCACTGTTCCTGGAGGCCATTTTTCCCATTTTTGTTGCCATTGTTGTTGTTATTACTATTGTTGTTGGATAGGACAGAGATAAATCGAAAGAGGAGGGGGAGATAGGGGAAGAAAAAGATAGACACCTGCAGACCTGCTTCACTGCTTGTGAAGTGACCCTCCTACTGGGGGGGGGGGGTTGATCCTCATGCTGATCTTTGGCTTCGCACCATATGCACTTAAGTTGCTGGATTAATGTACTGCCTGGCTCCAGCTATTTTTTTTTTTTATCAGACAACTGAAAAATTAGCAAGAACATTTTTTTTTTTGTCTCCAGGGTTATTGTTGGGGCTCGGTGTCTGCACTATGAATCCACTGCTCCTGAAGGCTATTTTTTTTCCTTTTATTGCCCTTGTAATTTATCATTGTTGTTATTATTATTGTTGTTGTTAGTTAGGAGAGAGAGAAATCGAGAGAGGACAGGAAGACAAGGCTAGCAAAAACATTTTATCTTAATCCCTAATTTAGTAAGCATTGAAGCACTGCACAGTTAGACACTAGAACATAGTGAAAAGAGAAAATCCTTCTAAGTTATACAATCAGTAAAACTATTGTATCATTATTGTATCACATGTTGGAGTGCCTGCTCTTTATATAAGAGCATCAAGTGTAGTCTTGGCCTTAAAACCAGCTACAGGTTTAGACACAAACAAGAATAATTCCAACTATATGCAATTTTGCTACTTATCCTATCTTAAAGATAAGATGATATGCTCTTTTATTTCCCTAAATCAAATTTCTTCAGACATACTCAAATACAAAAATAGATGTTGCCATCCTTGATAGCACTGTTACTCTCTCCTTCACCAGTACCTGGAGATGGCCTGCATCTCTGTCTTTCAGACCAAGGATGGGCTCTAGGAAACTCTAGAAATCCTTAGCAGCTCTAGGGCTGCAAAGTCTGTTTCCATTAGAATTGTGCCCTGGCTTCAATTAAATTATGAGTTTTCTACAAGTCCCGAATATTCCTTCTTGGATGTGATACCAGACTGTTGACTTTTTGTGTACCCTTGTTCTTTTCTCTTTCCTCTGTACTAAAATCTGTAATGCACTTCCAGGCATAAGAGTGTGCCAATGTATACTCATATTAGCCTTTGGAAGAGGTTAACAAAAGGAGAATTTTATGTGGAAGTAATGTCCCTTCTTCTTCTTCTTCTTCTTCTTCTTCTTCTTCTTCTTCTTCTTCTTCTTCTTCTTCTTCTTCTTCTTCTTCTTCTTCTTCTTCTTCTTCTTCTTCTTCTTCTTCTTCTTCTTCTTCTTCTTCTAGCGTTTGCCCTTCTTCCGTAGCCAGTCAACAGCGTCAGGTTGAGCCTGATGTCTGCTTGTCGCTGGCTTTGAAAGTGACTGGGATCCATGTGGATTCAGTCAGCTAGGAAGGATCGTCAGTTTCCCCAATAAATGGGTACTCACGGGATGCACCACGAGAAGGTCGATCCAATGCATCCCTGTCTCTTCTAAATATAGACTTCAAAATACTATTTTTGATGTTTTTAGCAGCTATAAACAGATTGCTCATTAATCAGGACTCTAGATGTAACTTTTTATATAAAAATGCTTGGACATATAAATTTTACAGACAGTAAAGGTGACTTGAGTGAAAATTTAATCCTTTTTGTTACATAAGATTCACTCCTACAATTATAAACTATAATTTGAAGACTGCATCCTTTAAAATAACTTTTTAATATTTCTTATTTTCTAATATTTATGGAAATATTACAAATTATGGTTGCTAGATTTCTCATTTCCATGAAATATAAGTGAGTTCTCAAACAAGGTTTGACATTATAAGATTTCTGATGTCTATATTTCAATTATTTCCACGTCTATGAAATTTGAAATAGCTTCATTAAATTGAAAGGTAAATAAATTGAATTTCCTGACAAGTCCAAAATTTAATGATGTATATGTAGTGAAGTGAGATTATTTTTCATACATCGTGTATAACTAAGCAGGTGATAAGTTATATCACTGAAAGTAAAATACTACTCTAATTTCTATAGTCTCTAATGTCCAAAGATAGTAGGATGTGACAAGAACTTCTGAGACTCCAGGGATGGTTAATGTTTGTTTGATCCCTTCATAGATTGTCCTATGTCTTTCTTCATGACTCCTTCCTGATTGAATACTTTCTTTTTAAGTTTTTTTTTTGAAAAGCTTTCTTGAACTGAAGAGGGGCAATCTTATATGATATACAGTGATGTTATAAAATAACTCCATCAAGGATACATATACCTCAATACAGTCAGAGTATAGAATAGCAATCAAAACACACACACAGTATCTATTTTTAAAAAAATATTTATTCCCTTTTGTTGCCTTTGTTGTTTTATTGTTGTTGTTATTGTTACTGATGTCATTGTTGTTGGATAGAACAGAGAGAAAAGGAGAGAGGAGGAGAGAAAGACACCTGCAGACCTGCTTCACCACTTGTGAAGTGACTCTCCTGCAGGTGGGGATCCAGGGGCTCAAACCCGGATCCTTCTGCGCATCCTTGTGCTTTGTGCCACGTGCGGTGCGCTTAACCTGCTACCGCTCGACTCCCAACAGACACTGTATCTTTTAGACCTAACAGAAAATTTTTCCAACCACAGCTAGAGAAATTTAATTCAGAAAGCTCAACTGAGGGGCCAGATGATGGTACACCCAGTTGAACACACATGTTACAGTGTGCGAGGACCTGGTTCCAAGCCCTCTAGTCCCCACTTGCAGGGGAGATCTTCACAAGTGGTGAAGCAGGTCTGCAGATGTTTATTTCTCTCTCTCTTTCTCCATCTCCCTCTTCCTTTTCAATATCTAGATACTCTATCAAATAAAGATAATAAAATTAAAGAAAAAAAAAGAAAGTTCAAATGAAGTTTAGTGAAATGACTACTTATAATAATGTTGGGTAAATGGGACTGGTGACATGGCTCTCCAGGTAATGTGCTTTCATTTCAATCAGGCAACTCAGGTTTAGACTCTAGATACACCATGCAATATACTATGACACTGGGGGTTAGCTTTGGCGATATGGTACTGCTCTCTCCTGTTTTTCTCTTCTCTCTTTTGCCTTCTCTGTATAAAAGAGAGGTGACTCAGAGGTTGAAGCCCTGGTGATGGCAAGGAAAAAAAAAAAAAGAAATAACCAAACAAAATGGATATTCAGTGAGGTATTCAGAGTAGAATTTTAGGAAACAATTACCCTCTTCAGGGCTGAAGGGCAAAGAAGAGAAAATACCTTTTCGGAAGCCCAGGAGAGATGAAGTAGCTGAAGAGCAGGACCTACCAGGAGCTGTATTATTAGGAGAAAGACAGTCATGATTTAAGAGCTGTCTCCTCCCACTCTCCAATCTCCTGTTAATGCTGCTAAGTGCTCAGCCAAATTCAGCAAGCAAGAGACTTAAGTGATGCACACAGCAAAGCTAAGTTTCATGAAGTAGTCTGAGAGAGATGGGATAAATAGGAAATAGTCATCACATTTGAATACTGAGAGTTTGGCAGGTGTCAAGAAAACAACCATAAATTTGGGATTGGGCTTGGGGAGAGCATTCAAGAATCTTGGAGATTCCAAGCAGCTCATGCAGAGGTAACAAACTGAAACCCACGAAATGTACTGAGCTTGAATATGGCTCTGCCAGGACTGCTGTCGTTCCCTTTGAGTCTTTTATCTCTCTCTTTGTTGACAACACTATCTGTGGGAGGAATCCTTACTAGTATGTATAGATATGGAAAAACAAATGAAATTTTGAAAGCCTAAGTGGTTGATAAGTAGAGAGAATGGTATTCAAACTGAATCCTCATCATGTCTTTAGCCTGAGTTGTTCCATTTGATCCATACTTTTCTTTGACATTTGAAACCCATTAGCTTAACTTAAAGGAAAACAGGCAGTGAAAATCCTTCATCTTCCTGGTGGGAACAATGACCAAGTCTCTCAGCAGGATATTCACTGGAACATTTACTTCAGACCTTCCAACTCTGTTGTTTTTTTCTGATCTGGCTTCAACCCAGGTCTAATAGCTGCACTTACTTTCCTGCCATCTGGTCCACATCTTTCCTGTTTTATTCTGGCTCCTGTCCTTAGACTCTAGTCAGCTGCTGCTGCTACTACTCCTACTACCACTACTACCACTCCTCCTCCTCCTCCTCCTCCTCCTCCTCCTCCTCCTCCTCCTCCTCCTCCACACACACACACACACACACACACACACCTCCACACTCTTAAAACACAAAAAAGCCCCACATCTTTGGAAAAAATTCCGCATCGAAAGTGAAGGAAAAAACTGAAAGTAGAGGATAGAGACCGAAAGGGTTTTTGAAGTGGAAGGAGAGTGAGAGTTGCCAGGAAGGACAAGCTACAAAGTGAGCCCTGCAGAGAGTCCGGATCTGTTCCAGGTTACTGTTGCGCAAAGTGTAAACCACAAAACTAACTGGAAGAAAGCATGGCAACAGTAAACTGAAGTGAGCCTGGAAAGAACGAAGTTTCTGTACTAGTGTAGGTGCTTGGTCCTCAACTGGACAGTTTTGTTCTTGTTTTTGAGATAATGTAACAGAAACTTACTTGATGAAATTATAAAAGAGTCTTTTCTATTTGAGAATATTTACAGTGCATGAGAACTTGACTCTACAATAAGGCCTACATATATATCCATATCCATATCTATCTGTTCATTTTTGCCACAAGGGTTATCACAGGAACTCAGTGCCTACACAATTCCAGCATTTTTGGTAGCCAATTCTTCTTCTTCTTCTTTTTTTCTCCCTAGTTTTCTATTTTTCCTTTGCAAGTCTATTGATAAATATAACCACATGCTACTAGGATGCTTTGACCCTATCTCTTTTCTATAGAGCAAAAACAGAATTTTCTTGAGGCCAATGAAGGCTAAACTTTAAGGCCTCTCGTTTAGATTCCTGCCAAGACCTTATGACTAATTTTGTAATGAAGATTTTCTTGTTGTTGTTAAAATGTATCCCTCAAATTGTATAAGGTCCAGACTATAAAATATATTTTAGCTGGAGGGGTGGGGATGGGGCTCAGGACTTTAGTTTCAGGAAAGGAAATTGCTGCAGTAGAGACTCTATCCTTTTAGCACCAGTTGGCATATTATCTACTGCTTTTGGTGGAAGTACAGTCACAAGTGTCACTTTTGACCTCACATTTCTGCTCCAAAACACATCTAAAAAGGAGTTAATCAATGACAAATTCTTATGTGATGAATTGCTTCTAAATGCTTTCTCACACCACTCAGGTGAAGTAGAGTTGAGAGGTTTAATGTATGCATGAATTAAGTGCAGCAAGTCTTAAGAGAAGCTTTCAAGCCAATGAACTCTAAATTGCACGCAAAAGAAAATTCAGTGAGTGAGTATATCTGATGCATTATTGTTTTAAAATATTATACATTAGTATTTTTGGAACAATATTTTCTTCACTTTAGTTTTCCTATGCTTCTACTTTATCTTAAGCCAGATCTGCAAGTACACACATGCATTAACAAGGAACCAACTTTTTCTGTAAGAGGGCAGTTAGACAATACTTGACAGTATTGCAGCTCTATTGGTGCTATCAGTTAGCATGTGACCCTTATAAGAAAATACTTATCAGTTTTTTTAAAATATTTATTTATTACCTTTTGTTGCCCTTGTTGTTTTATTGTTGTAGTTATTGATGTCATTGTTGTTGGATAAGACAGAGAGAAATGGAGGGAGGAGTGGAAGACAGAGAGAGGGAGAGAAAGACAGACACCTGCAGACCTGCTTCACCTCCTATAAAGTGACTCCCCTGCAGGTGGAGAGCTGGGGGCTCGAACTGGGATCCTTATGCTGGTCCTTGCGCTTTGCACCATGTGCACTTAACCGCTGCACTATTGCCCGACTCCTACTTGTCAGTTTTTTAGACCATAAAATTTCCCTTTTCAGGTCATCTTACTGCAGATGCTGAAGCATGAAAACAGTTAATAAACAGTGTTTAAACAAGTGGTACAGTTGTATTCCAATAAAAAATTATCTGTAGATATTGAAGCTTGAATTTTATGTAATGTTTCTGGGTCCTGTAATATTATTTTCCTTTAAAAAATTTAAAATCATTTTTAATTCACACACTATACAAAGACAGAAAACAGGCTAGAGTAAACCTATGAACCTATTTCCAGATTCTTGATATATTGTAATGATGAAAACGACTTTTAGTAGAAAGACCTAATATTTTTACATTAAAAATTATTAGTGATTTAATAATGGTTTACAAAATCATAAAATTACAAAGGTCTAGTTCCACAGTGCACCCACCACCACAGTTCTGTGCCATCAGCATCTCACAACCCTCCCCACTTCTCCCCCCAAAAAGAACCACCTTAGTTTTCACAGAGTCTTAGCTGCAGTTTTGTTGTAAAATAAAATGAAAGGTACTTTGCCTGCTGCTGAGCGATTACGGCCTTGGCTGAGGAGCGAGTTTAAACAAATCAATGCTTTATTAGGAACCACTAAATAAGTAAACAAAGGATAAGTAAGACAGTTTCATAAGCCCAAGAATAGTTACCCAAAGTTCAGCCCCACATGTTCATATTGTTCCAGTCAGCAGCAGTATCTCTGGTCCTGGGGAACCTCAGTTGGGGTCATTACAAACCACAAAAGGCTCCAGGAGGTAAGGGGAGAATAGGACAGGCCTATCGGAAAGGTAAATTCCCAAAGTTTAATTCACGTTTGTCCAAGCCCTGGAGAGAAACTCCAACTTGCTTGGCCCATCTCTCTGTCCCCAATCCTGAATTCCTAGCTAGCTGCTCCCAGGCACCGCCCCCTGCCCCAGAGTCCAGTCACAACAAGCACTGGGGCAAAGGCCAGATATAAACTATAGCAATAAGAGTTCTGAGGGAGTCGGGTGGTAGCGCAGTGGGTTAAGGGCAGGTGGCACAAAGCACAAGGACCAGCATAAGACGCTCGCTCATTCTAGCCCCTGGCTCCCCACCTGCAGGGAAGTTTTTTCACAGGCAGTGAAGCAGGTCTGCAGGTGTCTATCTTTCTCTCCCCTTCTTGGTCTTCCCTTCCTCTCTCCATTTCTCTCTGTCTATCCAACAACAACAATAACATCAGTAACAACAACAACAATAAAACAACAAGGACAACAAAAGGGAATAAATAAATAAATGTTAAAAAAATTCCTGAACACATATACCTAAAGTACTTCAAGCTATTACATATGATAAAAAGGATGAGAAAAAGAAAGATATGAGAAAGATTTAAAAATGCTAGAGACAAAATGACATCATTTAAAAAGTCTTAGGGGGCTGTATGCATGTGAACGTGCTGCATAAAAAGGTATTATATAGATAATTTATATATACATTTGTTATGTATAAATACATCTAAGAGAATATTTAAAAACAATGTCTCACTATTCTTTGCTTGAACAGTGTATGTCCATTTCTTCCTCCCCTTCCTTATTGTAAACTTGCTTTATATTTCTATGGTTTCTGTCCCTGGTCTTTTTAACTGTGCATTGCCTTATTGAGGGTTAAATGTTTCTTGTTTATTTCTCTGTGGTACTTGAAAGGCAGGTCTGGTAATGACAAACACCCCATCTTTGTATATCTAAGTGTTGTCCTTATTTCTCCTTCATATTTGAATGATTGTCTTGCATAGTAAAGTACTCATAGTTGGCAGTTTTCTCTTAAAATTTTGTATATACCACTACATTCTCTCTTGGCCTCCATAATTTCTGCAGAAAAGTCTGATGTGAGACTGACTACACTACCTTAGTAAGTGACTTTCTTCTTTTACCTAGAAGCCTATAAATTCTTTTTCATTTTATTTGACTTTTGACAGTTTTACAATGATGTATCTTGGTGTAGGCCTACTTGGATTTAGACCTATAGGAACTCTCTCTGCTTCTTGAACATCTATATTCTAAACACGTCCAGATTTGGAAAATTTTCTATTATTATTTCTTGGAATATGTTTTCTGCTCCCTTTCTTCTCTTTTCCCTTTCTGAGGTCCCTATCATTCCAGTACTTGTTTTGCTAATGGAGTGTTCAATCTCTTGAAGAGTTGGCTGTTTCTCTCTAAAACTTTTTTCTCCATCTATATTGAAGTCAAAGAGTGTGGCCAGTTTGTCTTCTATTTCTGATGTTCTCTCTTCTATCTTAGTGAGTCTACTTCCTTGACTTGGTTTTGGAGACTGAAATGTATTCCAAGTGTCTTTCACACCCAAAAGCTCTGTTTTGAATTTTTCCATTTGCCTCTCAAGTCCACTCTGAACTCCTGAATTTCTTTCTTAATCCATTTCTCCATATTAAATTGAGAGCTTTGAATTTCTTCAAATTTACTGACAATGCATTCCTTGAATTCTTTCTTTGATGAGGGCTCTTCTAGATCTACATCAAATTTTTGGCTGTCACCTTGGTATTGCAGAACCAGTGTTTTCCTAGTTTTACCCATCTGTCTTGGTTTCTGTTCTTGGCCAGCAGATGGTGCTGGGATGTTTTGTAGCTGAGTTGCATCTGGGAGGGGAGGAATTTTAAAGAAGAAATGTAGTATTATGACATCTGATGTCCCTTAAACAGAGCCCTGATCTGGTTTGTGTGTGTGTGCGTGTGTGTATGGGTTATGGTTTAGAGGAGAGAAGGAGGATCCCAAACCTCCTTCTCTTCCCAGAAAGATCCCTAAAAGTGGGAGCTCTGCTATGAGATCAGAGTCACTTTCTTGCCTGCTGAGTGGTCTGATCCTATTCACTAAGGTCTCTGGAGATAGTTTTTGGTAGGCTTCGCATCTGCCATAAGAGTAGTGTTAGGTTCCCTGGTGCCTCTGGATGTCTCCCTGAGGTTCATTAAGGTAGACTGTGCCTCTACAGTTATAAATAACAGTCCCAACCTCCTTTTCTTAAACCACTAGGTTGATTGAGTGGTTCCGAGCAGACCCTTTAAGTCTGCCATGTGGATTTGAAGTAAATGCATACTGGTCACCTGTGAGAATAATAGTGTTGCATTTCTGCTTGAGTGCTTCTTTCTCCCCTCATGCTCTGTCCACATGCAATCGCCAGCGTTTAGATAGTGATGTTCCTGTCTTTCTCTGAAGAAATTCCTTGAGTCAATATTGCTGTAATGTTTGTTTTCTAGATAAGAGCCACAACAAGATCTCCATACCTCAAAATACTTGTTTTATAATCTTGGTTCTATTATTGTTTTGGAAATGAACTTGTGCATCAATGCACCAACTTCTCAGACACTTGGTCTACCCATCTAGGAAATAGTTTTACATAAGGTGCAGTCTCTCTTGGGAAAAAAAAAAAGGTGACTAGAACACTGCTTGGTATTGGCAGTCCTAAGAACATTGGACTTTTCATATGCAAATCTTTTGTGCTAGCTTTCTACCTAGAAATTACTCTATTTCAAAGAATCAATCATATTCTCCAGAGAGCCATAGTTAATCAATTTGTTTTACATTACCTCCCATTTTCTTAACTTCTTTTTTCACTAATGACCAGTGTAAATATTTTAAACAGTTTTTAAAAATAATTTAAATAGTGAAAAAATTTAGTTACATGTTCAGGAAATTTCCTTTTACTACTAAAACACTGCTCAGTTCTGATTAATGGTGATGCTGGGCATTGGAACTGGGATCTCTGGCATGTAAGGCATGAAAATCTGTTGCATAAATTGCTGTACTATTTCCCCGGCCGCTACATGTTAAAAATCAATTAATGATATTATATGTCCCAATATATGTATGTCTCATAAATAAAATTAAATTTGTATTATCCTTAATGTTCCTCTTTGGGCTCATACAGTTTTCTTCACACTATTAAATTTTATTTTTTTAATTAAAATTTTAGTAGTTTTGAATTTATTTTGATTGTTGCTAAAATAATATAGTTCTGTTCCAATGGGCTTACTCTGGTTAATTTATACTCAAGATGCCATTGATAGCAGAGGAATACAGAGGCTACAAATATTCTAGTCATATATACTTATATATGATGGTATGCATAAGTGATCATATTCTATTCATATGCATTCAAATGCATGTACAATTGTTTACACTTTTAAAGAGGCTTGAGAAAAAATAGATTATTTCTCTATAGTCTGCATCCAGTTATTTCTCCAAATACCTTTTGTTGAGCCAGACCACAATTTTAGAAGACTACTTATCAACTGAGAGAAGAAATAATGAACTTTTTAAATAATTTAGATAATTTTTTTAGAATATGCATACTCCTATATTCAAGCAATAATCTTCGCTATCAGCCTACAAAGAACTTGGGTGGGAAAAGTGGTTCCTTTGTTCATATTTTGAAAAAGAAAATCTCCTCAGGCGATTCCTATCAACACACACACACAAACACAAAGTAACAGCACTTCTGAAGGTAAATGGCATTACCTATGTGTCTGTTTGGATTCCTCCTACTTGAGAAGCTATATTGCTTCAATACCAACTCTGGATGTGGGGGATTATTGCTAGGGAGTTACATTCAGTTGTCTCCAGGGCAGCACTGCCTCTAAATTTTGATACATATATATATATATATATATTTCCCTTCAATATTGATGCTAGAAACAGTTATTGAGCATTCATTGTGACAAGACTTGGCCACATGCTGTGAGGTATAATAAAAGATGAATGTTACTTTTCATTTCTAAGGAAATACAGTGGATTAGGACAGATAGGGAAGGTAGACACATGAATGCCATATCACAACATTAACTAAAAGTTATGCAAAAGAAAAAATAGAATGTCCCAGTAGAAAAAAGGAAATTGTGGCGCACTTGTGGTTTTAGAGAGTAATAAAGTGTTCATATATAGTTGAAATTGCCATTTTAAAATGTGGCCAGTTTCAATGAAAATGGGCAAGTGGGCATTTCTTTATAATCAAACATTTTGCATTAATATAAGATTTGATTCATTGTATTAAAGAGAAAGGTATATCTTAATTAAAAACAGTCGAGTCATTCTTTTCTGAGTAGGATCTGAAGCTTAATGCATTTGAAGATGACAGCCTTCCTGAAATAATTGCCCTCATTATGTAAGAGCTTGTAGCTGGAAAATATGAAGAATCTTTTACACATCAATTCATAACTCCAATGAAAATTCAAAGAGAAGTCATACTTGTTATATTTAGCTTTTTTTTTTTTTTTTTGCCCCAAATGAAAAGTTTCATCATGGTCCACTGTAGCTTTTTCAGCTCCAAGAGAAGAAGAAAAATTAACTTTCCTTTTATAGATCCTCCTATGTTCATGTTGTGTTAAATATAAGAAATATTACTTATAAAATCACAGACATTGATTAATGCTAAACCCCTTAGAAAAGGATTGCTTTCTGTGTTGAAGCCAATACACAGAAACATTTCACTTTTATGGTCCAACCCTTGTGAGAAACAGTTTGGAGATATCTCAGAACACTAGAAATAGACCTACCCTGTGACCCAGCAATTTTTTCTCTTTGGGGATTAACCCAAAGAAAAAAAAACACCTATCAGCAGAGAGCTGTATAAATCTGTGTTCATAGCAGTACAATTTGTAATAGCCAAAACTTGAAGCACAATAGATGAGTGGCTATATACCTGTAATGTATGTACACATGGAATACTACTCAGCTGTTAAAAATGATGAAATCATCTCCTTTGCATCATCTTGGATAAAACCTGAAGGCATCATGTTACATGAGATATGCCAAAATGAGAAGGACAAATATCAAAAGGTCTTACTTATAGGTAAGACATAAGAAATAGGGTCAGGGGTGTCGAACACGAAGTGAGGGGCAGGGGTGTAGAACACAAAGTGAAACTTGGACTGAGCATAATGTATTACACCAAAGCAAAGGACACTGGGGAATGAGTAAGAAGGAGAGGTTGAAAAGAACCTTGGAGTCCTGCATGATGATAAAAAGGACCTAAGCTGTGTTTGATAGCGTTTTGCAGAGAGCTTTCACAGAAAGATGAGAAATTGTACCCATGTGTCAGTGACTTCACTGTAAACAACCCCCCCAAATTATTAAAAGAAGCAAGTTTTCATTTTTAATAGTGTTTATATAGAGATTTGGGTATAAAATTATATTTTATTTTATTTTAGGTATATTCATAATTTCTTACTACAATTTTGACTTTTAAATTCTTCACCAGGGCATTTTTTGGTTATTTGTGTGAAATTCTAGTCTGGATGATTGCATGTGTAATTGGGTAAGATTTATTTCAACTTAGTCATGTACAACTCATAAAACATTTAACTCATAATGAGTTTGACTCTCCCCAGATACCCATTGACAATTTCAGTGAAGGGACTTTATTTAAAAAAGATAAACAAAAAGAGTAGAAAGCCAAATTACCATTGAGATATGCTTCAGTTAGGCAAAGCTTTTAAAAAGAAAAACAAATGCAGTTTTCTGCAACTGCTTGAACTTAAGAGATACATAATTCAAATTAAAGGTAGAATTCCATGGTATTTTCTTGTATGTGTGACTTACTTTTTTTTTCCTGCAATTATGATATTTTTCTGTTTAATTAAAAAGAACACAGCATAAGGGGTGATGTATTTTGGCAGTTAATCTAAAAAATATAAAAAGTTAAAAAAAAGAATCATCAAACAAACATATGTTTGTGATCTTAATTTGTCATATTATTTTGATAGTTAAGAGAATACCTTCCTGGTCCAGAGCAGTGACACATCTAGTATAGCTACAGTGCGTGACAACCCAAGTTCATGCCCCGAACTTTACAAGTGGATGAGTAGTGCTGTAGGTATCTCTCCTTCTCTCTGTCTTCTCTCTTTATTTCTCACTGCCTTGTCCATCATTTCTCACCCATCAACATAGAAAGTAAAGGTGAAAATTGCCACATGGAGCCATGGAGTTGTGCAGAGACTGAAATGAACCTCAGCAATAACTCTCATGGCAAAATAAATAAGTAAATACGTAAAAAGTACCTACCTCTGGACTACACATTCCTAGTTAAGACCACATCCATAACCCAGATCACTCTCATCAAGAGCACTTCAGAGTTGCATGAACACATAGAGACATCACAGTAATTGACAAGGATAAATAAATAAAATGAAAATGTTTTTGGCCTTTAATATTACTATTGCTGTTGCATAGTTATTAGTCACTTGAGGAAATATGGGTTTCATAGATTCAGTTTTTTAAATTTATTATAATATTTCTTAATATTTTATTTATTTTTAAAATTTATTTATTGGGGGAATTAATGGTTTACAGGTGACAGTAAAATACAATAGTTTGTACATGCATAATATTTTCAAGATGCTTTTTTATAATTTGTGCAATGTCATAATGGTACTAAATGAAGTTCTAGCTATCCTCAACTCAGGTGTTCAGGATATATAACCTGGTCCTTTTAGGAACCTAAATTATAAAGCCTAGTTACTGAATAAAAAATAATTCTAGCTCTCTGAAAACTTAACTTTTGAAAGAGCTCTGTAGGAGATTATTTGGAAAAATAAAAACATTAAATGAAAAATTATAGCCTATAAAATTCATTGCATGTAGTTTGGCTACAGCTACTCTAAGTCACTTACCTATGTTCTAACTAATTAATTAAAATACCATCATACCTATGGTCTTGAGACAGTCAACCTAAAATATGAATGTCACATCTCTCTTTATCGTACTTGCTTTTTCTCTCATTTTTGAGAACTTCTCTTTGCTTGTGCCTTGATCAGGAAAGTTCTTTACTCAAAATCTGTAGATCTTAGCAACCATGTTTTTTTTTTTTCGCCTTAAATGTGTAGATTTAAATACACACTTGTGTCTACTTCCTTCATCTTCATTTCTGTTTTGAACTGCCATGAAACTCATATAATGCAGAAAGTACAGGAAGTAAACTCTTGAGTGACATTCTTCAAGTATCTTAAAATGCCTGCAAGTATCTGTGAAAGCTTAAGGTCCTTGAAGCATTTTTTTTTTTTTAAAGAGCACCTTTGTGTTATTTAGTATATCTTCCAGGCCAAACAACTATTCTACTACTCAAGCACTTTTTCTTTCTTTTATGACTGTTGCCTGCCATTCTGAACTTGTAATGGATGAGGAGAAAATTCTAAATCTGTAACCTTATGACTGGGACCATTGCTGTTTAACTGTGTCATACCCATTAGTACTAGGATACAGATTGCCTTCATGTATAGGTATTCAATGAAGAAAAGATGATATCTAAGCCTTCTAATCAGGGGAGAATATTTCATGTTTAATCCAAACAGGGGAGACTGATGTTTTAGTTTGTGTAATGCTGTGTTAATTAGTGTTCTATTTCAATTTTAATTTCTAAAACTATAGTATTAGTCTCATGAGAGTGTCTTCTGAATGCATAGATTCAGCAACATAGTTAGCATTATTTCACTGTTTATGCTTAATTTTGACTTATTGCCATTTGGAATAGATCTGATCTGAAAAGAGAGATGCACAATAGCTCCAAAGAATTGGAGAGAGAAGTCACAGATCAGCTTTATTAGTAGCACTGCCACAACTACTATCCCCACTGCTACTATTGATTTTTACAGTTACTCTCTTAAGACTTTGCTTATGTTCTTATTTAATCTTCACAACAGCCCCAAAAGAGAAATAGAGAGATTGCTGACACCCTGAGGTTGCTTTAGACAATATCAGCCAATAGGATGGTGGAAATGAATTTTGAATTGAGACTTTCATGCCTTACCACTCAGCTACATATTTCTCCTGTATTCACTCAACATTGAATTGTACTAACATTGTTAGACACACAGTTATAAAATGTATGAGGTATCCTTAAGATGCCATGTATAAATTGGTGATAGGTACTGAAGTTAGAAAATTAAACAAAATTAGAATTTCTTTAAAATGTATTTAATTAATGTTTTGGGGGGGTTTGTTTGTTTTTGCTACTAGGGCTCTGTTGGGGCTTTTGTGTGGCACTCTCATGTAGTAGCAGGGGGCTTGAATCTCAGTTTTTGGTTATGATAAAGTGTGCACTCTGCCAGCTATGGGCTATCTCCCAGACCCTGTATTTGTTTTCATGATGAGAAAAAGATCAGAAGTCCTGATCAGTGCTCTTATGAAGAGAGAGAGAGAGAGAGAGAGAGAGAGAGAGAGAGAGAGAGAGAGAGAAAGGTAGGAGTCAGATTAGTACTCACCCTTGGCGTAGGATAGTGCCTGGGCACTCAGACATGTAGATTTTTTTAAATTTTTATTTATAAAAAGGAAACACTGACCAAAACCATAGGATAAGAGGGATACAACTCCACAAAGTTCCCACCACCGAACTCCATATCCCATCCCCTCCCCTGGATTATTATAAGATATTCCAAAGAATAGCTTTCCTATTCTTTATGCCTCTGGGAGTAGGGACCCAGTGTCATTATGGGGGTGCAGAAGGTGGAAGGTTTGGCCTCTGTAATTGCTTCCCCGCTGAACATGGGCATTGGCAGGTCAATCTGTACTCCCAGCCTGTCTCTCTCTTTCCCTAGTGGGACATGGCATTGGGAAGGAGGGCTCCAGGGCACATTGGTGGGGTCATCTGCCCAGGGAAGTCCGGTTGGCATCATGGTAGCATCTGGAACCTGGTCGCTGAAAAGAGACTTAACTTATAAAGCCAAACAAATTGTTGACTAATAATTAATCTAGAGGCTGGAATAGCTCATATGAAGAGTTGGAGGGCAGGGTGTGTCTCCGTTTTGTAGATAGTTAGTAAGCCTACTTTAGTTATATTCCAAAGGGCCCATGACTATACTAATTTTTTTTTCTGAGCCTGACATCTGATATGCAGGTGGATCCAAGTTATGGTCTGGGGAGATGATGTCATGGCTGGAAAAAGGATCAGAAAGCTGCATCATGGAAGAGAGTAACTCCCAAATATGGGAAAGGTGTATAAATATTGTTGACTGTAAACCCCATCGATTTGATCTGACCTGGGCCACTTAGGAGCCTATGTGACCTCTGCATCCCTGTAGATTCGAGCTCACATTCTGTGGTCATGAGCAGGAATGTTCCAAGCTGCCCCAATTTCAAGACCCATCTTCCTCAGGTGGAACATAAGAGTATGTTGCCCAGCCTCCCTTCGGAGGATGGAAATTTCTCTGCGGTTGTTGATCCAAGTTGAGGGCAAGGTCCTATGTGGGCCCACAAAGGGATCTGTTGTGTTGTTCCTGAAAGAGCTGACTAGTAACAGTGGAGAGGGGGATTTATTTGAGGTTTAGGCCCATCAGGATATGCAGTTTTGTGCCCTAACTCTTTGAGTTTCTTCACATCTCTAAAATTTGTTAGGAAAAATTATGCACAGTTACAATGAAACTGTAAAGACTAGGTAACTCATTTAAGTTCTAGACAAGAGTAAAACTCAGGATCACCTCTAAAGAAGGAATACATCAGTGAGCTGTGTTTTAAAGTTAAACTAGTGTTTGTCTGGAGAACAATAGAGAATAGTAGTTCAAAACATAGTTGATGATGAATGAAGGAGTAATGCAACAGAGTCCAGAGTAATCACAAGAAGTTTCTTAGGGCTACACTGTGTAATGTTATAGCTGAAAGGCAGGAAGAAATAACTCTATAATAATGAAGGAGCCTGTCTTAGAGGATTAAGCATAGAATATTAAAGGATTTGAATTTTTATGGAAATAGGATACTCATTACAGATTTTAAATCAGAAAGACTTATTTTAGAATCTTGAATTCAGTGGCATGTATGACTATATGTGAGGCCTTGTATCTCTCCAAGCTTCAGTTTTTTCCTTCCTGAAGTGTGCAGATTCGTTATATCCTCATAGTTCATTGTGATGTGTGGGGCAATTATGTGCATTGCATATGATCCATTATGTCCTACTTGAGATAAAAAGGAGAAATAGGAAGATAACACATGTTGTGCATATTTACATGGCATGCTGCTTGGAAACTTCAGTGGTTTGGAAGGCAGTGGAGTATAGTATGGTAGTTGATAGGTTTGTTTATAACATTTGTTTATTTTCCTTCTGGGTTAAAGCAGAATTTCATTTTCTCATCATTCCATATCAAAAGCATGGTTATTGACAGAACTTGTTTACTAATTAATTAATTTAGTTCTATCTGGGTGCATTAATTTATAGAATAAGACTCTCTAATAATCTCTCTTCTTGCTGTGGAGTTCATAGAGATATCTCTAGAGACTTTCATAGTAGCAAAACTTCATTATCCTCCTAAGGCCCTAGATCCAACTCCTACTGGGTCCTGTATTAAGGGTGAGAAAAGAGTTTTTGTTGAGATAAGCAACAAAGTATTTGAAATTTGTTACCAAAGTATTACCTATTCCACATTAAATGATATAGGAAACAGAGTGTATAATGCTGATGGGGGTTCTCGGATTTGGAATTGGAGTAGTAAGTCTCTCCTATCTGGCCTGAATAAAGTGGAGTGCTGGTCACTGAAAATGAGTGAGAATTTGAGAATCATAAAGTCCAAATTTTAATTGACCAATTCAAGCCTGGAAATACTTCCAAAAGAAAAATAACTCCAATAGTAATCTGGTAGAAACCTAGGCTAATCACTGATATTCAGTGAGTCCTCCCTATGATGGTTAATTCATGTGTCTGAAGATAAATCTATTTGTGATCCTCTTGTCTTTTTTTTTTTTTGCATTGTGACTTCTTTTATTTAATTAAAGGAAATATTTTATTAGTTATTTAATAATGATTTAACAAGACTGTCATAAGATAACAGAGGTATAATTCCATACAGTTCCCAAAACTAGAGTTTTATCTTCCATTCCCCCCCTTTGGAAACTTCCCTATTTTTTATCTCTCTGGGAGTATGGACCAAAATTCTTTTTGAGGTTTAGAAGGTTGACATGCCCATCCGTACCCCCAATGAATTTCTGTCTTTCTCTAGTGGGATAGGACTCTGAGAGGTCAGGTTCAGGGACACCTTGGAGAGGTCAAAATGGAATCATAGTAGTGTGGCCAAGTTAGTGGCTCAAAGGCATTAAAACATAAAATAATCCACTTTTTTTAAAACTCAGTAAAGAAGCCATCTTGGTATCTGGCATGCAATTTAAGGTCAACAAATGTTACCTGTCTAATGTATCATCTCTTTTCTTTTCTTTTTCTTTTTTTTTTTACAATGCTGGGTTTGCATTGCAGGAGAGAGACTAGGAACTCGTGGCGGCATGGTAATACAATTCTATATTCATGCGGGAGCTCCAGGGTCAGGTGTGAGCACAGCGGGTTAAGCCACGTGGCACCAAGCCACAATGTCCGCCTCCTGCTCTGCATGCCAGCCCTTCTCCAGGTCGGGACTCAGGAGAGAAAAGAGAACGAAACCAGGAACAGAAGTGGGCTTTATAGGGTAAAACCAGAAGTGGCAAGTCGGGAACAGAGATAGCTGGGAAAGGGGTGGAGAAATGAAAGAGTGGGAAGGTAGAAAGCTTCCATAGCAATGGTTGCTAGGGTTTTAACAGGCATCATTAATGTACCCTGCAGGCAGGGTGGGTCTCCAGGTAGAAAGAAGATAGATCAAAGGAATGGGCAGGGAATCTTTCAGGCAAAACAATGATTATTTAAATAGGCCATAGTTAATCAGCAATGGATGTGGGGGGCAGGGGGCTGGTTTAATGTCCAACATTATAAGATCCTCTGTTTGTCATTTACTTATTGATTAATTTAGTGTTTAACCTGAATACCCCTAAAATGCTATTTATATTATCATTTATTTCTACAATTGAGTATTCTTATAATTAAATATTTCACTAGCAAACATAACAGCACTCAGAATTATTCTCTTGTATCCATGATTTAGTAGTGGATAAGGCATGACTGCATCAAATTTAGCTTAGAATAATAAATGTTCTGAACATTTTCTGTATCTCAAAAAGTTTTTATTTATTTATTAACTTTTGTTGCCCTTGTTGTTTTATTGGTGTAGTTATTCTTGTTGTCATTGTTGCTGGATAGGACAGGGAAAAATGGAGAGAGGAGGGGAAGACAGAGAGGGGAGAGAAAGATAGACATCTGTAGACCTGCCTCACCACTTGTGAAGCAACTCCCCTCCAGGTGGGGAGCCAGGGCTCAAACCAGGATCTTTACTAGTCCTTGTGCTTTGTGCCACGTGCGCTTGACTCACTGCACTACTGCCCAACTCCTATCTCAAAAAGTTTTATTCCTTTGTTTTTCAAGTTTCCAGTCATCATGATAAAATAAAACACCAATAACAGGCACCAGAAGCTCACTGTATCCTTGTCCTCCTCCTTTTTTTTCTGACAAGATTAGCATTTCTAATATCTGTCTGTTGGATAATTTTACAGAGCTAAAAGACAAATCTGCTATAATCCAAGAGTTCATAAACTTATGTATGAAAATTAAATTAATATATGAGAATACCCTAACACAGGCTTTAGAAAGAAATAAAAAATTAAATAGTATTAACAGTTTCAATATAAATTAAATTCTGTAGAGAGTAATCATAGTATCATAGAGCTATTAGGAAACTTAGAATTCATTGAGTTCAATCTCTTAACTAATCAAGAATCTTGTAATACAAGGTTAAATAGACTTTGTTTTAACATTTCTAAATGCTGACTTGAGAAGAAGTCATATTCAAGCTTTATGGTATGTGCACACTTACCATAGAAGATTATTTAAATCTTCCACTTAATTATCATCCTTCTACTAAGAAGGCTCTAGATATATTGACTATTTGAAGTCATAATAGTAAGAAAAGGTTTCCTAATGTTTGGTAGACTGAATTCAGTTTATTTTTCTATAACAAAAGTAAAATAAGCATTAAGAGTAACTTGGAATGGATTTTTTTTCTTAAAAATTAATTTGACAACTTCTGGATAAGGAAAAACCACTGTCTTGAATGTAATGGCTTTTTGTAATACCAATGAACTTGTACAGATTATATGTTTAGAGGATAAATTAAAGCATCTCTGTTGTAGCCTTTTGTTTTTTTTTACTTAATTAATTAGTCTATACTTTTGCCATCATCAGGGCTTCACTGCTGCGAACTGAATTTTTCAAAATTAGAAAACATTTTTTTTTTGTCATTAGAGTTAGTTTTGCTGGAGCTCAGTGGCTGCATTCAGATAGAGGGAGACAGGAAAGTTAACACAACACTGAAACTTCCCCCACTATGGTGGGGTTTGGTATGCAATCTAGCTCACTGCATTGCAGAGCAGGCATCTGCTTAGGTGAGCTGTTTTGGTCCCGATCCATTTTATTTTATTTTAATTCAATTCATTTCATTTTATGCTACTGCATCTTTGAGCCTTTAACATGCATAGTTTCATCAGCTCCGGAACAACTTTTTCTGGCACAGAGAGAGAGAGACTAATAGAAACAGAGATAGAGAGGAGAGATACAACACCAAAGCATCTCCCAGTGCTGTAGTATTGTCATGAAGTTGACCAGGAGCTGGGGCCTAGTTTGCATGCTTGGTAAAGTAAGTATCCTCCCAGGTGAGCTTACTCACTAGCACTAAGTTGGTTGTAACTTACACTGTAAATTCTGAGAATTAATTTATTGTCTATAATGAGCAATACAATTCAATAACATAATAAATGTGAAATTCAATTCTAAGTTGCTCAGCTCTTTTATTTATATAGTTAGGGGAAGTCTAGTCTTGTCTCAGCATATTATATATTAAGAGTTGATGAAATATAAAAGTCACAACTCACTATTTCATTCTCATCATTGAACTCAACTTATTGAAATACTGGTTTACAATTGGTGATATTTGTACCACAATGTCATATATATCAGACTTACCAATAGCTATATTAGAATGCACTAAAATTATAGAAGTAGAACTTATTTAAGAAGAACATTGTTTTTCAAGAACTGTTAGAATAGGTGGCATATAGTCTCAATGTCTTTATCATAAAATAGACAGCTAATTAAAATGAAGATTAAGTAGTAGTGCAAAAGCAATAAAGAAGTGTCTACAAATGTAAAGGTATGTAGGGATTTTAATGAATTAAATTTCAAAATGAGATCCCCATTTACATTGAGTCATTAATCTTAATAAGACAGTTGATGGAGTCATTTAAAAAACTAAAACCATGTTAAATTATATGGTTTCTGTAATATTATCTAGAGGTCAGAATGTTCGATATAATAATATATGATTAAATTACATATGTCTAAATAATGTAATATGCTTGTTTATTAATTTTAATGTTTATTTATTTATTCCCTTTTGTTGCCCTTTGTTGAAGTTATTATTGTTGTTGCTATTGATGTTGTCATTGTTAGGACAGAGAGAAATGGAGAGAGGAGTGGAAGACAGAGATGGGGAGATAAAGATAGACACCTGAAGACCTGCTTCACTGCTTGTGAAGTGACGCCCCTGTGGGTGGGGAGCCGGTGTCTCGAACCAGGATCCTTATGCCAGTCCTTGTGCTTTGCGCCACCTGCACTTAACCCGCTGCACTACTGCCTGACTCCCATTTATTAATTTTTTAAAGGAATTAATATGAGGAGCATATGCTTTTCTGAAGATGATTAAAATGTAGTTCTTAAAAACTTCAAACTCTTCACACTGAAATCCTTCACAGTCATCTTGTAATTCACTTGAGAAAAACAAGGTTCATTATTAGGTAGTTACATCTGTTGATGTCTGAGCTTTTTCTTTAAAAAAAAAAACAAAAAAATGATTTATTGTTAAATGATAAAGCTTTACCACCACCGACGATATTAGAAAAGAAAATGCTGCTAGTGCAGGGATAAAATGAAAGGGAACCTAATAAAGTGTTTTGAGCAATGACAGCATCCTTGAAATAAATGGACATCTTTCCAAGGAAATTCTGTGTAGCTGAAAATGTTCATTTGTTCAAGAAAAGCTTGCCTTGTGGGCGCAAAAAAAAAAAATGTTGAGGCGCAGACGGGGAACAGAGCATCGTACACTTTATTCTATTATAACCACTTCATTCTGCTTAGGTTTTTAAAGATTAGGCATTATCTAGGATATGCCATTTTACCTTTCCCCCACCTCCTTTTTCTTCTTCACTTGATGTTTCTTGAATCACTTTGGTTTTGTGACTGACTACAGTTATCACTGTTATAATTGCCATATGCATACTGCTTTGCCACATTTTCCTTCTCCTGTCTACAATACAGCCTGCAATCAGGCTTCTACACTTAGACATCCCACAAACACATGTAGTTTAATATGACCGAAATAAGATTCTTATTTACCTTCTCATAAGACTCTTAGGCAGTCTTCCAGCTCAGTAAAAAGACCATATATTTAAGCCAAATATACTCGTTTACCCTAAATTCTTCCTTCTGATTCTTGGCATGTGGAGCATGAAATCCTCTTATAAAATGCCTTTTGGGGGGGGGGTAATTTAATTCAGCTGGTAAAGAGTAGGACTTGCTTCACACTCCTGGTTATATCCTTGGTGCCAGAATGGTACTTTGATTTCTCTCTTAAGTGAGACACTCTCTATCTTTGATCTAAAAATTAAAGTGAATTTTTACTAATATTTTCAAAACTGCTTCTTTAATTCAGGTTCTTTTTAAGTTTTGTTTTTTAAAATATTATATTTTATAATTTTTACTCATTTACTTATGTTTTTAATTAATAGAGACAGAGTAATTGACAGGCAAGGGAGAGGGACAGAACAATGTCTATAGCATTGCTTCCTTGTTCATGAAACTTTCTCCCTGCAGTTGGAAACTGAGAACTTGAACCCAGGTTCTTGCACATTGTAACATATGCATCACTCAGACCCTTATTATTTTTGTTGAACTTATTACAGACTTACAATAAGTTTTCTTGACTCATTTATTTCTTGGTTTTTAAATTCCTCACTTTATACATAACATTTGTTTATATATCAATGTGCATTACTGACTTAACCTTGGATCATAATATAATAAAATTTTAGTATAACTTCACTCGCGCGCGCACACACACACACACACAAGGACGAATGGACACACATACATACATACACACACACACTTTCAAAACTCAACACACCCACCACCAAAGTTCTAGGGCCATTATAACTTTCTACAGTGTTTTTTTTAATATTTATTTATTCCCTTTTGTTGCCCTTTTTGTTTCATTGTTGTAGTTATTATTGATGTCATTGTTGTTGGATAGGACAGAGAGAAATGGAGAGAGAAGGGGGAGACAGAGAGAGTGAGAGAAATACCTGCTGACCTGCTTCACCACCTGTGAATCGACTCCCCTGCAGGTGGGGAGCCGGAGGCTTGAACCGGGATCCTTACGCCAGTCCTTGCGGTTTGTGCTCCCTCCAGCTCCCTCTACAGTGTTTTTAGAATGACATTTACTTCAGAAAAAGTACTTATAAAATGAAAGTGTCATGTCATTCCCACTAATAACTATAAGACAAAAAGAAAGAAAAAGAAAAACTCATGAAATTCCTTTCAGTTTGACAGAAAATGCTGATGCCATTTTTCGTCTGACATGTTCTTCACAACTACTGTATGTAAGTATATGCTGGTATGTTTTAAAATAGTGCTGAACCAATTACAATGGACCAGCTTTTCTAATTTTTTAATTTCAATTTGTTGGCATCTTGAGGTGACCTCATGAAAAACACCTACCTTCAGTGGTAGGCGACCTTTTATATTTAAAACTTGCTTCTTATCTCTAGTAAATGGTCCCTTTGTGAAGGTACTGTTCATTTTTTTTTTTTTTTTTGAGAGGTTGTCCTGGTGGAAAAAGATCTAAGTTGATGGGGCCAGCCATTGGTGTACCTGGTTAAGCATACACATTACAGTGCTCAAGGACCCAGGTTTAAGCCCCTGGTCCCCAACTACAGAGAGAAAGCTTCATGAGTGGTGAAAAAGTGCTGCAGGTATCTCTGTTTCTTGTCTGTCTCCCCCTTCCCTCTCATTTTTTTTTGACTATGTTCAATAATACATAAATAATGTAAAAAGATTTTTACCAAAAAAAATGTAATTTGATGGTGTGAGTGTTCTGCATACACTTTATCATGGGGAGATGAGAAATTGACTCTACCCATGTATCAACAACTGCACTATAAACCATTATTCCCCAATAGAATAATTAAAAAAAAAAAACTTTCTCCAGAGAGCTTTCAAGTGTGTTTTGCCTTCTTCCAGGAGCTGTAAAACTTAAAATATCAACAAAATAATTTTTTTAGTAAAGTTCTTTATAGATTATGCTGAGCTGTCTTATTATACATTTGTTTCAATGGAAAGAGATAAATAGAAATTTAAATTATGTTGCGGTTAAAGTCAATTATTTTAAACGCAGAGGGGATTAAGCATCTTATTTTATTTAAATAATCTAGCAGGTAGAATATGTGTCAGAACATTTAAAATTATGATTGTATTTAAAAAACAATATCTATTTCTGACTAGAGTCTGACAAAACTTGGAGAAAAATCCACAACTTACTGTTTCTATAAGTTATGGTATAAATTAGTTTTAAATATAAGCCCCAAGTTAATACTATCATTGGTCACTGGCAAGTGCTTGTAACAAATCATCATATTGTACAGAATATTTTCTCAGTGCTGCTTATGGAGATGGGAAAAGATGAAATATTATGGAAACTGACATATACGAAAAGAGAAAAATTTCAAATTCTCACTCAGCTGCTCCTCCTCATGCTTCTGTAACAGCATCAAGATTAATTCAAATCTGAATACATCACATAAAGAAAGAAAGCTGGCGGGAGTCAGGAGGTAGCGCAGTGGGTTAAGCGCACGTGGTGCGAAATGCAAAGACCAGAGTAAGGATCCTGGTTTGAGCCACCAACTCCCCACCTGCAGGGGAGTACCTTCACAAGCGATGAAGCAGGTCTGTTGGTGTCTATCTTTCTCTCCCACTTTCTATCTTCCCCTCCTCTCTCCATTCTCTCTGTCCTATCCAACAATGACGATATCAACAACAACAATAATAATTACAACAGTACAACAAGGGCAATAAAAGCGAATAAACTAAAGAGAGAGAGAGAGAGAGAGAGAGAGAGAGAAAGAAAGAAAGAAAGAAAGAAAGAAAGAAAGAAAGAAAGAAAGCTGGGGTGCTTGGTGGTGCACCTAGTTAAATGCACAAATAATTATCAGGTACAAAGAATCAGGTTCAAGCCCCCAGTCCCCATCTACAGGGGAAAAGCTTCACAAATGCTGAAGCAGCGATCTATTTTTCTAATCTCCCTTCCTCTAAATTTCTCTCTGTTCTATCAAATAAAATAAATAAAGTTAAAACCATTTTAAAAAGAAATAAAACTTACTTTGACTATAACTTATGTAAATCTCAGTTCTGAAACCTCACTGTATACAAACTTTTGTGGAAATTTCAATAATTTTTCCTCTAAACTTGGAAGCTTGTTTAAAGATGATTTCATTTAGGTGTTCAAAATAAAACCCACATAAACAAAACATTTTATTTAACAATGCAGTCTTATAAATAGAAATACACAGCAGCATATATTTAAAGGTATTTAATAGTTTGCAAATATGTTTACAGTGAATTAACTTGTGAAAATCTTGGTTAATGGATAATGGAATCCTTAAGTTTTATGGCTTCAGGATATCCGAAATTAAATAATGAAAGCATATCTCTTACATAAATGTTTTCGTGGTTTATCTTTTTGAAGTATCTTTTAAAAATATTTTTATTTTTAATTGTCTATTTTAGATAGAGACAGATATAGGGGGATAGGAAGACAGCAAGCAAGAGAGACATCTGCAGCACTATTTCACCACTCATAAAGCTTCCCTCTAGAGGTGGGAACCAGTATCTTGAACCCCAGTCCTTCAGCACTGTAATGTGTGCACTATACCAGGTATGCCACTACCTGATCCCACTTTATGAAATTTCAGTAGTGAAATTTGGGGATTTTGAGACTTTATTTGAACATTTAAAATTGATTTACATTAGGTAAGTGTGAAATATTAAAAATACAAAACTTTATGTGATATGGGATGAATTATATTAAGACTTCTCATAAATACAGTACTCTCCAGGCTCTTTAGGCATTAATTCTTAAATATCAGAGATAAGCTTACCCACCCACTTTTATCATTTCAGAAAAAAATGGGAGATGGTTAGCAGTTGACTTAAGCTGATATGCAAATAGTAAATAAAGCCAGGGTTGTTTCTCCAACTCCTCTATCCTTATTTCTTCTCTTAGCACTTTTATAGTTAGTGACAACTCTGCTTCCATTCTTACCTTGTGAGTACTTTATCCAAGAATGGGACCCTAGCAGTATGCAGAACAACCTTTATTACTGAGTACCAATTACCTACTTAGAAATTATGTTGCTACCATAATAATAGTACTGCATGACTGTTATAGTGCTTTAGAACTTCTTTTTGCTCTTTTAGAACTTAAGCTTTTATATTTACCAAATGTATTTTTTCCTTACTGAACCTAATTTAGTTGGTGTTCTAGGGTCTTAATAAACCCTTTTCACCTAATTTTGCATATTTGTAAGATACATCTAGGAAAACTTTCCCTGGAAATTGTCAATTAAAAATAGCAGTGGATTAACTACTGCTTCAGGGCATTGAGGGAATTGGAAGATAGGCCCTAGATCTGAACTCCTGTGCTACACAGGAGAATCATTATGGTACTGGGGCCTCGGCCTCACGTGAGCTTAACGTGCAGCTTGGCCATACGAGAATCCGGCGTGAAGCCCAGCCAGTCTATCTTGGCGTTACTCTCGATCACACTCTTGTCATTTCACGGCCATCTCATAAAAACTGCAGCAAAGGTGGGCGCGAGGAATAACATCATTGCAAGGCTGGCCAGCTCCTCATGGTGCGCGAGCGCTTCCACACTACGATCATCCTCTCTGGCATTATGCTATTCCACTGCAGAATACTGTGCCCCAGGATGGTTCTGTAGCCCCCATGTCCACTTGGTCGATTCCAAATTATATTCCTCCATGAGGATAACTTCCGGAACCATCCGTTCCACCCCAGTTCCATGGCTGCCAGTTCTTAGCAACATCGCCCTGCCAGATATTCGTCGGGATGCGGCATCATCTAAGTTCATTTCCCACGTCTACGCTCGACCGGACCTGCCAATATACGCGGATATCTTCGCCCACCCTGTCCAACGCTTGACGTCTCGTCACCCAATCTGGTCCCCTACGCCTACACTGAACTTCTGTGTTCCAGACTCTTGGAAACAGAGTTTGCAGTCAGCTGAGGTAAAGAACAAACACCTCATCACAGACCCCTGCAAGCGTCAACCCGGCTTTGACCTGACACGTTATGATTGGGCCCTCAATTGCTATCGAACAGGCCATGGCCAGTGCGCCGCTATGTTCCATCGCTGGGGAGCCAGAGACGACCCGAACCGCCCCTGCGGCTACAGACAAACTATGACCCACATAGTCAACGACTGCCACCTCTCCAGATTCAAAGGAGGTCTCGAAACTTCACATCAGGCTCAACCTGACACTGTTGACTGGCTACGGAAGAAGGGCAAACGCTAGAAGAAGAAGACTGGGGCAGGGAGGAGGGGGAATGGGAGGTATCATGGATGGTAGAGAAGAGCTGTGGTGTCTCTCCCCCTCTGTTTTTTTATTTCCCACTTTCTTCTCTGTCTCTCTCTCTAAAAAATAAGTAAGTAAAATAAATTATAACCAGTATAATATATGCTGACTCTAAATACTAAAGTCGTAATTCAGTAGCCTCTGCAAGGAAATTGAACTATAAGACAATTTGATAGATGATTTTGTACTTACCTCTTAAAAAATGTGTGTGTGTGTATGTGTGTGTGTGTGTGTGTGTGTGTGTGTGAGAGAGAGAGAGAGAGAGAGAGAGAGAGGGAGAGAGAGAGACTTTCAAATACTTATCACCTTCCTCAGGAGTCTCTTAGGAAGATGTTTGGCTTTTTCTTTAAACCTAGAGAGAGAGGGAGCAAATAGATATCACTTTTAAGTTGCCAATTAGACTTTCGTAAATCCTGTTGTCACAGGCCATTCAAACAGATTAGTTGAAAAAATTTAATTATCAATAACTCAATAGAGATCATTAAAGACCACCATTTTCAACTTCTTTACTCTTTGATTTGGTGATGGAAAATACTTTGGAGTTGAGCTAAAAGATTGCTGAAAATTTGTCTTGCAAAGACAAAGGGAGCTATTATTGAGCAGGAATCTCTAATGACATTAGAAGAATAAAACATATAAAAAGTATTGTGGAGTCTTACTCTATAGCAAAAACCATAGAAAAAGTGTTTTGTTTTACTGCTGATCTGGATATTTGTTTTTACACGCTAGTGTTTTAAATTGTCTTTGGAAATTGATGATTTTGGCTTCAGATATAAAAGCTTGTGGGAAAGAATACACTTTAAATTTTACTCACTGTTGTTACAAGTTACTGGATGCGATTAGGAGCTCTTTTAAAGAGATTTATGATAATAAGTATTCATCACAAAGCACACCATCCCAGAGAACTGAAAGTGATGTTGCATTTATTTGGTATGATTAATGATTCACATGCAATAAGGAAAAAAAATTCTGTACTAATCTACAATTGTAAAGGAAAATGAAGTTTCTAAAGAGATTTATTTTGGTTCATGTCAACAAAAGAAGAAAATCCTACATATACAGGGTATTGCAAGTATTTGCCTCAGCTAACAACAAACATTATATCAAATAATAAGAATCTTTTAAGTTGTATCATAATTGAAAACTCACATTATGTAATATCTCAGCACTCTCACCATGTGTGATAAAATATAGGTGGTGCATTTATTTTGCAACCCCAGATATAATATTAATGAATTGGCTGACTCAAGACTAATTTACATAGTATGCAAACATAATTAAAGTAAGTCAGTAAAATCTCACAAGAATAGCTAATCTGTAGCATATTTTCAGGAAAGCAAGTGGTACATATTTTATTACAGATTCTAGAGCATTCCACAAGATTGGTTGGACAGTGAAACAAAGTAGTCATGTGGTTTGTATTTTTCTTGTTACAAGACTTTGACAGTATGATTATATATTTTAAGACAGTGTGCTCTAAGCAACAGTATGGTGTTAAAACACTAGAACCAAGAAATAAGAGGTACTTGCTTGTACTTCTGACAAAAGAGATTGCTTTTTCTATTTGACCTGTGTAAACAGATTTTCAGGTTTGAGTTATAACCTCGTAGCAGTTCACAACAACTGGTGTAACAGCTTAATTACTGAATTTTGATTTTAAAAAAGTCAGTCTAATTTTCTGTTTGCCTTTTTCAATCTTGCAAATATTATAGCATACTTTGTCATATAAAATAATTTTTTTAGTTTATTTGAAGAATTGATAGAACATATTTATTAGAAAAGACAAAATGCTATCATTTTCACTAGTAACATTATTTTATTTTTCTGAGTTTCTGGTATATGCATCTCTGGTTGGTTTTTCCATTTTGAATATAATTGAATCATTTTTAGTATGCTGTTAGTCTTGGGTGGGAAAAACAGTGTTACTGATCGCCTGTTCTCTGCATAATTTTTAAAATCTGTCTTGCTTTTGGTCTTGTAATGAAATCTGTATCATTTAGTTATTCAATGTCTCATTGTGAATACAAGTTTTACTTTTCTTTTTCCCCTTTTCTTACCTTTTCTGATGTCTTTCCCTTAAAACTCTTTTTTTTTGTCTTATTTCATATTGACTTCTAGTGTACTTATGATTCTGTATAGATTAAGTACTCTAAGTACTCAGTAATATCTCATTGATTGTCTAGCTTCAAATCCTTTTCTTGTTACAATCTGATCCTTGATCTCTCTTGATTAACATGCTGAAACTGACCTATTACTTATATTCACTTTCTATTTGCCTGCACCTTCAGGTATCTGGTTCACTGGGACATCCATCTCTCCTAGTATAACAAATGTTCTAGCATGGTTATATTCTTATTAGAACTAAAATCTAAAAAAAAATAGTGCATTGCAGTTAATGCTTATATCCTTCACACTATCAAACAAGGAACAAAAGTATCTTTGTTTACTTATTATGTACTGTGTTCATTTTAATTTCCTGACTCAAAGCCACAGATTCTATGTAGACAAATGCTTACTGTACAGAAGTGTAAAGTCTCACTGATAGAGTTAAATTCCAGTTTTTATGCTTGTGTGAACTTGATTGGAGTTGAGCAGAAATGGAGAACGCTAACGTACTTCAAGTCTTTAATTTAGTGGAGAACTACTCTATGAATAATATTACATGGGGGAAAGATCGAATGTTTGTTTCTTAGAGTTCTTTGGAAGGGGATTCCCACACATAGTAAATAGAATGAGGACACAGACTCTTCCATTTATCCATACAACTTAAGAAACCATTAACAATATTTCAATTGCATTTCAAAACCTTTTACGACTTCTTAGAGCTTAAATATTTTTACTGGTGATGTATTATTTTAATTAACACATATCTTCATCACTGTATGGTTTCTACACTTTTTCTCACTATTTCTTTCTGGAAATTTTCTTACCCCTGACTTTTATGACACTAATAAATTCTATTTCTCCTTCCTGTATGAACATATCTTCTCTCTTTCCTTCAATCATTTGCACAAAGTCCTTGAGCTGTATCTGCTAGCATACACATTTTAATTCTCTCCCAGGTTTAATCCCCAGCACCACTATAAGCCAGAGCTGAGCAGTGCTCTGATCTCTCTCTCTTTATGTCTTATTAAAATGAAATAAATAAAATATTACATGTAGTCATCATTCTTGTATATTTGGATATCAAGTTGTTGCTTTTTCTGTTGAAAACACTATTATTTTATTATCAATATTATAGGGAGAAATGAAAACCTGTTGAGGTAAAAACTGAAGGAGTTTTTACCACTATTATCTTAATGACAGTAAATGTAATTTGGAATGAAGGATGGTAGAACTTTAGTACAATATAAAAATATAAGCTTTTATGTTAACGATATTTACATAGATATAAGCAGTAACCTGTAGCATATAACCCTGACATTTCATTTAAATGAAAAACTTAAAAACATATTTATTTTAATATGCACTATTTTTAAAGTACCTTTTTATTTTTTATTTAAAAATTATTATCTTTATTTATTGGATAGAAACAGCCAGAAATCAAGAGGGAAGGAGGAGATAGACAGAGAGACACCTGTAGCCCTGCTTCACCATTCCCAAAGCTTTCCCCCTACTGGTGGGGACCAGGGACTTGAACCAATGTCCTTTTGCACTGTAACATGTCGCTCAACCAGGTGTGCCACCACCCAGCCCCCTTTATTATTTTTTAACTAGAGAGATATAGAGAGGACAAGACACAGAGAGAGAACAAGGGAGAGACCAGAGCACTATTCAGCTCTGGCATGTGGTAGTGCTGGAGATTGAACCTGAAACCTGAGAGCTTCAAGCATGAAGTTATTCTGAAGAACCATTATGCTGTCTCCCCAGTCCAATGCTGTCTCCTCAGACTGGTACATATTTTTTAAAATGTAGTTTGTGCCATCAATAGCAAAAAGTTTGGAAGGTAGAGTCATGAATGCAGGTTTTATGTGCAACTGAAATCAAGTCATCAGTCTTAAATTGAGTAATTTTGCAAATCAATTAGATGGAAACCATTAATAAAACATCTAGAAGGTATACATAAAAAAGAAGTAAGGGAATAAAAGCATATCTGTATCTAAAAAAAGTGAAGCACAGAGCATAGTAGTAAGATGGACAAACGGATCAAAAATATTACAAAACACAAATCAATGAACAAAATGTTAGTAGTTAGTCTTTCTCAACTGTTAGCTACTTTAGAGGAAACTATATTAAACTCCCCAGTCACAAGACACAGATTTCCTAAAAAAGTTTTTTTAAAGGATCCAGTAATAAGTGTTTCTAACAGGGTAATTTTGAAAATTAATTCTTTAATAATGATTAACAAGATTGCAAGATAACAGGAGTACATGTCCACATAATTCCCAACATCAGAGTTCTGTGTCCCATCCCCATTATTGGAATCTCCTTTCTGGGAATATGGGCCAAAATTAATTATGGAGTCCAGAAGGTGAAAGGTCTGGCTTCTGTAATTGCTTATCCACTGAACATGTTGGCAGGTCTATCCATACTCTCTGTTTCTATCTTTTCCTAGTTGGGTAGGGCTCTGGAGAGGTGTAGTTCCAAGACACATTGGTGAAGTTGTTTGTCCAGGGAGGTCAGGATAGCATCATGGTAGTATCTACAACTTGGTGGCTAAAAGGCACATGATATACAGCAAATTGTTCAATAAACAGGCACCCAGAGGTGGGACTAGAACAAATGAACTAGACTGCACTCAGATTAGCAGTGTAGGGAGAAAGGAGCGATAGTGATTCTCCCCACTTTTTTCAAAGCTCTTTTTTTCCAATTAATTTTCCTGAAGGACTCCTTTTACTAGGATGTTGAAAACCCTTTTCAATACCCCAACCTTCACTGCAGTCCTCCTAGCACTTTGATGAGATTTATTCAGTCCTTGTCTGCTGTATGTCTAGATTGTCTGCTTCATTTAAGAACTGTTCAACACTTTGCTTACTCCTTTAATACTTCTCTTGCCAGCCAATACTTTTGTGGACTTACACACTTTAAAACATGTTTCCATGAGGCTAGGCAGTGGCACACCCAGTTGAATGCACACTATGCTTAAGGACCTGGGTTCAAACCCCATTCCCTACCTGAAGGGTGAAACAGTTCTGCAGTTGTCTTTCTTTGTCCCTCATTATCTTCCCATCTTGTTCAATTTCTCTCAATACTATCAAATAAAAGAAAGGGAAAAAATGACCAATAGAAGTGGTGTATTTGTTGTGTCCAAGCAATAACACTGGTGATAATGAACACTGAATTACAGTGAATAATACTGGTGATAATGATAATGAATCATATCACTTGATATGATATCCCTATCATTTCAAAAGCAAACAATTTAAACAAAATTCGAAAATTACATGTGTGTTCAGATTATTGTCATGAATCAATTATTTCCACTTTATGCCTGCTTCCTTTAAAAGCACTTGGTAGAGAGTATACTTTATCATGTATATAGACCTGGGTTCAAACCCCTGTCACCACAGAGGAGAAACTGCACACCATAGTGCAGCAAAACTGAGTGTCTCTGTTTTTATTTCTGTCACCTTCTTTCACTTTCTGTCTCTCATACTCTATCTAAAAAGCAAGAATCTATTGGGCATGGTGGAATTGTGCAGTTATAGAAGCTCAGTATAACTGGTGAATATGTATATTTCTGAACCCTTTAAACTTGCATATTTATATTAAGTTAAGTAGTTGTTCTTGCTTTTTTTGTGTGCCATAATATTGTGTCATTAACATTTCTTGAACCTGGGATTTTGGAGCTTTAGGCGTGACAATCTGTTTGTATAACCATTATGCTATCTACCCTCGTCCAAAAAGCTACCTTTTTTTTTTTTTGCCTCCAGGTTTATCTCTGAGGCTCAGTGCCTGCACTAGAAATCCACTGCTCCTGGCATTTTCCCCATTTTGTTGTCCTTGTTGTTGCTTGTTGTGGTTGTTATTGTTGTCATAGCTGTTGTTGTTATTGGATAGGACATAGAGAAATCAAGAGAGGAGGGGAAGACAGAGAGAGGGAGAGAAAGATAGACACCTGCAGACCTGCTTCACTGCTTGCAAAGCGACCCCCTGCAAGTGGGGAGCTAGGGGATCCAAAGGGGATCCTTTCGCTAGCCCATGGCACTTTGTGCTATGTGTGCTTAACCTACTGCGCTACTTCCCAGCTCCCAAAAAGCTACCTTCTTTTGTACTTTTTAATATAAAAAGGAAATTATAAAGTATCTAACTTGGTTTTCAACTAATAAATATTTTATTATCGCTCTGGGTTTGTTTTTCAAGCATTATGATACCAGACTTCAACTGAGATTGTTTCTTATTTCCTAAGATATTTTTGTTTGTATCTTACCTCAATGGTGTGCTCCATAAATACTTTATAAATGTTTTCAAATGAAAAGACAAATTACAAAATGTCTTTAAAAATCACATTTTATTTTATATGTGTGTAATTGATATCCACATTATGCAAATGGCAAAATGCAATGTTTTCTTTCACATCACACTGGCTTATTCATTTCTGTAGGTATTTCAGACTGGATGTGATGAAAGTTTTAAATCTTAACATTGAAATTTTAAAAATATATTGGATGATCTCACTAATAGTTAGAATCTGAGAAATAAGGACAGGAAGGGAAAACATAAAATAAAAATTGGACTGGGTTGAGTGGCTGAGAGATAGCACACCTGTTAAAATCACATATTGTAATGTGCAAGGGCCGTGGTTCAAGCCCCGCTACCCACCTACTAGGGGATGCTTCATAGGGGGGTTTAGTGAGAAACAGATCTGCAGGTATCAGTTTTTTCCTCTCCCTCTCTACCTCCTGCTTTTCTCTCAATTTCTCTGTCCTATCAAATAAAATAGAAAGAAAGGAAAATATGGCCATCAGGATTGGTGGATTCGTTGTGTGGGCACCAAGCCCCAGTAATAACCCTGATGTCAATTAAAAATAAATAAACAAACAAATAAATAAAAGGCTGATTGTATCTAGGAAGGGAGAAGAAAAAGGGGGATAGGAGGGCAGTAGTAGGGGTGAGGTCAGGGGTCCTGGTGCATTATGGTGGTAAAGGACCGAAGTTAGCAACAAGAATGTTTTGTAGATATCTATCACGGGTAGATGGAAGGTTGTATCCATGTGTCAATAATTGTGCTATAATTTATTTCCCCTGCCAATACAGAAAGAAAGAAAGCCCAGTTTTTTTTTAGGGGGGGGGGGACATTTGTTTTTGGATGTCACTTGTTTAAATTCTATAGAACAGATGCAAATTACTGGAGCTCAGTGCCTGCCCCATTCAACTCTTTTTGTGGTCATTTTTTTTTCTATTTTACTAGAATGAGACAAAGAGAGATACAGAGATTGATAGATGAATACATGATAGTCTCTCTCTCTCTTTCTCTCTCTCTGTGTGTGTGTGTGTGTGTTTATAAGAGAGAGAAACTGTTATTCATTGTGCCCTCAACCAACCTACCCCTGAGCAGGAAGCAAAGCAAAGGAGTTTGCGATAAAGCATCTATAGTTGAAATTCAGCATATTATTATCAATGAAGTTTTCAGTTGGTCTGTATCTTGATTTGGCCCAGTTGGAGCACATTGACTTCTAAACTAATTTGCATAGTAGGCCAATTAGTATTTAATGGCATTCCGACAATGACTTCTGAAGCTGATCAGAGTAAAATCTATCTCACACTTAATGTATAGATATAAGCCCTATTCCATCCAGGCAACTGAGAACCTGATACAAAACTATCCCAGGATGCTGTATTAGTAACACACACACACACACCACTTACATTTGCATCAACTAAGTCTCTTCTTCATTCTTGACCTTATCTTTAGAAGTTTGCATATTTCCTTTTATTGGCATATGCCTATACTGAAATTCATCATTTCTTTAGAAGAACAATAAATTTAAAGAGTGATCCCAATCTAAATTCAACACATATAAATTATAGCATCATAGAAATATCCATATTTTGAAGGTTTTGTCTTTTCTAAATATTGAACTCATCTTAAGCTATGATCAGAGAAAGCATAACTGTTTTTAAGCACTGTTTATGTTAATTAAAGTGTAAGATGATGGTTAATTGATTTCCTTTGATATTTATGGATCAACAACACATTGTTTAAATGTGTTTGAAAATATGTTGATAGTAGTTCAGTAGTTTGTTTGCTTTTGGTAATCACCATAAATATTCTCAGAGGGATAAAAACATTCAAATCAAAACTTGTATTATTTATTATCTAGATTTTTTTGGCAAGCTTTTATTTTATCCTTGTCAGGAGTTCACCACTCTGGGCCAGTTTTTTGAGATGGAAAGACAGAGAGATAAAAATAGAGATAGAGAGAGATGATGGTATAGTTAGTAAATAGATACCACAGATAGATGTACTAGATAGATGACAAAGATATCATAGCACCAAATATTTCCCCAGTTATGTAGTAGTTCCATGTGGTATATGAGGGACTCAAACCTGGGCTTTGTGCATGACAAAACAAGGCTCTCAAGACTTTATAGAAATTTAATAACAAATATTCATCATTCTTTCCAATACCAGATATGCATATATAAAATAGAAAGCAAAGGCAAACTTGCATGATTTAAATTTTTACTTAAGCCAAAAATAAAATGCATTCTACTATATAGTAAACAGTATACTGCAAGAATCATCTTTAGACAACTAGGAAAACCCTGAATATTACCAATCTCCGCTATGTGAAATACTGACAGAATATGAACTGAAGTAGAAAATCCTTCTAGGTCTCCCTGTTAGCAACAATTATCTGATTTGATCAAATGACTGAAGTAATAGGCAGGTATATTTTCATTAATGTCTAAAAGAATTAATGGATTCTATGAAGAAGAATATGAAATAAAATCAATCATAGAAAGTATAATAGGTCTTTGTTGTTCTTTGTAACTCTTTCTGCTTGTTATATTCCCAAACTATGTATGATCTAGCAAAATAATAATGCTTCATATGTAATCTTACACAAGTAGGAATTGCTTAAAATTGTATCACATGACAACTTGTAAACTTTATCGTCAAGTCTCCAGGAAGAAGAAGTCCAAATACATGTAATTAATTTAAGTTCATTTATGTGAGTTTCCCTTAGTTAACTATTGTAAGCTATTAGAAGTCCATCTAATAGCTAAGGCAAATGAGGTAGGTAAATAGAAGAAACTCAAAATGATAGGATGCTTCAAAACATTAAGATTTGACACTTAGTGTTGAGAACAGTAAGAGGGGAGATGAAATTTAAAAATAACTGTAATTCCATCTGCAGGCATTTGGTGTAGAAAGCAAAGAAGTCTTCATTGTGCAATAGTTTCACTGCACATCACTGAAATGTGAGTTAGCTCGGTAATTGATCATCAGATGCTCCTTTTTCATTATAAAACAGAATGTGCTCAATAATTCCACCTATTCTAGCTTATTATTGTTTTTTTAACTAAAGCATTACTCAGCTCTGGCTTATGGTGGTTCAGGGACTTTGGAACCTCAGGAATGAAAGTCTCTTTGCATAACTATTATGCTGTCTACCCCCACTTGTGCTCAATAATTCTAGAAGAAAGTAGATATTTTAAAGCTTTTTATCAGCGCTGTGTATACACATGCATTTTCATATACATGTACACATGTCCTTTGAAGTTTACATAGGTAAAACAATTTTGGGGAAAATTAAAATTCATTGTTGAAGGAGTTTATGATCCCAGACAACCTGATAATTGTTATTAGAAATCTTTTGCCTCTGTGCTTATAAAATATATGTTTATTTGTTGTTTGTCTACCTGCTACATTCCTTTGACTTATATAATACTATGGGGCCTATTTTTCAGGCTGTGTCCTCTGCTGCAAAGCCAAGGTCTAAGGCAAAGTCCTGGATGGTGCCCTGATGGTCTGGAGATTGTGCATGGGATAACTGGAATAAACCAAATATCTTATGGCATAAAAAAGAATGTACCTGATGATTTTTTTCCCAGACTACCATGTGACCATTAAGCCTATAAACGAGTTCCCTACTCTCCCCCACCTCTCCCTCTTCCCATCCCCTCCAACATGTTTTTGTGTCCAATTAAGTTTGATTTACCTGGATAATCATGCTTTCCTTCAATTCTTTATTGTGATTGGCATGACATCAGGGTACAGAATGTGTATGTGTGTTGGAGGGAGGGAGCTGTGGACTGTGGCTATAGCTTAAGGAAGATCCATAAAAGCCTAGCAGCCACCAAGCTGCAGATATTACCATAAAGTCAGTGTGACCTCCCTGAGCAGATGGCCTCACCAATGTACCCTGGAACCCCAACAGAGCCCTGACCCACTACCACTCGGGAAAGATAGAAATAGGCTGGGAGTATGGATCGACTTGCCAATGCAAACAAACAAACAAAAAGAATGTACCTGACATAATGAATAGTGACAGTTTTAAGCACCCTTACTCTGATGTTTTCCTTCTCACAAATGTATTCTGATCCACCTGTTATTTGTGCATGGATATTTTACTTCTGATGTATGTTTCACTTAAAAAAAATCTTGATCTTCCTCATTCCTTTTTGATGTAATGTATAATTTTACAAATAAATACTTCTGGAAACTTGAGAGTGGTAGACTCACACTTGACACTGTCCTAGCTCAGCATATCTTATGTATATCCTACCTGCCCTCTTCTGATCAACAGTGTGGAGACTGCCTGTCTTTATTCTCTCTCTACTCTGAGACATGTCTAATCTCAGGGCTCTGGCAACTGGCTATGGTTCTCAACCCACAAAGTCGCTATGGTTTATTTATACTGCATTATGATACTATCTAATGATGTGTCTCTATTTTAAGTCATTTTCTTAATAAAATATTTGGAACTGTGTCTCCTAGAAACAATAATACATGTCTTCTCTACCTAAGAAAAAAGTGATTATAGTGAGAAAAAAAAAAACAAAACAATGGTTAGACTTGATATTAGAACTCTGGTTTTAAACTCATTTCATACTACCCTTTTTCTATGATCATGAGAAGAAGTCACTTAAATTTTTACTAATGCCTATTGAGAAAAATAATGCCTGTCGTGACAACTTTGGTGTGGTATATATCAATTGGATAATAAAGCGTGTCAAAATTTATAAATGTAAAGACTAATGTATACCAGTTAAAGTACATGTCACTTTAAGCCTTGAACAGGAAAAAAAAGAATTAACAATTCACAGTGAAAACCATAAGAATCATATTGGGTCATTAGTACAGATTTTTTTTTTTTATAAAAAGGAAACATTGACAAAACCATAGGATAAGAGGGGTACAACTCCACACAATTCCCACCACCAGATCTCTATATCCCATTCCCTGCCCTGATAACTTTCCTATTCTTTATCCTTCTGGGAGTATGGACCCAGGGTCATTGTAGGGTGCAGAAGGTAGAAGGTCTGGCTTCTGTAATTGCTTCCCCTCTGAACATGGGCGTTGACTGGTCGATCCATACTCCCAGTCTGCCTCTCACTTTCCCTAGTAGGGTGGGACTTTGGGGAATCAGAGCGAGCTCTAGGACACATTGGTGGGGTTGTCTGTCCAGGGAAGCCTGTTCAGCATCCTGCTAGCATCTGGAACCTGGTGGCTGAAAAGAGAGTTAACATACAAAGCCAAACAATTGTTAAGCAATCATGGACCTAAAGGCTGGAATAGTGCAGATGAAGAGTTGGGGGGTACTCTATTTTGTAGATAGCTAGTAGGCATATTTTAGTTATATTCCAAAGGGCCTGTGGCTATACTAGTTTTGCTTGTTTGTTTGTTTGTTTTTCCCCTGAGCCTGAAATCTGACATGTAGGTGGATCCAAGTTATTGTCTGGGGAGATGACATCATGGCTGGAGAAGGACTAGAAAGCTGGATCAGGGAAGAGAGTAACTCCCTAATATAGGAAAGGTGTACAAATATTGTTGGCTGTAAACACCATTGATTTGATTTGGTCTGGGGCCCATATTCAGCTTAGGAGCCTATTTTACCTCTGCATCCCTGTAGATCTGAGCTCACATTCTGTGGTCATGGGTAGCAACATTCCAAGCTGCCCCAATATAGACCCACCTTCCTCAGGTGTAGCACAGAGTATGTTGTCCATCCTCCCTTTGGAGGATGGGACATTCTCTACCATTGTTGATCCAAGCTGAGGGCAAGTTCCTGTGAGGGGCCCACAAAGGGGTCTATTTTATTATTCCTGATAGAGATGACCGCTAACAATGGAGAGAGGGGTTTATTTGAGGTCTAGGCCCATCATGTCTGTTTGGGAATATCAGGACTCCCCGAATACAGCCCCAGCTTATGGGGTGGCCTGATAGTGACTAAAGAGTCATCATTAGAGTATGCCAGTCTCTTGGCCTTATTCAGCTTTTGCAGTCCTTGCTTTGCTAAGTTTAGCTTTGGAGTGAGTGAGAGAATTGTAATAAGTAGCTGAGAAGCGTATCTAAGTCTAATTAGATACTATTTCCTTAGAAACTTTATACTAACTCACAGCAGACTATTGTGTATTTTTCTTTCAGGTATTTTTTTGCCCTAATTTATGGATACATGTGAATATATGCTGTATCTCATGGGACCTGGTCTATATCTAGGTTTTGGGACTTTCTTAGGAAGTGAACCACCTGGAATGGAATTAAAGAATACTATGAAAGGAAAGGTCTCACTTGAGTAATGAAGCTGAAGGGTTGACATTCCACACCTGAAGTCTCTGGACATAGTCTGAAGTGAAGCATGCTGAGGGGGTAGTACAGATTTTTGAACAATAAGCTTTACAACTTTCTTAAAGATATGTTTTTTATGATTGTATTCTCAGCATGAGTGAGTTTAAACAATGAATCCATCCAATCCATTTAGACTTTAATATGGAAATTATGTCATTTTTAAAGCAGAACTATTTAAAGCAGAGTTTTTTGTAAAGATACATATTAATGTTGTTGTATAAATGATAATATAAATGTAAGTGAAAAAAGAAATCTCTATATCCTTCATCTTCTTCTCAAAAGTGTATCTTGTATTACAGATTTCTGTGATAACAAAATCTCCTTATCCTTCATCTTCTCAAATGTGTATCTTGTACTACAGATTTCTGTGATAATAACACCATTATTTTAATTCTTTGACATCTATGCACAAAATTCCCAAGAAAAACAATTGCATGTGAGTAGTCACCATTTAAAATACAACTTTGAGGCATCATAGGTAACTTGAAGTCAATCCATGATCAACAGCTCAGCAGTAAAATTGTTTCTAAAAATTTCGAACACCAACTAATATGCCTAAATTTCCAGAGCCTCTTTTCAATTTTTGCCTCCCCAACATACCAGTTTTATCCTCTTTCTAGCTATAATAACACATACATTTGTAAAGAAAGAAACCATAGAGGTATTCTGCTCCTTACTGGATGGTTTTAAGAATTTATCAAAATTCAAATAAATTATATAAAGATATATAATGTGGAACAAATAATTATAGAAATAAAATTAAATTGTGACTTGGGGAAATCTTTTTTAAGTATATTAGCTGTTCATTTATATATAATTTGCAAAGATTTTTCTTTGGGCATTAATTTAAAAATGGTTGAAGTTATTTTAAGTATGAATATTATTCTTAGTTTACAGTTAAACAGACAGTAATGTGAAAGGAAATGTTTCAAAGGCTAAGAGAAATGTCTAATTTCATGTTAAATCTCAATTATGAAAAGAAATACTTTGTTGGCTTGATGGATCATTTATGAGAAAAAATAATAAAGAAAGAGAAGGATTGTGTAGAAATTGTTATAAATAAGAACAGTGTAAGAATGGGAGAAGACCTTTACATGCTATATGTCAGACAAGAGGCTCATAACCAAAATATAAAGAGTTCACCAAATTCAGCAAGAAAAAAAATGACCCCATCCAAAAATGGGGAGAGTATATGAACAGAATATTCACCATAGAAGAGATCTGAAAAATTGACAAACATGAAAAAATGCTCCAAGTCACTGCTTATCAGAGAAATGCAAATAAAGACCACAATAAGATATCACTTCATTCCTGAGAGAATGTCATACATAAGAAAAGATAGCAGCAACAAATGCTGGAGAGGTTGTGAGAGCAAAGGAACCCTCCTTCACTGCTGGCAGAAATGTATTTTAGTCCACCCCTTGTGAAAAGCAGTTTGAGGAACTCTCAGAAGGCTAGAAATGGACCTATCCTGCAATTCCTCTCCTGGGGATATATCCTAAGGAACCCAAGCACACCCATCCAAAAAGATTTGTGTATACCTATTTTCATAGCAGCACAATTAGTAATAGCCAAAACCTGGAAGCAACACAGGTATTCAATGACAGATGAGTGGCTGAGCAGGTAGCGATTTCACCATTTTCAGCCCATCTGAGGTGGAGCTGAAGAAATTATGTTCAGTGAGATAAGTCAGAAACAGAAGGATGTAAATATGGGATTATCTCACTCATAGGCCAAAGTTGAAAAACAAGATCAGAATAGAAAACACTAAGCAGAATCTGGACTGGAGCTGGTGTATTGCACCAAAGTAAAAGACTCTCGTGGTTGGGGGTGAGGTTCAGGTCCTGGAACAGGATGGCAGAGGAGGACTTAGTGGGGGTTGTATTATTATGTGGAAAACTGGGAAATGTTATGCATGTACAAACTATTATATTGATTGTTGACTGTAAGTCATCAATCCCCCAATAAAGAAAATTTTTAAAAAGACTAGTTTAACAAAGGTGAAAGAAGATAATAATAAATCCTTATACTAAAGTTACTGAGTGAACATCTTTTATTATGTGTTAAGAAAATAATCCAAGCAGAGTCAAAATTCACTTTAAAGTAATGTCTAATTGGGGCACACATGTGTGTGTTTATGTGTGTGTGAGAGAGACAGAGACAGAGAGAGAGAGAGAGTTAGTTAGTTCATTAGGTAACTCCAAGGCATTTGTGAATCATTCCCCCATATGTAAATTCCTATTGTAGTGGAGCAAAAACCTGCTACCAGCTATATAGGTTTTCAGCAAAATTATTAATTTCATGAGGAACCCTTGGACATAAATTATAAGTTAGTTTTAAATGTAGAAAAAAGTTTTGTTTATGGAGAGGATCAAACATCATCTTATGCAGTGTCCCCTAGACCAAGCATATGAGATATCTGGCAATTAGATGATGCCATATACTTCAGCGACCTTCCTTCCAAAGATGGTGTGGAACTTATATTATCTTCAGTGACCCTTTCTTTCTTCTTCCCTAAACTATTATGCTAAAAGGCTTTTTAAATCTGTGCCTAGGAGCACGTTCATGACTTCTCAGAACCACTGGGTCTCTTCCATGGGTATGGATATATGCATGTCATCAGTATTTTTTTCTGTATGTTTTCTTTCATTCTGCTTCATGCTTGTTTGATTATTTGCCCAATATGAATATATTTTATCCACACTATCCAAATAATATAACCAGGTGGGATGCATAACTGCATGAGTGGAAAACTTCATTGTGTATTTCTTTTTAAAAATTATGTTATGTTATTTATTTATTCAGTATATATAGAGAAAAATTGAGAGGGGAGGAGGAGGTAGAGAGGAAAAGAGACAGAGAGACACCTGCAGTGCTGCTTCACCACTGTGAAGCTTTCCTTCTATAGGTAGGGACCAGCGGCTTAAACCTGGGTCCTTGAGCATGATATTGTGGGTGCTTAATCAGGTGTGCTACCACCTGGATCCTCAATGTGTATTTCTAGAGTAAAAAGTGGAGAGGTATGTGAAAGAATGGTGGGCTTCCTTTAACAATAGGGTGTGTGTGTGGGGGGGTGGGAGGCATTATTTTGAAATAAATCTGAGTGACAGAAATCTCCTAAGGAGTAAAAACCTATAATTGATGTGGTCCTTGTCCCAAAGGTGTAACAATAGCCAAAACCTCAATCTCAGTTGTCAGCATCTAAACCTATTAACTGTGAGCATATACAACCTTGTCTTAAGATTGGAATAATATCCCAGTAATCAATAAGGAAGCCTCATGATATAACTGTATACTTTACTAGGATTCAACAATTTCAATAGTACTAGACCACAGTTATTTCTTGAAATGGCATCCCCCACCCCCATCTGACATATATACAGTAAGAAAGCAGTGGTCCAGTGGCCTAGAAATTTTATCCACTGCTCCACCACACCAACTTTGCTAGGAAAATTTAAGTGCTAGTGGTGAATTGATATCTCACATTACATGACTTCTCTCAGTTGAGTCTAGGATAACTATTTATTTCCCAAGTCTCCTCAAAGACTGTTAAGCAGGAATGTTGTATGATCAGATTTATACTCATTGTTGAATCTCTCTTTGACTGCTGCTAAGTGAAGCAGAAGTAGAAGCAGTCAGAAGACCTAAGTCTTTTAGTAGAAAAACTGCCAGGGTCTCAGTCAAGATATTAGCAGTGAACTAGAAAGGATTTAAGAAATCTGTGAGGGATTTAGAAGATGTGATTCATGTGGGATTTAGTCAGAGATTTTATATAGTGGATAGTGGAAACAGAGAAGCCTCAGAATAAGAATAAGGTTGAGTGAAATGATAGTCAAATTATGATTTTTTTTTTAACAAGGATGCCATTTCAAGAAAAGTTGCAGGTGTTTAAATGATTTTTGGTGCACATGGCACTAAGTGCAAGGACCAGTGTAAGGATCCTGGTTTGAGACCCTTCCTCCTTGCCTGCAAGGGGGGAGGGTGCTTCACAAGTAGTGAAGCAGATCTGCAGGTGTCTATCTGTCTCTCCCTCTCTCTATCTTCTCTTCCTCTCTTGACTTCTCTCTGTTCTATCCAACAACAGCTATAACAACAGCAAGGAAAACAAAATGGGAAAAATGGCCTTCAGGAGCAGTGGATTTGTATTGCAGGGAACAAACCCCAGCAATAAGCCTGGAGGCAAAAAAATTAAATGATTTTTGAATTGGGAGTTTAAAGTATGTGAAAAGCCAGTTTTAGTAGCCTGTGGCATCCGTTCAGCTATAAATTTGAGATGTGTTAACCTTATTTGTCTATTTATTTATTATGCCACCAGGATTGTTGCTGAGGTTTGGTGCCTTCACTATGAATTCACTTCTCCCAATAGCCTTTTTGTTGCCTTCTTAATTTTATTAGACAGGACAGAGAGAAATTGTAGAGGATGGACAAATACAGAGATGGAGAGAAAGAGGGCTGAAGACCTGCTTCACTGCTTGTGAAGTGGACCCCCTGCAGGTAGGGAGCAGGGGCTCGAACTCAGGCACGTGCACTTTGTAATGTGTGCACTTAACTAAGCATACCACTGCGCCACCCCAAGATATATAAATCTTATTATCCTTGACTCACAGGTCTAGTAGAAAACTTATGGTAAGATAATTAAAACTACAACTGACACCTGGACTAGGTTAATGGGAAACGTTAGAATTATGTGGACAGGAATAGATTCAAATAGCACATGGACTTTTTCACCCTCTTTCAAGATCATGGAGCTCTAAAGAGACTATCTTCTCAGAAAATTTCACACTTGAGGTATTTTTTTCAGATCTTGGGTCATGTGTATGTGTGACATCACCATTCTTGAACAAGTTTTGCACTAAGAGGTGAGGGGTGTGAGAGGGGGGAGAGACAAAGATGGAACACAGCATATGTCAGCATATGTGCCACTGCTGCTATTATAGAACCTCACATGTGGTGCTTAAGCTCAAATCAAGATTGTGTAATGGCAAGGCCTGCACTTTAGCAAGTGTGCTGTCTTTCCACCTGTGCCCCATTTGAGACTCTTGATGGAGTGATAGACTTATGAAGAACCTATCAAGCAGTTTGAGGTATAAGACAAAGTACTAGGAAGCATGGGAATAAGGAACTCCAAAGAATTCAACTCTATTGGGGAGTCAGGCAGTAGCACAGCGGGTTAAGTGCACACAGCGCAAGGACTGGCGTAAAGATCTGGTTCCAGCAACCAGCTTCCCACCTGCAGGGTAGTCACTTCACAGGCAGTGAAGCAGGTCTGCAAGTATCTATCTTTCTCTCCCCCTCTTTGTCTTCCCCTCCTCTCTCCATTTCTCTTTGCCTTATCTAACAATAAATACATCAATAACAAGAAAGGCTTACTAAATAAAATAATTATAAAAAATATTTTAAAAAAGAATCCAGCTCTATAAATGTGCACTGAAATATTTTCAAAGTCCTTAACAGTTATACATAATAATAGCATATTTGATGACAATTCACTACACTATTTAGTTGTTGTGCACTCAGACAAGTTATTAACAATTTTAGCATAAAGAGGGGAAAGCAGTGAGGAATATGTGTCTGTGCTTTTGTGGGAGAACAGAATGCAAATTATGTAGTAGTGTGTGTGTGTGTGTGTGTGTGTGTGTGTGTGTGTGTGTTAATAATGATCGTAATGAACTCTTCACCGAATAACAAAATACTATATGAGTTTTGAATGGATAGAGCGGGCTACTTGTTAAAGGAAACAGAAATTGGAATATCCTGTCTAGTGTTTGTCATCATGTTCCTCTTAAGACTGTTTTTGATTGCAAGTTACATAAAACTCAAGCATAAATGTTGCTAGAATCAGCCCCATTAATTTTATCTTATAACATGGGGGTGGAAAGCGAGTATAAATAACTTGGAATATAAACAAAGCAAAATTGAAAATTCTAAAACATAGCTGTATAAGTATATGTAAAAGAAATATGGAGCCAAACAAGAAGACCAACCTGAAAAGTGAAAAATGATTGCCAATAGAGAGTAGAAATTAGGTGCAAAATGGTGATGTAGCATATTGCTATTTTTCTGCCTAAAATCTGCTGGGGTATTTGTTAGAAGTAGGTAAGGCTACTGAAATTATAACAATCAGTTTTAACTTATCCATAGAAATAAAACCCTATGGAATATATAGTACAAAATATTTGTATAAATATATTTGGAGCATGCTATTGACATTGTCATTTCAATCTTAGATTTTAAATTAAAATTGTACATCTAATTAGTAATATCCAAATAATTTTCAAGCTTTTAGACCTTGAATTATCATATCTCATATAGGGAGATGGCCTCCAAAAGAATGAGAAAAGAAATAAGAGGGCATGTAATTGAGATGGGTATACTAAGGTACTAACGCAGACTTTGATGAAGCAGAAACATCACTAGCAATACTAGTTTTCTGTGGAAACGATCATTAGGTAATTGATCTAGAAGTTCTTAGTCATACTCATGAAGGAGCAAGAAATGCAGAGATGAGCTTTTTGAATGTTCTACAAAGTTGATTTTTTTGAGGGTGAACCTACCCTGACTATGTGTTTTCAAAATAATAATGATCTTAATTGAGGAAACACATGGAAGTTGTGCCAAGAACAGGGAATGGCTACATAGTGGCTATATAGTGAAAGAGTCAATGGAGGAGGGAGATAACCTTGATTCCCTGAGCCATAACAACAGACTGGCAGTACTAAGACACCATCCACATGTTTTAACAGCTTCTGATTTCATCAACAGGAAAACAAGTCACGTAGACAAGACAATTAACAAAAGACTTGCATTCATCTTGATCCCAGATTCCATGTTAAGAACCAGAGAAAACTCGGACAAAGAGATATTTAGTAGGAGAGAGGAGACAGGGGTGCGGGAGGGTGGAAAAGAGAAAGACTCCTGAAGTACTGGTTCACTGTTGCAAGTGCAGGGGGAAAGCTTTCTGAGTGGTGAAGCAGGGCTGCAGGTGTCTCTCTGTCTTTTTCCCTCTCTATCTCTCCCTTCCTTCTCGATTTTCTGCTGTCTTTATCCAATAAATAAATAAAGATAACTAAAAAAATTAAAAAGATGTTTCTAGGCAAGTCAATTGAATAACTCCTGATTCCTTCCTAAGTACTTGATTGTAACATAGATACTTGAAAGTCACCCCAATTACTGAACTTTTCAAAGATCTATATAGCTTATATTAACAATATTTTAAAAATTCAGTCCCAAATCTGATCGGCTAGGAGTACAGGACCTAGAAATACCTATCTTATTCTCAGTTCTCAAATCCCTGCCCCTGTACTCAAGTAATAGCTGGCATCACCAACACACTCACTGGGGCTTGTTCTGATTCTAGAGTCAAGTCTGATTTGAGTCAAGAGGCGTTTGAAGTGCTTAAGCATGTGATGGAAAAGTCAGTTTATTAGACTAGTGTCTATTTCAAATCTTTCTTCAGGTTCACAGTTTGCTTATTTGTTCCTCTATGTTTTTTCAGGTGCCCAAATCCTGACTTTGTCATCTAACTTGATGCAAAGTCCATCTAAAGCTGAATAATTCTTTCTAAGCACTTGCTCTGTTGTTGTTGGGACAGAACTTTGTGACAGATTTATCCTTTGCTCTGCTGAGTTTTTGAGTGCTTCCTGGAGAGGCACCTTCTTTGCATTGTGTTGAACAGTCAGCAGGCCAAATGCTTACTTGCTTTGCCATCTGTTGTCTGTATTCTTCCTACCGAGCTGGACTGCAACCCATCAGATTTAGCTGACACTTTATACCTGGAGCTTGTTTATAGTTCCAAGTGCTCTCTTTTTCCTGTCTAGCCTACGACACATGCTTTTGGTCAAAATTATTATTCTTTTGGGAAAACTGGTAGATAAATCAAATGTGTTTGACTTTCATAACTAAACTCTGCTTCCAACCTGCATGGGCAATGTGAAAATTCATTACCTTACAAACTCTGAAGTGCAGTTAGGATGATTTCAGGTTTGGGATCAACTAATGTCTCTGTGGGCATATATGTAATTATGATATGCTATTTGGTGCATTGAGAGGATCTCAAGTTAATACTAAAACAGCTTTCATTCTGATTTGGAGATAGCCCTGAAGGTGAAAATTGCCCTTGTGAAACTTTTTATGAGGGGTGAATACTGACACCTTCATTTATGTCCCAGATTTGCCTTCCCCCCACACTTTGCCTGCTTTTTAAAATCTAGTTATAACAGAGTTTTCCAATATAAAGTTAGATTAGAAATACATTTTCTAATTGACTTGTGGGAGCTTCTGAGTGAATTATGTGGACTGATGAAAGATCTTAGAATCAAATTATTCTAGTGACATAAATGAGAAGTGTAAACTAGAGGAGACAAGTTACCTAGGTTAATCAAGTATGGGTGTTCATATAAAGGTGCAGACAAAAGTCATCCAGGTTGGGTATACAGCAAAAACAAACAAACAACCCCTCACATTATCTTTAATCACAGATAGAGGTTAAAGTTTTCAAATATTCAACTAAGGCTATGGAATAGGCATACAGTTGCAGATCTTTTTTTTCTTTTAACTAAATCATTTTATTGGTATAAGTGGTGATTTACAAGACTGCTGTTGTCACAGAAGTTTGATCTCTTACCTTCTTTTAAAAAATATTTTATTATTTTTTTTTATTTTGGGTAGAAACATAGAGAAATTGAGAGGGAAGAGGGGGTGAAAAGAGAGAGAGGGAAACACTAATTTGCCATGCTGCTTTACCACTTGTGAAGTCTGCCCCCTTGAAAGTGAAGACCCGGGCTTGAACCCAGGTCCTTGTAAATTGTAATGTGTGCGCTGAACCAGCTGTACCACCACTTGGTCTCCCTAATCTCTTACATTCTTGTGATAGGCATCAGCAGGCTTCCACCAACTGTCATCTCTACCCTAGGATACTGAATTCTTTGCTTCAAATCTTAAGTACCAGTGAATATGTATCATGTCAGTGCTTTTGAAAGCTAAAAGACTTTCTTCTCCTGTTGGTGGCCAGAAATACCTTTTGCATAGAAGTGTATCTTGGCAATCTTGATGTAATAAGACACACTTAATCAATGCAATGTACAAGTGAGGACAAAGTATTGAACTCAGGAACTAGTGGTCCTTGTTTATCACCTCAGAATCATTAGTACTAGCTTTTGGAAAAACGATTAACAAGATGCCCCAATTATATATTCTCTTCTATTAGCTACATATTATATTTTGTGTACCAAGAAGTCATATACCCACATTGTGTAAAGTTACCATGGAAATAGGATCTGAAAGAAGTGAGGGATAACTGTTTAATATCCTGCCACCTAACATTCAACAATACAGATTTTAGATGATAACATTTAAGAAGACAAGCTTTTAGTCTACTGTTTTTTAATTTAATAGAAGAATTAAAATATAGATTTTTGGAACCATTTTAATTATAGCCATATTGTGTAGTTAAGCTTATTAATCAATTCCTGTCTACTCAAGTTAAAGGTGATTATATGATCAGTGAAAATGCAAAGGGTTATATAGTTCAAGTATGGCTGAAAGATTGAAGGTTCTGTAGTGATTAAGCATAACTGGGTAACTACATATGAATTATTTGCCTCACAAGTTAAGTAATCTTCATAAAATTCTAAACGGTAACCCAAACCACAGTTTATGGAAATGATCCCAATCCCAAATTGTAGTTCATCTGGGAAAGATGGAGAATTATGCTTCTGGAAATTTGTGAAGGGCAGTATTGTTGTCTGCTTTCATTTCTCATCACAAGTCATTATTTTAACTATTTCATTTTCCCCTTCTTTTCTTCCTTCCTTCTTTCCCCCATATTTCCTTATCTTTACATAGAAAAATCAAGAGGGAAGTGGCAGATAGGGAGAAAGAAGGAGAGGTATCTGCAGCATGGCTCCACTTGTGAAACTCCCTCTATCCCCCTGTAAGTGGGGACCTGGAACTTGCACCTGCGTCTTTGAACATGGTAATTAATGTGTACATTCTATTGGGGTGTGTCATTGTCCAGCCCTTACAATATATCTTTTTTTTTTTGATAGGACAAAGAGAAATTGAGAGGGAAGAGCAAGATAGAGTGGGAGAAAGACAGACACCTATAGACCTGCTTCACCGCTTGTGAAGTGACCCACGTGCAGATGGGGAGCAGGGGCTTGAACCAGGATCCTTATGTGAGTCCTTAAACTTCGTACTGTGTGAGCTTAACCCACTGCACCAGCACCCATCCTCCCCTTATAATATATCTTAATATATGTCAACACAACCTTAAACCTATTGGCTTAAGTTGCACTTTTAAATCTGGTAACCTATAATGAAGAAATAGTCTAGGGAAATGACTCTGAGGGGATAAGTATCCAAGGGATATATATATATATATATATATATATATATATATATATATATATATATATATATATATATATATTTCCTCCAGGGTTGTTGCTGGGGCTCAGTGCCTGCACCATGAATCCACTGCTCCTGGAGGCCATTTTCTTTTCTTCCCCCTTTTGTTGCCCTTGTTGTTGTGGCCTTGTGGTTATTATTGTTGTTGATGTCGTTCATTGTTGGATAGGACAGAGAGAAATAGAGGAGGGGAAGACAAAGAAGGGGATAGAAAGATACCTGCAGGGAGTCGGGCGGTAGCGCAGCGGGTTAAGCGCAGGTGGTGCCAAGTGCAAGGACTGGCATAAGGATCCTGGTTTGAGCCCCCGGCTCCCCACCTGCAGGGGAGTCGCTTCACAGGAGGTGAAGCAGGTCTTCAGGTGTCTATCTTTCTCTCCCCCCCCCTCTGTCTTCCCCTCCTCTCTCCATTTCTCTCTGTGCTATCCAAAAACAATGACATCGATAATAACTACAACAATAAAACAACAAGGGCAACAAAGGGAATAAAAAATTAATAAAAATAAAAAAAAGAAAGATACCTGCAGACCTGCTTCACCACCTGTGAAGCGACTCCCCTGCAGGTGGGGAGCCCGGGGCTCAAACCCGGGTCCTTTCTCTGGTCCTTGCACTTTGCACCAAGTGCACTCAACCTGCTGCACTACCGCCCGACCCCTCCAAGGGATATTTTTATTGTTGACAGAAGAAGCCTGTTCACCAAAAATAAGCTTGTTCACCAGATATAAACATTTTACTCCAAAAAGTTCATTTTAATAACTGATTACTCCATATTTCACATATTTGTATTTTGTAAACCTGAGCAAAACTTTTGGTTCTACTGATCCTGATTAAGTCCTTTCACAGATATGTTCTTAGACAAGTTGCTGTATTTAAAATAAAAAGACATTCATACCTTAAAGTTTTATAAATCTCTATGTTTGTTTATGTTTCATTTATTCTCAAGAATCAAGACAATATTTCATTTTTCCCCATACAGTCTTAAGAAAAAAAATCCTGAGATACTTGGGTACTTTTTTTGGAACGCCTAAAATGCAAGAGAAGTTACATCTTAATTTATTTATTTAAGTGTTGATTTCAGTGTATGTTGAGAGACATCCAAAGGTAACCCTTTTGAACAATCAGTCAACAAGGAGATGATGTTACTCAGAGGTTTATAATTTAATAAATGACATCTGTTATGTATTACTGAATCTCCCTTAATCTTCCACGGAGTTAAACACAGTTATTTTACATAGAGATATTGTTACTTTCATTATGTATATGGAGGTTAGTAGACTTAAAAAAATTCTTCCGGGAGTCGGGAGGTAGCGCAGCTGGTTAAGCGCAGGTGGCGCGAAGCACAAGAACCAGCATGAGGATCCTGGTCAAGCCCCTGGCTCCCCACCTGCAGGGGAGTCGCTTCAAAGGCGGTGAAGCAGGTCTGCAGGTGTCTATCTTTCTCTCCCCCTTTGTCTTCCCATCCTCTCTCCATTTCAACAACAACAATAATAACTATAACAACAACAACAACAAAAGGGCAACAAAAGGGAATAATTAAAAAAAAAATCTTCCAAAGTAATTATTGAATGTAGCTCACAATAATGAGGGATAAAATGTTTATTTTAAAGAGAATTAATTATTAATTGAATCAAATATATGAGTAATAAATTAAATTTGACTTCATGTCTCCATAATTACAGTGATGAGTATTTGTATCTCATTATATATTATAAAATGCTAGTTATTCTCTGAAAGAAAACCAAATACATAATTTTGGTATGAAATATTTATAAATATGTATAAAAACAAATTATGTCTAAACTCCAACTAGTAGACTTTTCTTTTTTAACTTTTTAAAAATTTATCTGTATTTATTTGTTGGATAGAGACACTCAGAAATCAAGAGGGCAAGGAGTGATAGACAGGGAGAGAGACAGAGAGACATCTGCAGCCCTGCTTCACCACTGGAAAAGCTTTCCCCCTGCAGATGGGGACTGGGGGATTGAACCCAGGTCTTTGCACATTGTAACATGTGTACTCAACCAGGTGCGCCACCACCCAGCCCCCAGTAGATATTTCTATTTGTGTGTTCTTATTTATTAATATAAATATGCTAAGCTTTAGTGAAATATCTACACTAATTAATAGATAAATCATTCAGTAAATAAAAATATTGAAAAAATGAAAAAGATAAAGAATAACAAGATACAGGAGATTATAAAATAGAATTTGTAGAACCTCCCTCTCTCTTAAACAATTTTCCCAATACATTTACAATACACTAATAATAAGTGATACTGATTTTTTATTATTACTGTTCATTGAGGCTTTATAAGATGCCACTGCAACTAGATCTATATATTATCTTAGAAAATTCTGAGTTGTTTTAAGAATTTTTTTCTTTATTTCTCCATTCCTTCCTTCCTGTACTTCCTTCCCTTCACTTCTTTCTCTCCTTTTGTAAAAAAATCATCTTTCTTTTCTTCTTTTTAATCACTTTTTGGGGGGAAGGTTAATGGTTTATAGTACTGTTGTTGACACATGCTTATAACTTCTCATATCCTTTTAACAAGTGTCTGATAAACATTCTCTTACACAATTTAGACCCTTACTTTTTAATTCTCTCCCTCCTTTCCTTGCTTCTATTTATTCCTTCTAACCTCCCTTATGTCCTTTTTTCCCCCTTTCCCTTTTTTCTTCTCTGCACCACCCTCTTTTTTTTTTTGATGAGAAAACTTTGTCAATCCTGCCACTGGCAGTATATCTGACCTTTCTAAATATTATAGTAGTGTGTGGTGGAAACTGAGAAACTGAGAGATTGATATGTGAGGGATTATGATGAAGGACATATGGATGACATAGAAATTTTCAAGATCTCCTATATTGGGTTAACTTTAAGAACTTAAATTAAGAACAGAACCAGTCATAATTGTGGTAAGCATATAGTTAGGCATAACTCATTCAAAAAATTGTATTCATATGAATCTATTTTACTTTAGATATAATGGGACAATTATTAATATTTTCCATATAGCAATTATATTGTGTTAATTATTTTGATGCTTTTAGCAACAAATGAATCATTTTAATTCATTGTCAAGTTTATGAATTCACAGTGATTAACAGAGTCAGAAATCATGTTTATTCTTTTCTCTCTGAATATGGAACATTAAGTTATACTCGCAAAATGTGTCATGTAGTAATAGCAATAAAAGGATGCATTTTCTTGGAGATGATATAGTCAATTATTATAGAGAAAAGAATTTATTGTAAAGACTACCACAATTTATTGAAAATAATATCATTGCTCTCGAATAACTGAATCGTTTGTCCTATGCCCAAAATATGGGCACATAATTTTGATGTCTATAGTTTTGAATGTTTCAAATTCCTAAGTATTTACTAATCAAAACAATGTAATTATCTGTAAGGTGAGCTTTTTAAAAATTTCTTAAGCTGGAAAGATATCTACTCACTTTGTGATTTAGACTGGACTTATAATTGATTTTTCCTTTGAACCATAAATGTAAAAATTTCCACTAAATTAAACCTTAACACTGTAGTGGTACACTATTCTTCTGACAACATAGAATTGAAGTTCTTTTTTAAATTTTATTATTATCTTTAGTAATAATTTAATATTGATTTACACAATTACATGCCATCAGGGGTATAACTCCATACTATTGCCAACACCAGCCTGTTTCTATCTATCCCTAGAGAGCTAAAGAGGCAAGATTCCAGGACACATTGGTGAGGTCATCTGTCCAGTGAAGTCAGGATGGAATCATGGTAGCATCTGCAACTTTGGTGTCTGGAAGGTGACAGGACATAAAAATGAGACAAAATGGTTAGTGAACAGGAACCAAAAAGTAGGAATAGAGCAGATGAGATTAGGGATTATTGGGTGGAAGAAAGCTAGGAAGTCCATTTAAGCGTGATTCTAGGGGCACACAACTATGGTAGTTTTGCTTGAGTTTGATAGTTTGCATGAAGTTGGACAAAAATATTGTCTAAGAAAATAGTGTCAGAATAGAGAAAGGGGCTAGAAAGTTGGATTAGGGCAGTGAGTAGCTTCCATTTTTGAAAACAATTCTGTGGGTAAAATGAACTATTTACCTCCATCCACCCAGTCCAGGGCCCATATTCATATTTATGTTCAGCATCAGAACCTGTGTAGCCTCTAAGTCCTTATTGGCAGAATTAAAGTTCAAGTTCATAGATGGACTGTCTGGGATCAAGTACATGATAACATGTGGACTGAGATTTGGAAAAGGTTTTCTTCTGAAAGTAAGAGTGAAAATGAATAGAGACAAATGTATCCTGAATAAATGACTTGTCATTTTTAAGTACAGGTCTGAAGGAGTTCTTCCTGAATGGTGATTATTATTTAAGCATTGTCTGTAATAAAATTCTCTATTAACAAACTTTCCACTCTAACACACATCTAAAGAAAAGTGAAGATAATCCATTTTAAGGAGAATTTTATTTTTCTAGATTTATATATGTCTATGTTTTTAATATCAGAGAGAGAGAGAGAGGGAGAGGGGGCAGTAAAAATAAAGAAATAGAGGAAGGGAAGAAAAAATAATCATATCATCAAACCTTCCTCCAATGTATTGGTGGATAGACTCAAACCTCAGTTATGCACATGACAAAGCAGGTCCACTATCAAATTGTGCTATAATGTTAACCCTTTAATATGATTTCTAAGCAACCCAATGCACAAGTAATATCTAAACAGCTAATGATATTAGTTGATAAAACAGAATTTGATAGCAAGATGAGTTCAAATAATGTATATGGACTTATGAAAGTTTGTCTAATTTCTTCTTAAAAGGGACTATTCTTTCTCACCATAAATAAAGCTTGTTACCACCCATTAAGCATGTCTGCTGTGGGGACTTGAGAGTCCTGGATTATAGGTCAAACTTCTAATTCACTGTTTGATTCATCCCAAAAGTCTGAGACTCTGGTGATATATAGATTGGACAGCACTCCTTTCCTGTAATTGTTCTTTCTCTGACTAGTCTATTTTACAAGCTCAAATTCTATACCTAATATCAGAGGTAAAGATTCTGAGTTAATTGGAGCAAGAGTGCACATAGAACTTTTCCTTCTAAGAATGGTAATAGGTGTTAGATGATGAAAATAAATATATTGACAAGTCTTTTTAGGACACTGAGTTTACATGTTGAAACAGATTTCTTTTGTGAAAGACCTGGGACTTTTGATATGTTAATTTACATTGTGGCTGTAAAATTCTCAAGTATTTTTAGAAACCTCCTTCACCACTACTGCCCTCTGTCCCCACACTTTCACTTCAGGGAATTTACTAGGATTAATATTCTTTAGTTTATCACTTTGAAAAAAAATGTCATCTCAGCAGCCATATTTAGTCATGTGTTGTGGAGTGTCACAGTTTGTCTTCAGTAAACCCATACAATAAGGAACAGTGAATGTTCAGCTGCAGAGAAGGTGGGGTGAGAGTTGTAGTTTTGCAGGAGGCAGACACATAGGGGCTCCTACTGAGAGCTTTAGGTTGCTGAGGTACTACACACTTCCAAATTCCTGACTGATTCCAGAAGAGCAGAGACTCCAACCAGAGAAGATTTCCCTGTCATCAATGAGTAGGCATTTAAGTCTCAGTTTTTCCAGTGTTGGTCAAGACTTCCACTCTTCATCTGCAAGAAATCAGACATTCAGAGCTCTGATGCAGCTGACAAATGCATCGACCTTTATTGAGAATTTCAGTGTGGGAGTGACAAACTCAAAATGGTCAGTGTGGAGAGATACAGCTAGAGAAGATTGTGTGTGTGTGTGTGTGTGTGTGTGTGTGTGTGTGTGTGTGTGTGTGTAGAAAGTAAAAACACAAGCCTCTTTGGGAGTATGGATTGACCAGTCAATGCCCATATTCAGAGGGGAAGCAATTTCAGAAGCCAGACATTCTACCTTCTGTACCCTACAATGACCTTGGGTCCATACTCCCAGAGGGATAAAGAATAGGAAAGCTATCAGGGGAGGGGATGGGATACGGAGATCTGGTGGTGGGAATTGTGTGGAGTTGTTCCCCTCTTGTCCTATGGCTTTGTTAATGTCTCCTTTTTAAAAATAAATAAATAAATAAATAAATAAATAAAGCCTCTGTAAAACAGGCTTTGACAAGTGTGTGTGTGTGTGTGTGTGTGTGTGTGTGTGTGTGTTGTGTATGTGTGTGTGGTTTGTTTGTTTTTTGCCTCCAGGGTTATTGCTCAGGCCTGTGTGCAGATACACTGCTCCTGGAGGCCATTTTTCCCATTTTGTTGCCCTTGCGGCCTTGTTGGATAGAACAGATAGAAATAGAGAGAGGAGGGGGAGACAGCATGGGAGAGAAAGAGACATCTGCTTCATTGCCCTCCTGCAGGTGGTGAACTGCGGTTGGAAGTGGTATTCTTATACTATGCTAAGCAATGAGATAAGCTATTTAGGACTTTTTCAAAGAGTTTTTTTTTTCCTCTGATGTTTAGACCTTAATAAATGGGTTGTAGGAATGGCCAGAAACCACTCTGCTTCTATAGATTCAGAACCAACTGATAAAGAATAAGTCTTCATCAAAAGTATAGATGGATTGAATATCATTCCTTAATTTGTGACCAGATGGCTAATAAAATGAGTAACCCAGACAACCATTATAGAGATCTCCCTATAGGTAGCGAGTGATCTTTCTGCCCATAGTGGGGAGAGAGGACTGTGTGTGCAGGTCCAAGGCATTTTTAGAAATCCTTTCTATGAGGCTCACCTATACAATGGTTCTCAACCATGATTCAGTCAATTAACTTAGAATAGCTAAGAGTGATGCTAACTGGGCACTTTTTAGGGAGTTCTTTATTTAAAAGATAATTTAAATTTTATTTATTTATTATTTTAATAGGACAGAGAAATTAAGAGATTATAGGGAGATAAAGAAGGAGAGAGAAAGAAAAACCTTCAGCATTTCTTCACCACTTGTGAAACTTTCCCTCTGCTTCTGGGTGATAGAAGCTTGACAGGGTCCTTGTGGATGATAGCTTGTCCTCTCAACCAGGTGTGTCACTGCCCTGCTTGTTTTAGGCATCTCTTCTTACATAGTGAAAGGTGAGAAGCTCCCCAATGGGAGCTATTTCCTACCAACGTCCTTTAATTCTGAAGTGGGAAATTTCTACTTGATGAACAAAGATGAAAATTTTCTAGGTTGGGGGAGAAAAAGCTTTTTTTTTTTCCCCCTCCCTACTATGTAGGTTAATAATCACTATTTTTTAAGTGACAAAAGGGCACCATTTATTGGAATTTTGGTAAGGATAAAGTTCACTGCATAAAAAAAAATCATCTTCTGGGCCTCTACAAGACCTTGCCCTCAATGTGGAAAACAGTGGTACGGACTGGCCCACTCTGGGAAAGGAGGCTGTGTGAACACACTCTGCTACATCAGGAAGATTGGTCCTGAAATGAGTGCAGCCTAGAATGTTCCTAGCTATGGCCAGCAGAGATACAGAGGTTGTACAGGCTCCTGTACTAAGGATGGATAGTCATGGGCTCTAGCTCAGATTGATGGAATTTACAGTTAATGGCATTTATATGCTTTTCCCTTATTTGGGGGCTACTATCTGTTCTGATCTAGCTTTCTAGTCCTATTTCCAACTCTGACACTATCTTCTTAGATAAAGCTTTCAGCCCACCTCCAAGTTAGCTATTGGGCTCAGGCAAACATTAGTAAAGTCATGGGCCCTTTGGAATATGCCTAAAATAAATGGCAGCATGAGAGGTAGCAGAGTGGCTGAATGCAGGATTTGCAACTAGAATATACCTAAAATAGATTTCCTAGCTTCTTCCATCATGAAGACCCCAAATCTTATCTGTTATATTCTTACCCTTGGGTTACTGCTTACTAAACAGTTTGTTCTGTTTTATATCTTAATGCTTTTCAGCTCCCTAGTTACAGATACTACCATGAAACCAACCTGACTTCTTGGGACAGACGACCTTCACCAATGTGTCCAGAAACCCCATCAACCCAGACCCCTACCCAACTAGGGAAAGATAAAAATCATCACTATTTTAATTAAGACTTTTATTTATACCATACTATAAGGAGAAATTTTATCTTATTTTCAGTTATAATTCTATACTGGATAACTATTATTGGTCTAAAATATGTCTAGGAGACTGTGTGTCTATGCCTGTGTCTGTGTGTGTACGTGTGTGTGTTCTATATTTCAGGAAGGAATACTTTACATTCTAGAAAATATACATGTATTAAAAGACTTTTGAGTGTGAGTAAAGAAACCTTTAAATATTTCCTAGTACTAAAACTAACTTCATTGAATAAACTAAGTTTATTTCTTTTTAGAGAATTCTACAACTATTTTCCCAAGAAATTCTTAATTCTGTTTTATTTTAATTTTTTTTTGTTCCAGAGTCACCTTTATCTCTCTTTTTTGTTTATTTTTATTAGGGGATTGATGTTGTATAGTCAACAGTTAGGTACAGTTGCTGGTATGTGTGCTTTTCTGTTCAGAATTAAAGGGCGTTGGTGGTACAGTGGTGAGCATAGCTGCCTTCCAGAATTAACTGTGGTTTATTTTGATAGTTTGGGATTCTGTATCTAACCATTCCTTTTGTGCACTTAAACTTGCTTATTAAATATATAAGCTGTATAGTTTGTAATTTTATAAATAACCAGGTTATCCTAGTGCCTTGATGATTGATTATACTCACCTTTTACTTGATTAAAATTGAAGTAATTGCTTTGTCCAATTGAATGTACAGCAAACATCCAGTTCTCAGTGCAAGGTTAAGATAAAATAAAGGTTTAGAAAATAGGACACAGAGTTCTGGTGATGGGAATTGTGTGCAGTTGTACCCCTTTTATCCTATGTTTTTTTGTCATTGTTTTCTTTTTATAAATAATTTTTTTTTAAAAAAAAGCACTGTATTCTCAACCATGAGGTCCCGAGTTCGATCCCCAGCAGCACATGTACCAGAGTGATGTCTGGTTTTTTTTCTCCTCCAATCATTCTCATGAATAAAAAAATAAATTCTTTTTTTTAAAAAAAGAAATTATGCTCATTTCAAAACATTAAAAATATCAACTAGAACTTTAAATATTACATTCCCACTACTGGTGTTAGTGCTTTTCATTTGTTTTTCTTCCTTCCTTCCTTTCTTTCTTTCTTTTCTTTTTTTTTTTTTTTTGGTGTTAATGCTTTTGCTTGACAGATTTATCCTATCCTATTCAACAAACTATAATTCAGCATCACAGATATATTAATATCATATCTAATCAGTTGTCTTCATGTTGCCTGTAATTTCTAATTTATTTCCCATTGTTAGTTATTGAGCATGACACTTTAAAAAAAGGATGAAAACGTCATTTTGTGTTTTGTACTGAAATCTAATTATATGACATACAATCTATGTCTAGTGTCTATTACTAATCAGGAGTCACACATCAAAATTCAGGATTAAATGTCACAGTATTGCATGAGTGTATTGGGATCTTAGAAGCCACATACTTCAAAATACAAATAAATTGTCATCTTTGATGGGTGAGCAATTCAATTTATCTAGTCAATAAAGAATAAAATAGAGATGGAGTCAGAGTTATATTTTCTCTCAATTAACTGTTTTCTGGTTATTGGTTTTAGATTGTTTTCTAGCAATGTGATGTTTCTAATAAATTGTATCTTACTCATTTCAGTTGTGTCTCTACGGTGCCACAGGACTTACAGATCTAAGAGGCAAATCATATCAAGTTCCTAAGCTAGTTAAAATATTTATATTGTTTTTTATTGTAAAATAAATTTGGTCTTTAACACTGCCTACACATCAGACGTTTAAAACATTTGAAAAATTTTGAATCCTGGTCCCTTCCCTAAGCTTATAAACCATTTTTTTAAAATTCTTTATTGGGGAATTAATGTTTTATATTCAACAGTAAATACAATAGTTTGTACATGCATGACATTTCCCAGTTTTCCATATAACAATACAATCCCACCCTAGGCTCCCCAACTATAGGGGAGTCGCTCCATAGGTGGTGAAGAAGGTCTGCAGGTGTTTATCTTTCTTTCACCTTCTCTGTCTTCCCCTCCTCCCTCCATTTCTCTCTGTTCTATCTAACAACAACAATAATAACTACAACAACAATAAAAAGACAACAAGGGCAATAAAAAAAGGGAAAATAAAAAATAAACAATACAATCCCCACTAGGTCCTCTGTCATCCTTTTTGGACCTGTATTCACCATGAAGCTTTCCCCCTGCAGGTGGGGACCAAGGGCTTGAACCTGGGTGTTAATGCAATGTAATGTGTACACTTAACTAGGTATACCACTGCCTGGCCTTGCCCAAAAGTGTTTCTTTTCTAAAAATTGGAGGTAATATTTTTAGTCTTTCTTTTTTAAATTTGTATTTATTTGTTTGTTTATTTTTACCAGAGCACTGACCAGCTCTGATTTATGGTGGTCTGGGTGTTGAAAGTGGACTTTGGAGCCTTAGGCATGAGAATCTCTCTGCATAACCATTATGCTATCTACCCCAACCCATACTTTTTCTTTTGATATATAAAATTTATACTGCAGATATTTAAGAAATGGCTATCTGACAGGGGCGATAGCATAATGGTTGTGGGGGGCGGGGACTTCCATTCTAGAATCTTCAAAGTCCCAGGTTCAATCCCCCATACTACCATAAACCAGAGCTGAGCAGTGGTCTAGTGAAAAATAAATAATCAAATAATTAATGGCTATATGGAGAAAGAAGCATATCTGTGGCACGACAAATGACATATATGATATGAATCTTACTCTGGCCCAAGAAATAAAAATAAAGATTATGAATTACAAACATTTACAAATATACATTTTATGAGTACCTAGGAGATTGAGAATCATTTGCACATTGGTACAAGGTCATTTACCCTTACTTGGGAGGATATTTTAAGAAACTAGCTCTATGAGACTCTGGACTTTACTTGCACATGATTTTTGATGAGGTTGTTGCTCATAATGTTTCATAACGTCTTAATTAGAATCACTGGGGAGAGAGTGGGGTTTGGGGAAAATCAAGATGTATTTTTTTCTGTGTCTTTCTGTGCTTAGAAAGCCTCATGACTTTCCCAACAACCCATTATCTTTATCATCTTATTTCATTAAAAATTGTGCTTCCCCTGAAAAAAATGGCTCGGTTTAATCTTATGAGCCTTGTGATTCATGTGGTATATTTTGATTATTTCTTTATTCTGACTGCTAAAAATCACAAGATAAATTTATAACATACCTTAAGCAATAGTTTAAGGAGCCATAGACCCCACTTAGTATATTGACTTCTACAAAATTTATTTTGTATTATTATATTTATTTCCCCTTGAATACTAAACCATTTTTGCAGACTGATTTGCAGTATTAAAGTGGACTACATTAATATAATTATTTTTATTCATGTTAATGGACAAATTTTCTCCACTATTACTTATGACTATTTATTAATACTAGAAATTTAACTTATTGTAGGGAATTGAGGAAATATAGGGAACTGAAATGGAAATAACAAAAATGAGAGAGTTCTTTAATTTGTGGGATATAGAGAAAGGTATTTTTTCCCCTATGACTAATTGTGAAAGTATAACTCTTCCAGTTACACTCATTCAGTATTTGAAAAGCTACTTAAACAAGAAATGCAATACCCCTTTTCTCAGAGAATCTTCTTAGATTCAGATTCAAAAGGAATCAAATGAGTTACTTTTTTCTGAGTTACAAATTTTTAATTTTTTTATTAGTCAAATACTACAAATATTTTTTCTTTATTTTTTTTATTGAGAAGTCAGTGGTTTATAGTACAGTGATTGGCACATTGAATACAATTTCTCATCTCACCAAGACAGATGACTACAAAACACTCTCATCCCAAATTAGGTCCATCATCCTATACCAGCATCTAAAAGTTCCCCTTTACCCACTCCTCTTCCTCTTCCTGTCCTCCTTCCACAGTCCTTTGCATTGGTGCAATACACCAAATCAGTCCAAGTTCTACTTTGTGCTTCTCCTTTCTCTTCTTATTTTTTAAGTTTTACTCATAAGTGAGATTACCCCATATTCATCTTTCTCTTTCTTATCTACCAAATACTCTATTTTAAACTAGTTTCCATCTAACTCCTATATTAAATGCATGAAAATTCTACTAATGTCTCTTAAGTGCTTCAATTCTTTCTAAATAATATCTCTCCAATTTCTATATGCAGATCCATTATCTCCTGAATAATTGTTGAATGCTTACATTCTTAGCTGCTTAATCCACTGCATTGTTCATGTCTGAGGTGGAGACCACTGCTTAGTTTGCATATCCAGTGTACTATGCAGAAACCAATTTCTTCCCGTCTATATTAGACTGCCAAAAAGGGATTACTGACATTATCTGTTGAATATCATCTTTCTGAGGAGAAAAACATTCCTTTGAACATGTATCATTAGCTTGAATGCCAGGCATCATCAATAATGGCACTTAATTTAGAAATCATTGTGAAGTTGAAGAGAAACCAAAAGCTTTTATTATTGATCTATTGGCATTTAACATTCATATTCTTGTTCCACCTTCATATAATAGGAAGATGAGGAGAATATATTGATCCACTTGATTTTATTTGATATTTGGGGGTGGAAAAGATCAGAGATGTTAGCAATATATCTGGAGGTACTCATTATCATCCCGTTTAATATAGTGACTATTAAATGTATCTGTAAGTCTTGTAACAAAGATAATCTATAATGTGATTTTGTGTAAGAGCACAAAATTCCACCTGAGAGTTTCAGAGAAACAGTATTCTCTTGATTGTTACATTTCAGTTAATAGGAGAAGAAGGAGAAGGAGAAGAGGAAGAAGAAGAAAAAGTCAGATTTGATGGGAGTCAGAATTAATGGGAGTTCGTTGGTCATTGCATACATATTTTAAAAACTACTGTGGGAGGATTTGTAGATCATATTAAGACCACACTGAAGAGTAAGTTGATAAAACATGGATATTCCAGAAGTTTCAGACTTCTGGAAATTGTAAGGTTTGGTGGGATTAGCCTGGCTTCACTAAATGGGATTCCTGGTAAATTATTTCTTATTATTATTTTACTATTATTTTTAGATGCAGACAGAGAGACAGGAGGAAAGGATGAAAGAGAGTGCAACATCAAAACTTTCCTCAATGTGGTAGGGGTTGGACTCAAACTTGGATCATGTATATGGCAGTGGCATACTATGAAAGGGAGCTATTTTACTGGTCCAGATGAAACTTCTGAATCATTACTGGTTCCACAAACTCCCAGGTGACTGTTAGGGAGCAAGACAACCTAGCAGTAAGCATATCATAAAAGTAAATGTATCTGTGATGTCAGGTAACCATAGGGAGCAGGTCAGCCCCAGAGAAAGACCTTAAATAAAACTTCTTTGGAAGATTGTTTGTACTTCAGTTGATGTTATTTGAACAAAACTGGATGTACAAGAAGTGGAGAAGTGGATTTATCCTATCACGGGCCAGAGTAAGTGGACATATTGCAGAAAAGTAATTCAGTGATGTTACACAAGCCTTGCTCTTGGTAAGTTTGCCATCAGTCAAAATGATTGCAGAGATGTCATGAAAAGGCTTACACAAGACAAACAATGAAGAGTGATAATATTCTAGGAATAGCACAGGCCATGGATCTGCCCTGTAATGCAACTGTTACAGTAGAGTGGCTGAGAAGTCAAATGGATGTTGTCTAGAGACAAACTTGTGAAGTGACAGAGAAAGGATGTAATATTTATGTCCAGTTTTAAATCACAGGAATTTTTTGAACAGAATGGGTATTAAACAACCTTTGTTTTGAAGGGGATTATAGGTGGGGTTGTAATGATTATAAATAAGGCTGTAATAATAAGTCTAGATTGGAAGCATTTGCAATAGTTGTGGTATTTGGTTCTCAACTGGGGCTATGCTGTTTGTGAGCCCAAATTCTGAAGGAAGACTATGTTGTACCCAGACTTTGAATTAGCTTGTGTTGTGGTGGTCTTTCTTCCTTTTTTCTTTTCACTCTCTCTTTCTATCTTTTCCTCTTCTTTCTTTTTTTTTTCTTTTCTTTTTCTTCTTCTTCTTCTTCTTCTTTTTTTTTTTTTTTTACCGTATTATCTCATGTTGTTGTATGCTTGGTCTATCACTTTGAGCTCATGCTTCTTATTGTTTAACATTTCTCTGCGCCCAGCCTTAGTAGTCTTGCAAAACATCATATTCTTCATGCTTTCTTCAACACAGCACATTCAACCTGTGTTTGATTTGCCAATTTGTGCAGTGGTTCTTGCGGTGGCTTATTGATCTGGAACATAATTAGCAATCTGAAACTAGAATTAGATTATCATTGTGCTTGAAAGAATCTGGTTATCCATGTTAACAGCCAAAACTTTCATACTATTATTTCCCTCTGCTGCAGAGTACACTTTCTCTCTCAACTCCTCAGTATCTCTTTATCTCCCAAATACTGCTTTCAAGCCTCTCAATTTAGATGACTCTCATATGCAGAGTAGATCAACTAGTATCACTTACTGAGACAATAAAGTGCTAGAGTTTTCTAACAGACATCGAAAGTTATATTCAAATGGAATAAATCAAATCAAGCTTATCCCTAACTGCTAACAGTTGGGCAATTTCCCAATGCATTAAGAATTCAATACATTTATAAACTATGGCTTCAGCATGCAGAACTAAGTCTTAAAATGTACACCAAAATGTGTCATGACATTAAACAAGTGAAATAATAATTAGTAACTACAAGTGTTGTTTTTGTAACTATTTCCTTTTATTGAGTTTTGTTCTTTGTTCCAAATAGAGAGCCATAGGGGGAATGAGAATAGATGGGAAAAAATAAAACTAGACTTGAAAAAAAAATTGCTCTAAAATCTTCAGCTGAGATGAGAGATAGAGGAGCTTAGCCTAAATGAAGTGCATTTGTTTCAATGTCACTGCTCATAAATCTAGTTATACTTTACTTTTATTTCATTCAGAACTTTCAAGACCAGAAAAGTTTCACTAAGATAGCAGAACATATTTCTCTGTATCCTTGAAAGCAACTTTCTAAGTAGAAATATTCATAGTTTGTTGTTTTTTGTTTTGTTTTTTAATTCCATGCACTCATTTGTTTAACAAACTGGATTTACAAATAAATACCACTTTTGTTTAGGTGAATTATCTTGTAGAGAAACACATTTGATTTCCAATGCCAGTACCTTTTGAGTTCTTGAATGAGCTATTGATTCTGGAATAAATCCTTTGGGCAGCTTTGTTGGAAAAACCACTTAGGGATAGGACAGTTTGTTTTTTGCCAAGTCTAGGATTCATCCAAGCAGTGCTGGCTTTAGGAATTACTTTGCATCATGTTGAATAGGTATATACAAATATATACATATGACAAATTCCTTTCTAATCCATTTCTGATTATATTAACCTGAAAATAAATTATTTCCATTTCAGTCCTTACTGAATTTATTCCATAAATACTGGTGAAACCATTGATTTAACTGATAGTTTATCATACATGGCATTAGAATTAGTCCACAAGGGGGCTCCCTTGTTTTAATTTTTCAGATTTCCTTTAAAATGGATTATGGCACTTCTGAAGAGTTTTTATCTTTGCAGAATTTAATAAGCCAATTTTAAATGCACCAGAAACTCTGAAATGTATTAATGGGTCACATTAACCTTAAAGAAAGAAGTGCAGCCTCCACAATCTCTGGGGCATCTCATTTTCTGTAGGAAAAACTTTCTTTATCAAATGTCAACTATGACAAGTGTACTGCTCCAAGTTGTGCAAAACCAACTGCATCAATTATTATATAAGCATCTAAGTAAAACTGTATGATTGTAATGTTTAAGCTCTGTGAGTCCCATATGATAAAAGCTGTGCCAAATGAGTGGACATAGGATAGCATATCATCCATTTTGTATCATTGAACTTTTAAAAAGTAACCCTATGTGTTTTTTCCATAAAATAAGATTTGGGTATCTTTGACATTATCTACTCAAGTATGCCCCATTAGCTTCTTTTTCATAAGTCCTACTGCATATTTAACTCAAAAGAGTTTCTTGAAGGTGACTTTGAATGAAGACTGGGTTTGATAGGATCCAAATGATTCATAACTCCCAAGAAGTTTGAAATGGGAGGGCTGATCAGTGGCACACCCAGCTAAGCCCACATTGTACTAAGTGCAAGGTCATGCCAAAGATCCCATTGGAACCCCTGGCTCACCATTTGCAGGGGGGATGCTTCACAAGTGGTGAAGTAGGTCTGCAGGTGTCTTTCTTTCTCCCTCTCTGTCTTACCCTCCTCTCTCAATTTCTCTGTCCTATACAATACAATGGAAAGAAATGACCTCCAGGTGTAGTGGATTCATAGTGCTGGCACCGAGCCCCACCAGTGATAACCCTGGAGGCAAAACTAAAATAAAATAAAATTTAAAAAAATTTTAGAAAGGTAAGAAATGAAGATCATGATTTTATATTAGGTTCAAATATATCTTAATATATAACACAACTTGATATATGCACATATTTGTTGCTTATTAGCCTTGTTCCAGTCATCGTGCTAAAGATTACTTGTTTGTTGGCACTCTTAAATAATCTTACCAAGCTATGCAGTGGGTTTAGTGATTAGCTTCCATTTCAGTAATAATGGCAGATCAAACAAATCGGTGAAGTTTAAATTGATCTCTAGGTGGCAGACAAGACCCTTTTAACTAAAAAAAAAAAAAAAAAATTACTTTTTTCCTACCTCCTTTTCTAAGAAGAAAATTCTTCAGAAAGTATTACATATATTTTCAGTCTAACAAAATTCTACAAGCAGTAACATAACCTAGAAATTGATTTATAAGAGGAGTAGAACATGTGACTGAAAGTTATATGTTACCAAGTGCAACTCTAAAATAACTGAAAGTAGTGAAGGAAGTAGGGAACGATTAAATGGGATTGCAATAATGAGCTGACTTTAGTAGATAAACCTGAAATGAACAAGTCTTTTCCTGTTTCTCTGCTTCTCTGTAGCTACAGTCTAATAAGCAACAAAGTATAGAAAAATTATAATGTTTTGTTGACTGTTAACAATATGCCTCTCAAATTTGTTCTGTTAAAACTAAAGGAGTAATTGGCAATATGGGGTCTCTCACACCTATTCATACCTATTCGATATTGTCATTTCTATGCAAAAACTTTGATAGACAACATTTCAAAAGAATTAACTAAACTAGAAAATATATATTTACATAACTATACAGGTTATAGTTTGATAACTCCTGGTTTAGGTTTCTTAGTCCAGTGTATTATCATTCTTGTTTCTTGAGTATTTTATAATTTAGAAATTTTGATTCATAGCTGATGACAGGTCATAGATGTACAATCATGTTTTGATATTTATTTATATTTGAAAATGTTTTCATTAAAATAACATTGAGTTATACTACTATATGTTTCAGGTATTCATCATTATAAATCAACACTGATATGTAGTCATTATGTTTATCACAAAGCATCCAGTTCACAGTAGACAGAATCTTTTTGCTTATGTAAAGCTAAGTAACAAAGGTGATGAGTTCTTTATCAGCATCTAAGCCTCACTACTTTGAAGATTTGGTTCTTTATGAACACTATGAAGTATATAAGCAAAGCCTATTTGATTTGATATTCCAAATTGATAGTAGTTTTGGAAATGAGTAACAGTTATTCCTGTGTAAATAGATTAATGCTGAAGTCTTTGCTATCTAATCTATTTTTTTTAGTTAAATGTTTGCTTACTTGTATGTGATTATAATTATTTCATTGCCAGAATCAAATCACTTGGAAAAAAATAACTATGACTTCAAACTCTTATCACTTTTATATACTGCAATGAAAACTATCGGTTCAAGTTTTCTTAAATCTTGAGGAACAAAGATTTATTACTCTTTTTTTTAATATTTATTTTATTTATTTATTTATTCCCTTTTGTTGCCCTTGTTGTTTTATTGCTGTAGTTATTATTGATGTCGTCGTTGTTGGATAGGACAGAGAGATATGGAGAGAGGAGGGGAAGACAGAGAAGGGGAGAGAAAGATAGACACCTGCAGACCTGCTTCACCGCCTGTGAAGCGACTCCCCTGCAGGTGGGGAGCCGGGGTTCGAACCGGGATCCTTATGCCGGTCCCTGCGCTTTGCGCCACATGCACTTAACCCACTGCGCTACCGCCCGACTCCCAGATTTATTACTCTTAATTGTGCAGATTCTGCCACTTCATTCTCTACTCTTTTGTCACAAGATTTTCACCCTCAGGTCTTTACTGTGGCAACACTGATGAAGAAAACAAATTATAATAATAACAATGAAGAAAAGAAGTATCCTTGAAAAGAGTGTGGGAGTGTATCTACTTCTTTTAATTCTGATTTATTAATATTTAACATAGTGTGATATTATTTTTGAGTGTCCACTTGACTGGGTTATAGGCTGTCTTCATAATTTGGTCAGACATAATTCAAGCATCTCTGGATCCTTCACTAGGATATTTTTGAATAAGATACATTTGAGAACCAGTAGACTAAATAAAGCAGATTGTCTTTCCTAATATATGGAAATCAATCAAGATCTGGAAAAAAAATTAAAAGGTTGAAACTCTACCAAGAAAAACAGACTTTTCCTTTGTTACAGAAAAAAAGAAGCCTTCAAACTGGGACTTTGCCTTTTCCTTTTCCTTCCCTTTGGGCAGATTCAGGCTCTTCCTGGATCTTGAGCATACTGGAACTATGAACTATGAATGAAAACAACAATATCCATTCTCCTAATTTTTTTCTTACTTATTTATTTATAAAATGGAAATATTGACAAGACCATAGGATAAGAGGGGTACAATTCCACGGAATTCCCACCAACAGAACTCCATGCATACCCCCTCCCTTGAAAGCTTTCCTATTCTTTATCCCTCTGGGAATATAGACCCAGTATCATTGTGGGGTACAGAGGTGGGAGGACTGGCTTCTGTAATTGCTTCTCTGCTGAACATGGACGTTGCCAGGTTGAGCCATACTCCCAGCCTGTTTCTCTCTTTCCCTGGTGGGACAGGCTCTACGGAGGTGGGTCCAAGACACCTGGGTTGAGTCCTGTGCCCAGGGAAGTCTGATTGGCATCATGGTAGCATCTGGAAACTGGTGGCTGAAAAAGAGGTAAGATATAAAGCAGAACAAACTGTTGACTAATCATGAATGTAAAGGCAAGAATATTGCAGATGAAGATTTGGGAGGTCTCCATTTTGGAAAAAGTTAGTAAGTCTATTTTAAGTATATTTAAAGGGGCCCATGACTTTACTAGTTTTTGCCTGAGTTGGACAGCTAAGATGCAGATGGACCAAGGTATTGTCTGGTTTTAGACCTTTGAACTTGGAATAGATCTGAGCCATTGGCTCTCCTGGATTTCCAATTTGCCTACAACCCCCTTACCCCCAATATATTTTGTATCTATGGAGCATAATCAAAGGAGCAAATTATTTATGTGAAAACTCTGAATAGATGAAATAAAAAATTAATTTTATACACACACAACCCTATTAGGTTTTTTTAATGCACTCAATGTATGTGTGTGTGTATGCACACACACACATGTACACACACAGTATATATATATATATATATATATATATATATATATATATATATATATATGTAATTTCACTAGGCTCTCAGTTCTCTACTTTAGAAGTCCAAAAGTTCTCCTTTATTCTATGTACTTCACTTGAGAACACTGACTACAGGCTATCACTGTGCAATATCATGGGAAATTCAACAAGCCCTTCAGTTCTTTGGCTGTCTGTGCAGCTGGAGCCTTGAGATTCATGTTTCAACTATAATAGTCTCTACTATTAAAGCTGAATATACCAAGGAAATATACTTCTTCCACAGCTAATATACTAAAAGAGGAGAAGGTAGCTGACCTCCCAAATGGGAACACCACTGTGTTTTCCTAGCACAGTTTAGTAAAACTGAATTATGTATATATTTAAACATCATTAGTTTTGCATAGAACATAAACATTATGAAAAACATTTGTAAAATATAAAGATGTTCAGGGGATTGGGTGGTGATGTAGTCACTGAATGTACATGGGTTCAAGCCCCTGTCTCTTCCTATTTGAGGGAAGTTTCACAAGTGTTGAAACAGTGCTGTGGGTGTCTTTGCTTTCCCACTTTTTTCTCAGTTTCTGTCTCCATCCAATAAATGAATAAATAAATATGCACTATTATACAACATGTATATAAAAAACTTAAAACTGTATATACATATGTTCAATCTTTCACACAATTCTCTGAAAACTCTTAATCTGTGATGTGATTTATAAATCAAGAATTATCTTGGCACTTTTTTGGTTTGGTGCTCAGTTTCTTAAAGTTGAGATTGATTATTTTCAGTCTATCTTTTGAGCATATGCTAATCTGTGAAATTTCTTTAATGGATAAAAAAAAGTAGGCATTAAAATGCACTGACATTAGTGATGAGGCTGAAGAAACCAAGACATTTTTTTACATAAGGGTCTATTGAAATGTCTGGAACTAAAGAAGTTGCTTTTATTTCAAGGCTGTTTAGAAAACAAGACATAAATCTTTACTTGATAAGAGGAACAAATCAATAGAAAACAAGATGCATTTATATGTTCTTGATAGCACTACAAATGGGGAACAAAACTCTTAGGTTAACATATTCTTCAAGAAGAGACTCTGTTGGACTCTGTTGTGCTTGTGTTTATAGATCAGAAATTTGGATAATTTTTGAAGTAAGTGCTTCCATCTTTTAAGTACTTATAAATTCTTTTTTATGAGTTGAACAAATTTGACAGAATTGAATATGAATTTGACAGATCTTCTTCAGTTTTAACATCATTTGATTTCCCTGCAAAATTTTGAAACAAACAGAAGAAGAACAGCTCTGGTTTGTGGTGATGTAGGGTATTGAGCCTAGGACTTGGGAGCTTCAGGCATGAAAGTCCCTTTGAATATCCACAACACTATCTCTGCTGCCCTGATCCTTCTCTTTTTATGGTTTTACTTCAAAATAATAATAATAATAATAATAATAACTTTTACTGAATTGCTACTTGAAGCAAAATATTATGAAAGAATAATTACCTTGTTACACCTTCCCCCCCCCCCATCTTAAGCTATCACTTATACTGTGTGGGATTCAGAAAGTGATTATACATAAAAGCACAATAAACAGTCATCTTGTAAGACTTACTAGAGCTACTAAGAGTTGCAAAGCCAGACTCCACTTCCCCATTTAAAGTAGGTTCTTATTTGGAGATGGGTTTTTGGGCACACATATTTCCTTTACATATCATTAAAAACAGATTTGTTTTTTGGTTACATAGCACAGGCTCTTGGTTTCTACTTTCATATTACTGGATATTCTGCTAAAGAATACTTTAGAAAGTGTTCTGAAATAGTGTGATCATGTGTTATTCTGGAGTTAAAAGAATTGTGCCTTGTTCAGGCTGGAGCAGTAATTTAACTGGACTATTGTATAATTTTTTCTTTCAAAAGAAAAACTTTGTATTCATATTTTGCTAAATTAAAACACATTTGAATTTCTGCCTCAGTCCTATACTCCTTCACCTTTCTATTTACACAGACTTTCAAATTTCAAATTAGTTTATTGTTGTGCAGGTTCCAATTTGTTTGAACAAGTCTGAATAAACATTTTTCTGATAATAAGGCACTGAATGTGTTTTGGCAAATGGAAGTGGACTTCCATGAGCAAATAACTTCTCTTAAATGTCATAAATGAGACAAAATTTTAAAATATGATCAAAACAGTATGGTCTCAGTCCATGGCCTTGATCCAGCTTTTATGATGTTTTCTTTAAAAATTCTAATAGTGACAGAAAATGCTTATATAAAACAGACCAAATATGTTAACAAGATATTTTAATTATCTCTAACATATAAATTTTGCAAATATTACTCTCAGACAGGATATTACTTATGTCATGACACTTTTGTCCCTCAAAAGGGTCAAGAATTTTTATGTTCAAGGTTTTCACGTGTTCTTACAAAGCTTCTTTAAAAAGTCTCATTAAGTTCCTATATAACAGGCTAAATAGAAGTGACAAATACAGAAGTCTAGAAAACCTCATAAAGAGCTAACAGACAGTTAGGAGTACTCGGTTATATACTCATAGTCACACAGTATACTATACCAGAATGTATAATAGATAGTTGTCTAGGCACACACGCACAAAAGATGGTAAAAGAATTTGTTTAACAATGTGGATGTCCTTGTCCTTCTCAATCTAATGCTCTCTTTTCGTTTTTTATTTTACAAAATCACATGTCAACAGGAGTTTAAATCCACACCCACTCCAACCAACAGGGTTCTGAATCTTCAGTCTCCCCACTGCAACCCACCACAGTTCCCCTAAGGTTGTAGACATGGGCCAACTATTATCTCCACAACTATGTGTCTACAGTTATACATAATTGCCCCTATTTTTTTTCATGATCCAATCTTCTCTTCCCCTCCAAGCCACTCATGACAGCATTACTACCTCCATATGTCCTTCTCTCTCTCTGGGTGCTGATGGAGCTGGAGTTCAGAGCCCTCTTATCTTCCTGCTATTACTTCTCCCCCCACCGGGAATTTGGATCAAGGTTGTTTTGGAGTGCAGAGTGTCATTGCTTCTCTGCTGAACATTGGTGTTGGCAGGTCTATCCATACCCCAATCTGTTTCTATCTTTCCCTAGTGGGCCAGAGCTCTGAAGAGGTGAGGTTCCAGCACACATTGGTGAGGTCATCTGCCCAGAGAAGTCAGGATGGAATCATGATAGCACCTGTTAAATAGTGTCTGGAAGGCGGCATGACCTAAGCTGAGACAAAAGGTTAATAATGAACAGGAGCCAAAAAGTAGGATTAAAGTAGATGAGATTAGGAATCTTAGGGTAGAAGGAAGCTAGGAAGTCAATTTTATGCCTGTTGGGCACACACCTATGGTAATTTTGCTTGAGTTTGAGAGCTAGCCTGAAGTTGGATAAGAATATTGTCTGAGAGAATAGTATCAGAGTAGAGAAAAGGGCTAGAAAGTTGGAATAGGGTAGAGAGTAGCTCCTGTTCTTGGTAAAAAGAAAAAAAATTCTGTGGATAAAATAAACTATTTATCTCCATCCGCCTGGCCAAGGGCCCATATACATATATTTATATTCACATTCATATATATATATTATTTATATATTTATCGCCAGAGCCTGTGTGACCTCTAAGTCCCTCCTATTGGTCTGAGCTAACAGTTCATAGTCACAGCTGGGAACATAGTAGGCTGCACTTATTTCAGGATCAGTCAGTTTCTCCCTTTAGGGACTGGGGCAAACCCTACCTTCGCTGCTTTATGGTGAGGATGAGGTTCTGGGAAGGCCTACAAGATGCTGTTCCTGCTGGAAGCTATCAGTGGTGATGGAGAGAAGGATCTATTAGAGGTCTAGTAATATTCTCTTTTCCAAAAATTGCCACAGGCATCAACAGAGAGTTCAGAGTGTACATTCATGTAAACATTTCTTTTTTTCCCTTTTGTTTCCCTTGTTTTATTGCTGTTATAGTTGTTGTTATTGATGTCGTCGTTGTTAGATATGACAGAGAGAAATGGAGGGGGAGGGGAAGACAGAGAGGGGAAAGAAAGATAGACACCTGCAGACCTGCTTCACCACCGTTTGTGAAGTGACTCCCCTGCAGATAGGGAGCCCTGGGCTGAAACCGGGATCCTTATGCCAGTCCTCCCGCTTTGCACCATTTAACCCTCTGCTTTACCACCTGACCCCCTTTGTGTAAACCAGAAACTAAGATGCTGAATGGATAAATGAGTGTCAGACAACTTTAGACTTTTTAAAGCCTCTTTTGTGAGAAAACCTCCCATTTTGCAATAGTTTTATTTTTTAAGTAGTGTTTGATAAAATGGATTTTATCTTTTCCCTTCGATTATGGATTTCTTTCTTCTTGAAATGTGTCTTTACCCTTATGGTGATTCCTATCATTTTTTAAATAATTTATATCTTCCTTTTTAACTATTCTATGATTCTCAATATTGTCATAGTATTTCAGTGGCTACATTTCTGTCATTACTACTACTTTGACCAACTTCTCCCAAAAGTGATCCTTTTCCCTAAAGCAGACCTTGTCCCCAAAGTGGTCCTTCTCCCAAAAAAACAGCTCCGTATGCCTAGTAGAAGATCAATCAATGATTATCTAATTTCATGTTTATTTGGAAACTATTGTCTACTAATTTCATGTTTCCTCCATTTCTCAGTTTAAAGCAAACATAAGTGATCAAGAGATATTTCAAGATTGAATTCATGAATTCCACTTTATATCTTGGCACTGATGAATACCAAGATAGTCAAGAAAATAACTTTTCCCATTTTGATGCCACTAACCTTGTATTAGTGATTTCAATAACATTGAAATAAACAGCTAGTAAATAACAAATGGTTTGAGAAATTTCTAACTTATTTCTCAATAGCTTAAATTATTGATCTTATTTGCTATGGTGCTGGCAATTTGACCAAGTGTCCTGCCAAGTTTGTAATTAAAATATAAATCGCTTTTATGAATCAGAGTGTGTAGTTTCTGGATAAATAAATCCTCAGGGGGAACTGGCGATTGATATGGTATGCATTTGTGAAGTCAAGCAAGAAAAGTTTAGCTGCAATTAAGAAAGGAAAACCTGGCTCGAAGTGGCAGAGTTACTCTAAACAGAGATTTCTAGTCTAAACGTTATTATTCTTTGTGATAAAGTTTGCCAGAAAACCTGCACTGTGGACAATTTAGTTTATACTAATTCCATTTAAGATATCACTAGTCCAGTTCTATGTCTCACGATGATTATATTACTTTCTATCTTTGACTAGACTTCTTTGACCTTAGAGCACTCTTGCAAAATGTATCATATTGAACATATTTATAGTCCTGTGCGTCATGTTTGGGATATTACTGTTCCAGAACTCTAACTTAAAAAATTCAATACACAGCTTATGATGGGAAAAAATGTGTAATAACAAATTCATTCTTTCATAATGTTTTGTTTCAAGTGGCAAGGTCCTGGTCCCCACCTATAGGAGGGAAGCTTCACAAGTAGTGAAACAGTGCTGCAACTGTCTCTTGGGCTTTCTTCCTATTTCCCTCTCCCCTCTCAATTTGTCTGTCTCTATCCACACACACACACACACACACACACACACACACACACACACACACACACTCAGTGTACATATTCCTTTTGAAATGGAGTGTTCTCAGGTTGGAAAGTTAGAAAAATGTTTATGTAAAAGACTTCCTTCCATAGCTGAGGTTCTGAGCTCTCAGACTCCATCCCCAATATCTTCATAAGAAGAGCAGCACAGTGTTTTGAGCTCTCTCTCTCTCTTTTTCTTTCACTGTATCTCTCTCTCTTTTTCATTAAAGATAACTAAAAATTATTTTAAAAAATAGAGTGTTATCTTTCCTGAAAGTCTGCTAGACAGTTGAACTGAGGTGTGATAAAGTATCTGAGAAGGAAAGGCCAGGTCCTAGATCCCATAGTCAAAAAAAGAGACATTAAGAGTCAGTACAAATCCAAGAATAAATGTATCAGATAAACTAATCCACTTTAGTAATGTACCACATGATCTTCTCTGGTGCAAGTTCTCTTTGGATAGAAAACTAGCTACCTTTTTAGGTTACCTGAGCAGACAGAGGAACTAAGGGGAAGAGTCCTATTACAGAAATTTAAAATGGCATGTCATTATAGGTATGTGTGTATATACATGCCTAGGTGAGAACATTTTAAGAAGCCTCTGTGTTGTGGCATGGAAAGAAATATCAAAGGGAAGGAAAACAATGGCAAGGGGAGAATGGATAGCAGATTGCATTGCAAGGTGTTCACAGCAGGGTGCTGAAGAACTTCTAATAGTGCTGTGGGGAAAACAAATGACAGGAGGAAGATTATTCTTCTATCTTTTCTCCTCTGCCAGTTTGAATTTCTATTTCTAGTTTCAGGAATGCTATCATTCAATGCTGGATCTTAGTAGGAGAGGGGAGGGAGAGAGAAAGAGAAAGATACTAGGTTTGTAGTGTAGAAATGAAAACTTAGTGATTAGAAATGTGTTGTAAAGTGTAACAGCAGTTCATGCAGCTCTAAGATGGAGACAGCTCTTTTTAGGTAACATACCAAAGAACTAGAGGGCAATAACTTGTTTTGCAGGAATCAGAAATATTTTACCATACCAGTGAAAAATCTTATTTATCTAATCATACAAACTAGTCTACCACTGAAAATGTATTAATATGTTTGTTCTTTGGGAAACTTGTGAAATACACTATTTTCTTTGCTCACAAGCTATTCTTCAAAATTCACTTAATGTCAAGCTAAACTATCTAGATATCTTAAACCAAGAAAATCATTTGTTATAGATCAGAGAAAAAAAAAAGAAGGGAGTCGGGCTGTAGCGCAGCGGGTTAAGCGCAGGTGGCACAAAGCACAAGGACCGGCATAAGGATCCTGGTTCGAACCCCGGCTCCCCACCTGCAGGGGAGTCACTTCACAAGCGGTGAAGCAGGTCTGCAGGAGTCTATCTTTCTCTCCTCCTCTCTGTCTTCCCCTCCTCTCTCCATTTCTCTCTGTCCTATCCAACAATGACAACAACAATAATAACTACAACAATAAAACAACAAGGGCAACAAAAGGGAATAAATAAATAAAATAAATATTTAAAAAAAAGAAGAAAAGTTTGGTGTCATTCCAGATAGGAGATTTAGGAAGAAGTGGAGATATAGGAAATGTTAAAAGTTCTAGCATAGTAAGAGATGATCCCATTCTCAGTTTCTTCAAACATTTAGTAAAATTAATAAGCTCACAAATTGCCAAAAACAAACAATTTGGGATTGGAGGTGGTAGTGGTGAGAGAGTTGGGCTTCATGTTTATCATGGTACCAGTGAAACTGGGTCATCAAATGTGAACAGTGTTCATAGAAAGCTAGCTTGAGAGATGGTATGTATAGAGTTTAAAATTTCTAGGAGCCATGTAGACGTAAATAACCTGGAATATTTTATGTGACATTGGAAGAGGAATGCAACTTTAATCTTGTCATCAGAGGATTCAGTTTATTCATAAAACATTTAAAATCACTTTCTGTGGTCCATTTCTGTGCATATGAATCTATATAAGTTGAAGACCTGAAATCTTGTTTCATATAAAATGGCTTAAGTTTTTAAAAGACGTAAATTATTAATTTTACATGGGATAGAGGACTTCAGATGAGAGAGAGAAGTCAATGCCTTACTATAATACATGCAATACTGGGGACTGAACTGGGAGCCTTAGACTTATAAGTCTCATGCATATCTTCCCCTTGATCTATAAACCCAGTTGAGTTTATTGAGTTGTTTATTCATGAAGTAAACATGCTCTTATTTTGTTTTTTAATTTATCTGCTAAGAGTTTTTCAAATTTGGAATAATGATAATCAACATTGTAATAAATAATAATGTGTAAAAATTAGTTGCATATGTGGTTATCTTCTGTGGAAACCTCCTTAGAAGTATTACAATCTTCTTTTTCTAGCGTTTGCCCTTCTTCCGTAGCCAGTCAACAGCGTCAGGTTGAAAGCTGTCAGGAGCTGATAGTATTATAACATATACTATCAATATATATTTTCATTTGCTGCCAAGAGTACTGCCGAGATTTTGTACTGATGTGATTTTACTGCAACTAGAAAATGCCTTCTTTTCTCCCCAGATAGAAAATGAAAGACATTCAGGCAGAGGTAGGTAGAGAGAGAAAGAGAAAAGACACTGCTCCACTACTTATGAAACTTCTATGGGAGTGCTTCCATGTAGTAAGTGGCTCAAGGCTTAGATTCTCAGTATTTACACATTGCAACATGTCCGATTTACCAGTGAGCTACATCTAGGATCCCTACAGTAAGTATATTTTTAAGTTGTTGATATTTATTGATAAATTGATTTCCAGAATCTTGCAGTTATTTACTTTTTCCTTCTACCCCTCCTCCCCTCTTACTACCTCATTATCACCAGGGCTTCACTGCTCTGGGCTAACTACACCAGACAGAAAGAGAAAAACGGAGAGAGATAGGGAAAACCATCACAGCACTAACCAAACAGTCTTATTACAGAAGCATGGATTATACGAATTTGTAACAACAATAAAACAAAAACACTTATCCTAAAAGAGACAATTTACATATGAAAAGAAACCTCACATGGGTTGGGAAACCCTTCTTTTACTACCTGTCTAATGAACAAGTAATCAAGATCTTATTGCTAATCACTGAATTTCATTTTTATTTTATGAAATGAAAAATCATAGTACTTCTATTTATCCTTCACCAAATACAGTGTGTCAATATTTACTTCCACACTTCTTAAATGAGATGAATATTTGAGGCAGTGTGTGTGTGTTTAATGTTGCATGCATACATAGCAAACTAAATGCTGATATTTGACATGTTGATATGGCTTCTTATTTCCTCCTTCCTAAAATTGTCTTTTTGAAAATTATTGTATAAATTGTGATTTTTTTTTTTTTTTGGAGTTCTGGGACACCCAAGCTGGGCTTTTTTTCTTTCATTTAAATTTGGGACTTTTAACTACATGCACATAACAATGTTCAGTCCATCTTTATCCATACAATTTTAAAAAGCACTGTGCCTGAAGGACTGTTTTATGGCATTATTTGGTTTTATAAGTTTGCAATCAACACTCTGCAGCTAACATGGCCATGTAAATTCATGAGAGATTTTTCTATTGAAACCCAAACAAGGTCACTTGCTTCTGAAGATCAGAATGAGATAAAAGTGACACTGTGTCTACAAAACTACTAAAAACATTGTGATATATATATATATATATATATATATATATATATATATATATATATTCCACCTCTGAAAAATAGTCATTGATTATTTTTGTTGTTGCTGCTGTTGCAGATTTGGATTTCTAATGTTAATTCTAATGAAGGGATTTTGAACAACCTCTGTTATCAGCTGGTTATGCTTATTTCCTTTTAGATGTGTTCTCTAAAGCATTAAAAGGTTCAATGGCTGAAGTTCACATTTTCAGGCACTATTCTTATGCACTGTGAAGAGAGGCTTCTTGCTTGTTTTTTTTTTTATTGTTGTTATTGATGTCATCATTGTTGTTAGATAGGACAAAAAGAAATAGAGAGAGGAGGGGAAGACAGAGAGGGGAAGAGAAAGACACCTGCAGACCTGCTTAACAGCCTGTGAAGCGATTTCCCTGCAGGTGGGGAGCCAGGGGCTCAAACTGGGATCCCTATCCAGGTCCTTATGCTTTGCGCCATGTGTGCTTTACCAGATGCACTATTGCCCAACTCCTTTCCTGCTTGTTTTATTTCCCTTTCCTCTACTCTTTTTATTATGTCATTTTGTGCAGTTCTAGGCTCAAACCCAGGACCACATATCTATGAGGTTTGTACTATACCATGAAGTAGCATCCACAGTCACTTTGTCACATTCTCTTAAAAATAAATGTATATAATTTATTGTATATACTATGAGGTTCACATTCACTTAGATGCACACTTTGTTTTATGGAAGAATAATATGTTTATTATAAACCATGTACTTTTAATGTGTCTTAACTCTATCCCTTTACTGAGTGTCCTTATACGCAGAACTATTTAACAGGAAGCACAAACTAGTTTACCAGGAGATTAACCCCATAATATTCCCTTACACACTCAAATTCTTCTATCATTCAATTTTTCAGTTATTCTATCAGAACTCATGGCAAGAACATTATATATATCATCCAGTTCAATCCCAGCAACCGTGGACATCTGTACCTAGGTACTACTAGGATTTGCCCTATGCTACTAGCAAGAGATTTGAGGCATGGAGAAATAAGCCATTTAACAATGTCCATGAGCTGGAGTGCTGAACTTCAATGCCTGGAAGTGCCTTTACTTACTACACTGTAAACCATCTCCTAAATGTCAGATCCCCATCTGTCCCCACCCCCAGCTGAGTGTTCCTTTTTTAATATTATTATTGATTTAATAATGATTGACAAAACCATAGGACAAGAGGGGTACAATTCAACACAGTTCCTACCACCAGAGTTCCTCATCCAGGGCCCTCCATTGGAAGCTTCCCAATTCTTTATCTCTCTAGGAGCATGGACCCAGGATCATTATGGGATGCAGAAGGTGGAAGGTCTGGCTTCTGTAATTTCTTCTTTGCTGGACATGGGCATTGGCAGGTTGATCCAAATCCCCAACCTGATTCTATCTTTCCCTAGTGGGGCAGGGCTCTGGAAAGGTGGGGTTCTAGGGTGTATTGGTGAGGACATCTGTCCAGAGAAGTCAGGTTGGCATCATGGTAGTATCTGCAACTTGGTGGCTGAAAAAGCACTACAATACAAAGTTGAACAAATTGTTTAATAACCAGGTACCTAAAGATAAGAACAGAGCAGAAGAAATTTGGGGTCTCCATTTTGTAAAAGGCTAGTAGGTCTATTTTGATATATTCCAAGGGGCCCATGACTTTACTAATTTTTGCCTGAGCCCAACAGCTAACATGCATCTGGGGATGTGGTGTCAGAGCTGGAAATAGGACTAGAAAGCTGGATCAGGGAAGAGAGTAGCTCCCAAATATGGGGAAAGTGTATAAATATTGTTAACTGTAAATCCCATCAATTTGTATTATAAACCATTAACCCCCTAATAAATGATTTGGAGAAAGTTAAAAAACAAAGGAATAAAACATCATGAGCTCTGTAACTATATTCTCCTCCTCCTCCTCCTCCTCCTCCTCCTCCTCCTTCGTCTTCTTCTCCTCCTCCTCCTCCTTCTTCTTTCTTCGTCTTCTCCTCCTCCTCCTCCTCCTCCTTCTTCTTTCTTCGTCTTCTTCTTCTCCTCCTCCTCCTCCTTCTTCTTTCTTCGTCTTCTTCTCCTCCTCCTCCTCCTCCTTCTTCTTCTCCCTCTCTCTCTCTCTTTCCTTCTATTCCTCTCTCTCTCCTGAATGTCTTGTTTTCTAAACATATAGGATAGTATACTTATGTTCATTGAAATTGGGTCATGGAGGAGACTCAGAAGTTTCATGCACACAAGACCTAGGATTTATCCTCTGGAACTAAGGAGAATTGTTATTATTGATTAAGTAAACAATTATGAAAAGTTTAAAATAACTTTTTGTTCTCAGTGTTCATTCCCCAACTTCCTTGTCTCAGAAGTAGCCATATGTCGAATATGGTACATGTCAAGTTTTGTACAATCCTAATTTTGTGTAATCTGTTGATTTACCTAAAAATCTGCGCGCACACACACACACACACACACACACACACACATTTCATTGCTTTTTAATTTTTATACATTAATATACAAATACTGTCAATTTGTAAAAAATTTCACTTGCATTATGCTTTTTGCCATGTAGCCTGTACTTTTTATGTGACTTTTTCATGTACACGCACCTCTCACAAATATATATCTTTTCTCCAACTCCAAATACATATCTTTTTCTCCAACTAGTTTGTGCCGAAATCAGGTGACACATTAATAAGCAGATATGTCCACACCTCCTGTACTGGCTTTGCAAAAGTGTCTCTCCACCTGTGACAGAGGTTTGCCAAGTCTCAGAACATATGTTCTGATCTGATAAGCACACCTCATTTAAATATATATGTACATTTATATCAGGTTTATTCTCCCATTACCAGCACTGGGTCATTTGTAAGAATCACATCTCAAAAGGGTAGTATGAAACACATTTTAGAAGGGCTGTAAAGGCTTTAAAGGTGGCTTAAAAATATCTCTGGTTATTAAAGAAGGCACTTAAATAATCTGTCATCTGGCCACTGGGATCTAGTTTTTTAAAAAGTGCAAATTTGATCATCCACTTCTAGCTTGAAACCTTTCAATTAAATTGACATCCCACAAGTGTCAAAAGAAGACTTATTGTGCCTTGAAGAATCCTAAGTAATCTCAACCCTGAATTCCTTCATTGATCTCTTTATTTGTGCCTTTAACCTATGATTTATCTGTGCTAATCCCTTGTTGTTCTCATTCTGTGTTTTATAGTTTAATAGTTTCATGCTTTGTTAATGCTCTTTTCTCTGCTACCCTTTTGTGCTTGGGTTGAACATATTCAATATCCTTTTTTTTTTTTTTTGAAAGCTCTTTGATACTATTTACTCTTTCTCTTGCTTTCTACCTAGCTCAAATTCAATGCCGATTGGGTTTAAGATCATGATTGAAGGAGGGGGGTGGGGGGACCAAGAAATTGAAAGGTTTAATATGTTGCCATAGTGATTTTACTTATTTTTGAAGGACTCAAAGCAGGCACTGTAGCTGTAGACAGGCAAGCAGCAGTTTTCTGAGATAGTGAGTCAAGATTTCAGGCCATGTGCTGAAACACCATGCACCAAGGTGTGCTTGGTTATAAGAGAGAAAGCTGAAGTGAGAAGGCATTGGAGCAGAAGTTGTCCCTCCTCCTTTTTTTAACCAGAACACTGTTCAGCTCTGGCTTATGGTAGCTCAGGGGATTGAACTTGGAACTTTGGAGCCTCAGGCACTAGAGTCTGTTTGCATAACTATTATGCTATATACCCTCTGTTCCTCCTTCTCTTAATGATAGCTCTTGTTTTCCTTTACAGGAAGTCTCACTGGCCAAGTGTGCCAAACCACATGCCTCATGGGGACAGCTGCAACTTCAGCTTTTCACAGTAAATCCTTTTGAAGAATTGGCATGTCATTTTTTTTTAACTGAATTTCAGAGAGTCATGGTGCAAGGACACACTATCCAGAGTTCTAACTCTCTATCTCTAAACTTTTATATTATACTATGGATTGCTTTGGAGTTCTGAGCTCTAGAGTCTCAAAATGCAATTGGGTTTGAAAATAGATTTTTTTTAAAAGCGAGGAAGTTAAAAATGAGCCTAGTAAGTCATGTCCTTAATCCAGTTTGACTGGTTTGTGTTGTCATAAAGAGAGGAATAGTCTGGAGAACTCTCAGAAGGGTAAAAATGGACCTTGCCTATGACCTGGCAATTCCTCTCCTGGGGAAATATCTTAAAAAGAACAAACACAGGGGCTGTGTGGTGGCACACTTGGTTAAGCACACATGTTATAGTGCACAAAGTCCTGGGTTCGAGCCCCCAGCCTCCAACTACACAGGAGAAAGTTTTGCAAGTAGTGAAGCTGTGCTGCAAGTCTCTCTCTCTCTCTCTCTCTTTTTCTCTCTCTCACATACACACACTCTCTCTGTCTCTCTCTTCCTCTCTCTTCCTCACTCTCTCACTCCCCCTCTTCCCTCTAAATTTCTGGATGTTTCTATCCAATAAGTAAATAAGATAATAAAATTTAAAAACAATAAAGAAAGAAGCACATTCATTTAAAGAGATCTCTGTATACTTATGTTAATAGCAGCACAATTTGTAATAGCTAAAACCAACTACAGATGGGTGTCCAACTACAGATGGGTGGCTAAGAAAATTGTGGTATATACTGTCTAGTAGTTGTCTTTCATTGCATTACTTATTTCATTAAGCATAATCATTTCCAGTTCTATCCATTTTTGTCCCAAAGGACACATTAACATCTTTTTTGATTATAGAATAGTATTCCATGGAGTATATATCCCATAATTTATTTACAAGATAACTTTGACAAGAGAGACAGAGACAGAGACAGGTTAAAATACCACATCACATAAGTGGTGTCCAAACACAAACCTGGGTCTGGTCATGGCAAAGTAGTCACTGCCCCAGGTGAGCTCTGTTTCTATCTCCTCTCTCACTATCTTCAATATTTGTGCCAGAGCATCAAAATGATGCTTGCTTGGGTCCCCAACAGTGGAAGAATTAGAAAGTCTCATTTAAAATTAAGTCATCATCATATTTTTTTAGACAGAAACAGAGGGAGAGGGAGAAGAGGAAAAGTGGTAGAGACCTCGAAACTTGACATCAGGCTCAACCTGACGCTGTTAACTGGCTATGGAAGAAGGGCAAACGCTAGAAGAAGAAGAAGTGGTAGAGAGAGACACAAAGAGATAGAGAGAAAGAGAGAGACCATAGCACCAAAACATCCTTCAATGCAGTGAGGGCTGGGCTTGAACCTGGGTCACCCACATGGCAAAGCAGCACACGATCCAGGTGATCCTATGACCTGCCCTATGACCATAACTGTCTACAGAGCAAAATTCTAGTATGAAAAAGTTATACATTGTGCACACTTATGGAGTGTTTGTTGAAAGAACGTAAGATTTCAGCATACCCTCTCCAGAGAACTTAATAATTGCAGAATGTTTATTCACTTTTTAAATTCAGATTTTACTTAAACAAATGTATGTGTTCTCTTTTTAAATTCAACAAACCATGTATAATGCATGCAATGCCCTGGGCTTGGTTATCAAAGTTTATAAAAATTGACACATCTAGCTCTCAATTCATTGTTGGATGTTTTTAAAAATTAAATGGTAATTTCCTACAAAGTGGTTTTGCTGAGAGAATGTGGGGAAAGAGCGGGACTTGTTTTAAGCTTTGCACTGCTCAGCAATAATTTCAGTATGGATTTGGAGATCAATAGAGCTTTTTAAAACCAGATTAGCTGTAGACAAGAGGAGAGCTGGGAGGTACCACTGTTGATTTGATTTAGTACAAGGGGAATGTAAAATTCAGGGATGTAATTTTCAAAACCATGCCATTAGTGGTAATTTAATCGTAATTTTATTGGGTTCAACGATATGGGTCCTTGAAAAGATGCATCAGTTTATAATATGGTTGTGTTAAGAACTGTAAAGGGTCTGAAATTTGACCAGCATGCAAGTTAAGAAGCTAGTGTGTGGGGTTTTTTTTTTTTTTTAATTATTTATTTAAGAAAGGATTAGTGAACAAAAGCATAAGGTAGGAGGGGTACAACTCACATATGCTGGCAGATGATATAGAACTCGGTGTCAGAAGCAATGCAAAGGGTTTTTTTCTGACCCTGCAAGAAAGCAAAAACTCAGTTTTAGAGCATCATTCCTTTTCTTCTATCAAAACTAAAGGGCACAACTTAGAGGTTCAGTCAGAAGCTAAATGTCACATCTGTTCATGACACAGCCAAGGTACTATGAGAGGTTTGAAGACCTTCCATCTTCTTCTAAAGGGGGCTTCTAGGAAGTTTGTCCATTGTGTGACTTGAAGGAGACATTACCTTTAGAGTTCCTGACAGTGGAGGCCAGGTGGTGGCACATCTGATAAAGCACACTCATTATAGTGTGCAAGCACCAGGGTTCAAGCCTTGGTCCCTACTTGTAGGGAAAAGCTTCACAAATAGTAGAGTAGTGCTGCATACAACTCTCTCTTTCCTCCTTCCCTCTAAATTTCACTCTGTTTCTATCCAAAATAAATTAGTTAATAAGGAATAATTCCTGACAGTGAAAATGTCTACAATTTATTTATTTTTATTATTTTTATTTTTTAAAAAGATTTTATTTATGAGAAAGATAGGAGGAGAGAGAAAGAACCAGACATCACTCTGGCACATGTGCTGCCGGAGATCAAACTCGGGACCTCATGTTTGAGAGTCCAAAGCCTTATCATTGTGCCACCTCCTGGACCACAAAACGTCTACAATTTATTCCAAAGAAAGATACTTCTTCTATCTGCCTTAAACTTCCATTACATCAATATTCTTGAAAATACAGTCCAGGAAGCAAAATTGCCAAAAGAAGTAAAAAATGTAAATAATACACAAAGAACTTTACCATTACACTGATGTTTTTCATTATTCTCTGTATGCATTTTTATGAGACACTGAGCTACAACCATCCTACACCTAAAAACATTTCTATTTCTCTCTTCCTCCCCTTTTTAATTTTATTTCTAGGTGATTTTTTAAATATTATGTAAACATTTGTATAGTTTCTTTTGAACCTCACTCTGAATTCTAGTTTGATTCACTGTGCTAAACGATTCATTTGAAAAGTGCATACTGAGCATACATTGTGAATCAGACTCTTAATATCACCTAAGGATACAATAGTGAACAGGACAGATAGAACCCCTTTTCTTGTGGGGTGGACTTCAGTAGTTAAGAAATAATAGATTTATCAAATAATGTCCTTTAGCTCCAGTTACATACTAAGAATTAAGAGTTGTGATTATACAGAGTGAGTTGGCAAGTGAGAGCTTTAGACTTCTGAGAAACTGACTTTGGAATTGAGAGTAGGCAAATGAAAAGAAGCTGTTAGATTAGCAATAAAGAATGTCTCTGAAAGAGGGAAGAATTTGTATGGAGACCTTGGGATGAAATAGATGAACTGTTTGATGAAAAGTATACTAGAAGACACGTGTGGCTGGAACACAGTAGGGCAGGTTAAAAGTGGCAAGAAATTAAGTGAGAGGTAGACAAAGTCCAAAGACATGTAAGATTTTCTTCTAAGTCATTGTCTAAAGTTTTGATTTTTTTTCTAAGTGTTATATAGAAACAGTTTTCTAAGTAAAATTTCAAAGTTTCACATTAGGGTAGCTATCTAGGGTAGTATTGTGAAAATAAAGAAAAATAGAGTACTTATGGAATTTAAAATTAAAGCCAATAAAATGGTTCCAGGAATCCTTTTTCATCTGTATGCTCATTTAATTTTATACTAATTTTATTTAATGGTTTATCTTTGATGTCTGTTAATGTCATACTGTACTAATGATAAAAATAAATTAGAATTTTTTAGTTATTCACTGTAATTGGCCTTATCATCTTGAATATGTCACTTATGAAATGAAGTGGGAATGATGTAATACTTTTGCTAAATAAGGAATATTAATTGATAGAATAAAATAATTACCAAATGACGGTTAACTCTCTAATGGTAGTAAGTTTATTGAAAATACAACTCAGCTATGCACAATGAATATTACTTTTTTGGTTTACCAACAGACATAATAAGTAATTTCTATAGATAAATCAAAGATTCTTCTTAATACATTTAAACAACTAGTCTTAAAGTTTAAAATATTTCTTGAATCTTCTTGGTCAGCCATAAACTTAGGAAATGTATCTTATTGGTAAAATTGTTGTGACATGCTCTAGCTAAAATGTGAGAACAACATTAATAGAAATGAGGAAATAGTAATCTATTCATCTAAAATGTGGACTTGACAGAAAAAGCCCAGATTCTCAAGCTAGTTAATGCTGAATTTATTCTGTAAAAGTTTTCTATATTTCTCTTCATTTGTGGAAACTATTTGCCTTCTTGGTTCATTCTCTTAAAATGCAGGTTTTATCTGAAGGCAAGTAGTTCATGAATGTAAAAATTAATCAGTCTTTAAGAATTACACCAAAGTAGAAGACTCGGGTGTGGGGCCAGGGTTCAGGTTTTGGAACATGATGGCAGAGGAGGATCTAGTGGGGGTTGAATTGTTATGTGGAAAACTGATAAATGTTAAACATGTATAAACTACTGTATTTTACTGTCAACTGTAAACCATTAATCCCCCCAATAAAGAAAGAAAGAAAGAAAGAAAGAAAGAAAGAAAGAAAGAAAGAAAGAAAGAAAGAATTACTGTGGCCTTAAGTGCCAGGAATAGGTAAAATAACTATTTTGAAGTCATTTGTGATATATTAACCCAATAGAGTTTACTTTAGTACACTGACAGTTTAGGTAAGATTTTCTTGTTGCAGAGTGAGGGTCTCACACATGTGCAATTTTATGACTCTTGGTTAGTTTTTCACTCAAGTGTAGAGAGAAGGAGAGACATATCAGAACTGGAGTTTCTAATAGTACTGTGTGGTACTCTAAGTTGAACATGGGACATACACAACACACATGTCCTACCTGGTGACCTATCACCCTGACCCTTTAGTAAGATTTCAACAATTTATCATTGGCTTGAGACACTTTTCAGTAGGTAAGAAGATGATAATACAATTCATCAATAAGTATTTCATTCGGGCCTCATATCTCTAGTCAATAAACATATAAGAAGAACTATGTTCCCTCATGCCCACCCCAGATTCTCTTTCTCTGTTTAAATATTTTATTTATTTATTTATTTATTTATTTATTTATTTATTTATTAGATAGAGACAAAGAGAAATTTGAGAGGGGAGGAGGAGATAGAAAGGGAAAGAGTCAGAGAGAGACTTCCGCACCTCTGCTTCACCACTCATGAAGCTTTGTCCCTGCAGATGGGGACCAGGGACTTGAACCTGGGTCCTTACACTCTATAATGTTTGTGCTTAACCAGGTGTGCCACCACCTGGCACCAAAACCAGCTTCTTTATTCTTTGAACACTTCATGTTAAGAACTCTATCAAGTATAATATTTAATTGACTTCAAAGAGAGCTATGGCAATATCATTTTACATATGTTAAAGTGAGTGAGAATTCTTTTTTATTATGTTTTTATTAGTTATTTACAAAATTATAAAAAAACAGGAGTATAATTCCACATCATTTCCACCAGCATAGTTCTATGTCCTCAAGCTTTCCACTGGAAACTTCAGTAGTTCTCTGAAGGTCACTGATATGGGTTGACCTTATACATATACATATAATTTTATATATAGCTGTGTCTTATAAAGTAACACCACCATTTGCTTTGTGAGTGAGAATTCTGACAAGTGTGCTATCTGTTCTACTCTGAATTAGTGGGGAAACTGTAATTCTTGGTAAATAGGTTGAAGTTTACAGTTCATTTGACTGTTTGTGACCCTTTGCTTAGCAGTATCTTTTGTAGTATTCGTTCTTCCAGTAGATAGCTATTCTCAGTTTCTTGCTATTTTTTTTTTCGCATTGCTATAAGATGTTTACTATGACTTCCTCAAGATGCTTCTTCAGCATTCAGCTTCCAGTCCATTACCTAAAGTGTATGACACACAATTACTGTCAGGCTCCATGTATCCTCTGTCCTATAGACTTACATGGGATTAATCATCATATTTCACTTGCAAATTGACTGAATTTTAGTTGCTTGTTTTTAATGGTTCTGTTTCCTTATTTAGCATTCAAGTATGACTCATGGCTAACATTACTGAACCTGCTTACAAAGATTTTTTTTTTTTATTGCACTATGTTCTGAGAACACTATGAATTCTGCAGAAACTGCCTTGCTTACTTATTTAACCTTGTCCTTTTCCCGCTTCTTTTTGCCAGTATCATAAGAATTTTTTTTTTTTGCCACCCACATCATTTTTCTTGTCAAAGAACACCACCTCTCTTTTGGGTTTTTCTACCACTGAATCATTGTTGTTTGCTTTGACTTCTAATGCCTCCAACGGCTTCTGACAAATTCCACTCTATTCTTTTTTTTTTTTTTCCTTAAAATGAACCTTTATACCAAATTCAACTGAATTGCATTTTCTTGGCAATGTATATAAAATTCCAACTTGATAATTGTTTTATATATCTTCCCCAAAACAATTTTGGGTGAACAGATGGTTGAAACTGCCCAGGACTGCCAGCCAGAACCACTAGTCAACTCCCAATGATCTTTGGCACCTATACTAGTTGCTTGTTATGAGATTCCTGGGAGCAGGTTAATAGAATTAGGATAATTTCTTTCTTGCAGTCTCTGGACTCCAGAATTTTCTAAAATAAGCAGAACTACATTCTCCATAGCAACATATAGAATTTAACACCATCATGACCATTCTCACTGGAAAGCCACCAACATGAATCCTTTATAAGGAGTTTGGGATTTATATTGTTATTTTCCTAATCAGAGATAATTACTATAGCAAATAAATGTTCACAGGGAATTGCAACCTAGGTTACATCAGACCTCCTTTGCTTTACTGTGATATGCTTGCAACAGAATAAATTACTTTTCACAGTATTTGAGATGTAGCAGAATTTCCACAGATGTCCCCCCATCTGTATTATTATTATCAGATTCTATTTTTCAGTTGCTCTGACTATATTGAGAACAAAACTAAATCATTTCCCTTTATCAAAAAAAAAACAGGCACTAAAGGCCTGTCTTAAGAAGTGTAATGGTACATTATCTACTATCATTAAAATATTTCTCTAGGGGTGGGGTTCCTTCCTTCCTTCCTTCCTTCCTTCCTTCCTTCCTTCCTTCCTTCCTTCCTTCCTTCTGTCCTTATTTCTTCCTTTTTTTTTTTTTTTTGGGTGTAAAATCTACTAGATATCTTGATTCTTTTATCATGTGGTAAATCTAAACCCTAATGGGATGTTTTTCTTTGGATTAAACATTCTCCAATTTAGGAAATGTAATTCATGTGGATCCCCCCCCCCCAAGGATGATACTACAACTCAGACTGAATTTATTAGAACTAGCATAACAATGTAGGGCTCCACAAGTATACTTGCATTTAACCAGAATATAGCAAACATGATTGGCAAATGACCAAATCCTGAAGTTATGAGTGACTTTTCTAAAAATATTTCACTTCCCTGGACCAACAGCAACATCAATTCAGTTGCCCATAAGCTTCTCTTTGTCATAACCTTCATCACAATATGCTCTCTACTATCACTGCTAGCTAATCCTAAACCAATGTCTGTTGTGCAGTGATCATTTTGGCTCTGTGTGGAGAAATCACATGTCTTGCATAAAGGGTGGTGAGAATAAATACATACTTTTATCTTAAGATTGGCTTTGTTCTCTCCACTATAGTGGTTCTCTTAGAAAGCAGATAGATACCTCCTACTCTTAATCTGAATTCAGTTTCCTTTTTCTTTGCCAAGAGCTCCCATTCCCTATGATTCTGAAGAGGCTGTAAATAGTATATATAACTCAGCACCATGATTAGACCCAGATCATCTGATTACTGTAATCACCAGAAGAAAAAAAAAAAGATTGGCTCAAGAAATGGGCTTGTGAGTTTTTATCTGATGTTTGTATGAGAGAAAAACAGAACTTCTTAATTTTCTATTTTGGTCACACTAAAGTATGGTGTCTAAGCTATATGTTTTAATACTTGAAAATTTATGCACAGTAGGTATACATAAAGATGGCATCGTTGGGAATCGGGTGGTAGCTCAGCAGGTTAAGCGCACGTGGCGCAAAGCGCAAGGACCAGCATAAGGCTCCTGGTTCGAACCCCGGCTCCCCACCTGCAGGGGAGTCGCTTCACAGGCGGTGAAGCAGGTCTGCAGGTGTCTCTCTTTCTCTCCCCCTCCTTTCTCCATTTCTCTCTGTTCTATCTAACAATGAACAACTTCAATAACAACAACAATAATAACTACATCAATAAAAAAAAGCAACATGGGCAACAAAAGGGAATAAATAAATAAATATTAAAAAAAAAAACAGATGGCATTGTGTTCGATTTGGCAGCACATGTACTAAAATTGGAACCATGATAGGATCTGGACAACTTGTGCACACACATAAAAGTAGATAAGGGATAATGAATACTGTATTATGGTGGTCCTGAATTGCAGTATTAAAGTCAGGGGCCTTTAGTCCTGTGATTTCTCCTCTCTTCCTTCTTTCCTTCCTTCCTTTCTCCCTTCCTTCCTTCCTTCCTTCCTTCCTTCCTTCCTTCCTTCCTTCCTTCCTTCCTTCCTGTCATTTCAGGAATCTCTCCCTTTCTATTTCTCACTGTTCTAAATGCCTTTTTATAAAACCTAGTGTACAATATCCGTTTGAAAAGGAATTGGGAGCCAGTAAAATAGGTAACTTAATGTGCTGCTTTGTCATGGGCATTGCCTGTGTTAGAGCCCAACCCCTACCACACTGAAGAAAGCTTTGGGGCTGTGGTCTCTCTCTCTCTCTCTCTCTCTCTCTCTCTCTCTCTCTCTCCTTCTGTTTTTAGTTTTAAAATGTATTGTTTTTTTTTTTTAAGGTTTACTTATTTTTATGAGAGAGAGGGACAACTCGCTCTAGCATAAGGTAATAGGGATTGAAACTGGAGCCTCTGGAACATAACACCTGCTCTAAGTCTTGTGCCCTAATGCTGACCTATCTCCCTAGTTTTTGTTTTTCATTCTTTTTATTATTTTAGTTAGAGAGAAAGAGAGAGAGAGTACGGAAGAAATACTACCACAATACTCCAACATCTGTGGAGGTTTCCTAGGGAACCATGCTGCTCTCATGTAGTGCTAGTGCTCAAACCCAGAGTTTCTTGTATGGTAAGGCATATGCATTATCAAGAGAGCTAACTCTGGACCCTAATCTTTTATTTTCTAATACATTTTTTTTGTGGTAAGTTGGATAGTTTACTGAGGGTTTTATCTTTGTCAAGCCTGTTCCTAGGTATAACCCCCTCAACCAGGTGGGAGTACCACATGGCACTGGGGAAAGCTCTGGTGCTGCGGTAGCACTCCTCCTCTGACTCTCTCTGCAGGAGAAATCAGCCCAGGAATGGTAAAATTGCGCATGAACAGGGGAGTCGGGCAGTAACACAGTGGGTTAAGTGCACGTGGCACAAAGCACAAGGACTGGCCTAAGGATCCCAGTTCGAGCCCCTGGCTCCCCACCTGCAGGGGAGTCCCTTCACAGGCGGTGAAGCAAATCTGTAGGTGTCTCTCTTTCTTTCCCCTCTCTGTCTTCTTCTCTCTCTCCATTTCTCTATGTCCTATCCAACAACGACATCAGTAACAACAACAATAATAAATACAATAATAAAACAACCAGGGCAACAAAAGGGGAAATAAATAAATTATATATATACATATATACATATATATAATTGTGCATGAACAATGTGCTCAATGCAAAAAAAATCCTAATTTGTGTTAATTATAGTTTGCCCCAACCCATCACTTTTTTCTGCTATCTTTGTATGCTAATTGATTTATTTAATAGGTTATACTAATCTTTGCTCCTATTAACCTTTTTTTTTTAATTGGGCTCAGTGCCAGCACTGCAAATCCACCACTGCAAGTGGCCATTTTTTCCTGATTTTTATTACATAAGATAAGGAGAAATTGAGAGAAGAAGGAAGATAAAGAGGGAGAGAGATAGAGAGACAGCTACAGATCTGCTTCACTAGTTGTGAAGCATCTCCCTTACAGGTGGGGCTCCATCTCTCCAGTTCCTGTATGATGTTTTAATTGATATAGTATTGTTAGTAAGGTGAGTCTATATTTTAAATTAAATATTAATAATAATAGTACTAGTTGATATATATAATGTAAATGTACAATATATCAGAAATTGTTTCAAGCAGTTCATATATATTAGCTTTTTTTTTTTTGAATCCTCACATTAATCCTGTTAAATGGTTAAAAAAAAGTCAAGAGCTCAGGAACAATGTTGACTGGGATACTGGCTTGCTACTATGTTTCTACACTGAAAAGGAAAAATGAGATTTGTAGTACAATTGGTGACATTACGTGGGTATAATAAGACCTAAAATACATTGCATACTTACTTGCTAATTATCAGTTGAAACTTTGTTTTTTTACTTAATTTTATTGAAGTGTGCTGAAAAAACAAGTGTTGTATACATTTAAGGTATGTAACTTACACCACAACCCTGTGGTGTTGTGGGGATGAGTTGCAAATGAGGAAATTCTGATTCTTAAAAATTACTTAATTTATTCAAGTTACAGAGTGCAAAAAGGGAGCAATTTTTAAGTAACCATCTGAATTCAAAGCTATGTTCTTCACACTGCTTGACTGAACAGAAACAGCCTGTAAATGTTAAGACAAAAGAGTTACTTTAGGGCATGGGTTTTTTTGCAATAAAAAATGTGCTTTAGAATAAGAAGATAAATTTCACCTCCTCCATGCAATGATGCTCATAGAAAATCATATGTAACTCTTAAGTTTAGCTTGATGTTACAAGATAGAGATAAGCATAAGATGTTATGCAAATAAGTGAAAGTAATATTTGGGGCACTTGTATATAGAAAAGACATGACAGCTGAGCTGAGATTTGATGTTTGAATAAATTGGCCAGGCAAAGGAATAAGAAGACAGATAATTAAGACAGATTAGAACAGCTTGAGCAAAGCAAAGTGTGAAAGTGCAAGACAATTGGGTTGTTCATTGTCAGTGGATTTTAGAATGTGTAAAGTGAAGCCACTGTGAAGAAGATTGAAAACTTGTCTTTGTGATGGGGTTAAGAACTTGTTTTTGTTTGAAGAGGCAGGGTGATAGCATAATGGTATGCAAAAAGACTCATACTTGAAGTTCTGAGGGCTCAGGCCTACTTCCTGGAAACCAGGACTGAGCATTGCTCTGGTAAACAAATACATGTATATTCTATTTGCTTAAATCATTCAAGCACATTTGTCAATGGAGAGTCATCATACATTTTTGTGTATAGGAGTGCTGTGATTGGGTCACTGTCAAACTAAGTTTTTAGGATTTATTTCATATGAGATAGAAAGAAATTTTTACCTGTGAGAGAAGGAAACCAGTGTACCACTCTGATATGTGCAGTGCTAGGGAAGTAACTGGAAGCCTTAGGCATGTAATTTCTGCGTTCCCCTAGATAAGCTACTTTCCCTTCACAAACTACTTATTTTATTATTTTGTTTTATATTTTTTCTACAAGCGTTTTCCCTGGAGCTCTATGCCTGTACAGCTTTACTGCTTCAGACAGTTTATTTTTTCCTCTTGATAAAGAATGAGAGACAAACAGAGATAGTAAGAATGAGACAGAGAGAGAAGGAAAGACAACACAGCACTGCTCTACCACTTTTGAAGCTGATCTGCTCTTTGTGAAGCTTCCCTCCCCACAGTAGCTTCTATGTGGTGGTCTGGGGCTTGAATTAGGTGAACCACCTACTGGCTCTTCCCCACTATTGCCTTCTTTTAAAAAAAATATTTATTAATTTACTTATTTATTTTGTCATTCCTGGGAAATCACTGCTCTTAGCTGACTTTTTTTTTTTTCCTCCAGATCGGAATAGAAAAGCAGAGATACAGAGAGAAAGATACCACAGCATTAAAGCTTCTTCCGGTATGGTAGGTGCCATTCTCAAATTTGGATCCAGTATCTGACAGAACAGGCCCAGTATCTAGATGAGCTATTTTGTCAGTATGCTTTCCCCTCCACCACTAGTTTTGATATCCATAGTGTAAAAAATATTATTCAAGTGCTATAGGAATCAATAGGGGAAAAAGTGTATTCTCATATTATGAAGACATACAACAGCTCTCACAAGGCATAGTGAAACTGGTTCTGTGACGAATGAGTAAGCATAGTTCTAGAGTACTTCAGAGCTTATAAGTCATAAAATAAAATAATTTGGGATACAGAGATAGTTTGGGTGGCTTGAGAAGGATTTTTAAGAAAATAAAATGCTATGAGAAAAGAAATAACCTGGGACACCAGGTTTAATCAGTTGTTAGAACTTTTTGTTGTTTTTGTTTGTTTGTTTTGTTTTGTTTTTTGTTTTTAACATGGTTTTCATAATTATACCCATTTGGGAGTCTGTATCCCATCAGTTCATTCTAGTGATTCCTTCTGGGAACTGTGTGGAATGTATTAACAGGATCTCAATGAAATTTGAATACTGGATGGCTTCAATTCTATATGAAATTTAAGAAACAAAGGCAGAAAGGAGAAACACAAGGTGAAACTTGGACTGGGTGTGGTATACTGTACAGAAGCAAAGGACTCTATGGGAAGAGGGCATGGGCAGGGCTGAGGAGAGGTTTGGGGTTCTAGTTCATAATGGTGGAAAAGGACCTAAGTTGGGTATATATATGTCTTTTGCAGACTCCTACTATGGGGAGATGAGAAATTATACCCATGCATCAAAAACTGTGCTATAAACCATTAATCCTCAGTAAATAAAATGATTTGAAATTAAATAAGACATTATTATTAGAAATTGTGGAAGACTCACTACATACTGGCAGTTACCATTTCTGAATTAATACTTTTAAAAATGTATGAAAAACTGAAAAATGCATGTAACATTATTTTTGGCTTATATATTTTATGCACATTTTATTGTCTAATTTCCACTGGAACCAGGTAACGTGCTTGAGTAGGCACATAGTAGGTTCTCAATAAATATTTGTGGAAATAATGTATACATTATTTATACATATTTTTCTCTAAACAAAAAATGTTTTTGGCATCATGAATGCACATGCCATCATAAATGTTTACTATAAATATTTAAATTTAGTTTCCTTTATCTCACTCTGTACCCAGAGTTAATTTCTTTTGAGCTCATCAATGAAAGGTCATCACTTATAAGTAGAGGAAAATAAAATTGGTGACTCATAAACACATTTATTTAAATGGAATCAGGGCAGCAAAATCTAATTCCATATATAGTATTGTGAATTATTCATGCTTTTTACAGAAGTGGGCCACAAGCATTTGATGACATTTGGTAAATTCTAACATCTTTATTATGCTAAGTCTTACTGTGCTGCAGACTTAACAGTAACTTTATAGGTGCCTTAAAACCCACAAATACTTAGATATCACCCACTCAGTACACATTGTTTTAATTACAACTGTGTTTTCAAATGCCCTAATTAGCTGACACATCTTGGAATTACTCAGAAAACTGAATAGCTGAATTATTTGTGGTTATTGACTTAGTAGGAACCAACAGGCATTATAAAGACTAAAATGTTAAGATGAAAGAGAACAGACTCATTTATGATTGTTGATTTATATTTCTATTGAGCTGGAATTATTGGCATTCCAGAAATAAGTGTCAAGATCCTATAATTTTCAGTTTGAGAACATGAGATCTGTTTGGAAGTCTATGGCCTTACCCACTTCCACCTGGTCACTAGTATAGATATTCAAAAGAAAGCCTTTGTTCACATCAATCAGATTTAAATATTCATCCATGTGATTCTATAGCAACATTTTTTTTCTGGAAACCTTCATTTCTTTTTTCCTAATAGTAATATTTAAAAGAGTAATATTGAGGGATTAATAGGCTAAATAGTTAATACTTAGAAAAACTACAATGATGGAGTGACAACCTCACAGTTGACAAGTAAAAACTAAGAAAAAGTAATTGAAAATGTCTGTATGTTAAAATATTAATGAAATAGCAATGGCCTAATCACCATTTATTAATTATGTTGGTTTTTAAAACTGTACTGATTATGTTCACTGGGAAACTTGAAAATCTCTTCTCTTTCAACAAGTCTCTTCTTTACTATATAGGTCCAATGACAAATCAGTGAATGTATTTTTTGTTTCATAATAATGACAAATATGTGTATGTATTTAATAAATGGGTATCATTTTGTGTGTGAGTATATATATGTATATATATATTTTTGGTCTATGAAATAGAAGTATATTGTGATAACTATATATTAAGAAACTAGTATAGAGGGCTGAGGAAATAGCATAATGTTTATGCAAAGAACTTTCAAGCCTGGGGCACCAAGGTCATGAGTTCAATCCCCAGTACCACCTAAATCAGAGCTATGCAGGGTTCTGGTAGGGAAAAAAGAAAAAAAAAAGGTATTAGAGATTTTTATTTGCTCAATCAAGTTTCTCTATATCACAGACCTACTTTCTCTGAACTTCAATTTTCTAATCCATAAAAAGAGAATATAATTGCCATGTTCATGGGGTACCAATGAAGTAATAGATGTGAAACCATTTTTTTAACCATTTTATGATATGCAAATCTAAGGTGTGATAAGATGGTTGTAAAAAAATGAAAGATTGACATACCATTTCTTTAAGTGTTGTGATTTTATAATTATCACCAATCATTAACAGAATGCTAAGATTAATTCTCACATGTATTGAGAATTTATTAGCTATTAACTTTAAAAAAGTATTTATTGAGCACTTATTTAGCACCAGGTACACATCTTTGCCCAGGAAATTTAGAAGCAAAGTAAAGACAATCTGTTTTCATAAAAACTGAAAAGGACAGGTGATAGATTAGAAATTGAAAATTCCAAAAATAAGCAAATGAACGAAAGAAGAAAATTTAGGCTATTAAGAAAATACAAAAAAATAAAAATGGTCTGGGAGATGGCATAGTTACAAGGCATTGGACTCTCAAGCAGGAGGTCCAGAATTCCATCCCCAGCAGCATATGTACCAGAGTGATGTCTAGTCCTTTCTCTCTCTTCTCCTATCTTTCACATTACTAAATAAACAAAATATTTATAAAAAATAAAATATAAAAATATAATGTTAGGGAAAGGTATATTACTGGGAAAGAAGTTTTCTTTTGGATCGTATAATAAAATTATGTCATACTAGGGCAATACATGCCCCCTTACCACCCAATCTGGAACCAAAGGTTCCTATTTGGTAGGTCACTTATTAGATCTGGGAGAGTTATTACTATTATTAGAACATTTTCAAATTAAACATATAGTCTGCTAAGTAATACCTAATAGGAACTTTCTACTTTGGGGTAATGGGGAAAAATAAATATTAATATATCAAACAACAGCTAGCCTAGATTATAAGGTACATTTTCAGTCCTCGAGAAACAGAATCTATAGAAAAAAAATTATGAAGAAATAGTATAATGAAATTTGGTAAATACAATAGATATATTGAAAGCTGTGGAAACAGATGAGGAAACAACTCTGCTACTCCAAGAAGCCTATTTGTCTGTCTATATGCATTGTCCTCTCAAAAATGAGCTTTACAAACAGTAAGATAAAACGTGCAATATAATCTTTAAGAATATTGTTGCTGCAATATAATTAAACTCACTATTTGTCATAATTTCAACTTGTTTATAATTAGTTCATCCTATTAGCCTCTTATGAATGTACTTATCTAAAAATTAGCTGCAGTTAGAGCATTTATGCATTTCAGAAAGATTGAAGGTCATGAATAAAATTATAATTATTCACAAAACAGGAAGAAAGATCTGTCTAAACGCATCATATAATTAGATATATTTTGGGTTCAAAGAAAATGATAAACATTGGGAAATCAAGAGATAATTAGTTTGGGACAGCTATTGATCAGTTATAGCATGAGAAACACATATGTCAAATGCACACGTACACATGTGGTTCAGTTCTATGTCAAAATATGTAGTAAATGCAAAAATATGTAGGCTTGGCAGATGGCGCAGTAGATAAAATGTTGGACTCTCAAGCATCAGTTTCCTATTTTTATCCCTGATATTGCATTTGCTAGAGAGATTCTTTGGCTCTTTCCCTCTTCTTCCTCCTCCTCCTTCTGTCTCCCTTTTTTATTTTTTATTTCTTTATTGGGGGATTAATGTTTTATAGTCAACAGTAAATACAATAGTTTGTACATGCATAACATTTCTCATTTTTCCACATAACAATACAACCCCCACTAGGTTCTCTGCAATCCTGTTCCAGGACCTGACACCTCCAGTCTTTTACTTTGGTGAAATACACCAATTCCAGTCAAAGTTCTGCTTAGTGTTTTCTCTTCTGATCTGGTTTTTCAACTTCTAACTGTGAATGAGATCGTCCCATATTCATCCTTCTGTTTCTGACTTCTTCTTCTAGCGTTTGCCCTTCTTCCGTAGTCAGTCAACAGCATCAGCTTGAGCCTGATGTAAAGTTTTGAGACCTCCTTTGAATCTGGAGAGGTGGCAGTCGTTGACTATGTGGGTCATAGTCTGTCTGTAGCCGCAGGGGCAGTTCGGGCTCTGGCTCCCCAGCGATGGAACATAGCGGCGCACCGGTCATGGCCTGTTCGATAGCGATTGAGGAGGGCCCAATCATAACGTGCTAGGTCAAAGCCGGGTTGACGCTTGCAGGGGTCTGTGATGAGGTGTTTGTTCTTGACCTCAGCTGACTGCCAACTTTGTTTCCAAGAGACTGGAACAGAGAAGTTCAGTGTAGGCGTAGGTGACCAGATTGGATGACGAGATGTCAAGCATTGAACAGGGTGGGCGAAGATATCCGTGTATATTGGCAGGTGTGGTCTAGTGTAGACGTGGGAAATGAACTTAGATGATGCCGCATCCCGACGAATATCTGGCGGGGCGATGTTGCTAAGAACTGGCAGCCATGGAACCGGGGTGGAACGGATGGTTCCAGAAATTATCCTCATGGAGGAATATAATTTGGAATCGACCAAGTGGACATGGGGGCTACGGAACCATACTGGGGCACAGTATTCTGCAGTGGAATAGCATAATGCCAGAGATGATGATCGTAGTGTGAAAGCGCTCGCGCCCCATGAGGAGCTGGCCAGTCTTGCAATGATGTTATTCCTTGCGCCCACCTTTGCTGCAGTTTTTATGAGATGTTTGTGAAATGACAGAGTGCGATCAAGAGTAACGCCAAGATAGACTGGCTGGGCTTCATGCCGGATTCTCGTATCGCCAAGCTACACATTAAGCTCACGCGAGACCAAGGCATGGTGTAGATGGAAAACAGATGATACCGTTTTTGCAGTGCTAGGGATTAGTCGCCATTTTTTACAGTAATCAGATATCAGAGACATGTCTTTCGTGAGTGTTTCCTCGAGGATGTCGAACTTGGATGCCTGAGTTGCACAGCAGATGTCATCGGCGTAGATGAACTTCCTTGAAGAAGTTTCTGGGAGGTCATTGATGTAAATATTAAATAGCATAGGAGCCAGAACAGAGCCCTGGGGGAGGCCACTTGAGACAAGTCTCCATCTGCTAGACTTGTCACCCAGATGTACCCAGAATCTTCTGTTTTGGAGAAGAAACGATATAGTGTTGGCCACCCATGGAGGCAGGCATCTTGAGATCTTGACTAGGAGACCACGGTGCCAGACCATGTCATAGGCTGCTGTGAGATCAACAAAGACAGCACCCGTCTTTAAATTCTTCTGGAATCCATTTTCTGGCCTATTTCTTAATCCTGTTTCTGACTTATTTCATTTAACAGAATTTCTTCAAGCTCCATCTAAGATGGGCTGAAATCGGTGAAATCACCATTTTTACTCTGAAAATGTCCAATAGTTATAGTTTATCTATCTCTTCACTTAGCTCCTTTGTTTCTTTCTTGATTTTCTGCCTGGATGGTCTGTCAAGTTGAGGGAGTGGCATGTTTAAGTACCCTACTATTGCTGTGTTGCTGTTAATATATTGCTAAGAGCTCTTTCAGTAGATGTTTGATGTATTTAGATGGCTTCTTATTGGGTGCATAGATGTGAAGTCCTCTTGACTGATTTATCCTCTGAGCCTTAAGTAATGTCCATCCCTATCTTTTAAAATTGTATTTATTTTAAGGTCTATTATGTCAGATGTGAGCATAGATGTTCCTGCCTTTTTTCTGTGGTCAATTGGCTTGTACGGTAGTTTTCCATCCTTTCACTTAGAGTCTGTATTTGTCTTGTTGAGTTAGGTGGGAATCCCGAAAACAACATATGATTGAGTTGTGTTTTCTGATCCATCTTCCTACTCTGTACCTTTTAATAGGTGAATTCAGGTCATTGACATTTATTGATATCAAAGATTGAAGATATTTTAATGCCACTATTGTAGATTTTTAGTGTTCTTATATGTGGCAAATTTATGGTGATCTGATTGTTTATAGGAGACCTTTCAGAACTTCTTTCAGGGCAGGCTTCGTGATAGTTGACTCTTTCAACTGTTGCTTGTCTGAGAAGGTCTTCATCTAGTCTGAATGACAGGATGAAGTAGGATTCAGTAGTCTTGGTTGAAAGACTTTCTCATTGAGCTTTCTCATTTCTTGTCTATCTCCCTTTCATAGATAAATGAATAAATCTTTAAAAAAGAGGAGGGCCAGGGAGATAACCCAGTGGTTATGCAAAATGTCCTCATTCTTGAGGTTCTGAGGTCTCTGGTTCAATTCCCAGCACCACATTAAATCATAGCTGAACAGTGCTTTGGTTAAAAAAATGCACTGATGGCTATTAAAGACTTAGATAATTATGAGATTGTGTCTCTAAATTTTTCAGTATAATATTACTAGGTTCTGGGATAACACTTCCTGAGTAGGAATTCAAATTTTACTAGATACAAACTCTCTATACTCAGTTTTGTCATCTTGAAAATCTTCTGCTTTGTTTATGGCAACTTAAAAAATTAACAAAGGTCAGCAAGTCTGCTCTCCTGGGAGGATAAGTGACTGCTTTACCATGCCATACCATACCCAGGGTCCATATTCAAGTCTTGTGCACACCATATGTAAGTGTAATGGCACTTGGCTTCAGTACTGTGGTGTTTCTTTCTGTGTCTCTGCCTTTATATCTATCTATCATCTATCTATCTATCTATCTATCTATCTATCTATCTATCTATCTATCTATCATCTATCTATCTATCTATCATATATCTATCATATATCTATCTATCATCTATCCATCTACCCATCTATCCATCTATGTATCATGCATCATCTATTTATCTTAAAAAGTCAATGTGAAAAGTACAAGACTCTGAGACACACACAGGGAAATGTAGATTTATGTTTTTTTAAAAAACGTATTAGTGATTTAATAATTATTAACAAGATTGCAAGATAATAGGGTTACAATTCCACCAGAGTTCTGTGCCCCATTCCTCCCATTGGAAACTTCACTATTCTTTATCGGTTTCTAGAGTATGGACCAAAATTCATTATAGGGTGCAGAGGGTGGAAGGCCTGTCTTCTGCAGTTGACTCTCCACTGGACATGGGTTATCCATATCCCAGCCTGTTCCTTTCTTTCTCTAGTTGGGTAGGGCTTTGGAGATATTAGTTTCCAGGACACAGTATTGAAGCCTGCAGAGGTCAGGATGGTATCATAGTAGTGTCTGCAACTTGGTGACTGAAAGGTGGTTAAGATATCAAGCAAACTGTTCAATAAACAGAAACCTAAAGGTAGGAATAGAGCTAATGAAACTAGGGATTTTCATGTGGGAAGAATTTAGGAAGTCTATTTTAGGTATATTTCTTTTCTTTTTTTTTTTTTAATTTTTTATTTAAGAAAGGATTAGTGAACAAAAGCATAAGGTAGGAGGGGTACAACTCCACACAATTCCCAACACCCGATCCCCATAACCCACCCCCTCCCATGGTAGCTTTCCCATTCTCTATCCATCTGGGAGCATGGACCCAGGGTCATTGAGGGTTGCAGAAGGTAGAAGGTCTGGCTTCTGTAATTGCTTCCCCGCTGAACATGGGCGTTGACTGGTCGGTCCATACCCCCAGTCTGCCTCTCTCTTTCCCTAGTAGGGTGTGACTCTGAGGAAGCTGAGCTCCAGGACACATTGGTGGGGTCTTCAATCCAGGGAAGCCTAGCCAGCATCCTGGTGGCATCTGGAACCTGGTGATTGAAAAGAGAGTTAACAAATGAAGCCAAACAATTTGTTGAGCAATCATGGATCCCAAGCTTGGAATAGTGGAGAGGAAGTGTTAGGGAGGTACTCACTGCAAACTCTAGTGTAGTCCTGCTTTCAGGTATATATTTTGCAGTAGTTTATGGATACGTGTGCACATAAGCTCTCTCTCACAGAAACTGGTGTATATATAGGTTATGGGACTTTGTTGGAAAGTGAACTACCTGAGATGAAATTAGAGTGTACTATTAAAGGAAAGGTCTCACCCGAGTAATGAAGCTGAAGGGTTGTCATTCCACACGTGAAGTCTCTGGATACATTCTGAGGTGAAGCATGTTGAGGTAGCAATCGTTGCTTTGGTTAGGTTGTGATCGGCAGATGCAATGTTATTTGGTTTGGATTGGGAGATGCATACGGGAGAGTGGGCGCTATCCAAGGGTTCCAGGACTGGGGGAAGTAGGGGCTCTATAGTGGAGATGTGAGGTTCCTGCTGTCTTAGGGTTCAAAAAGACAATCAATAGTTAATATTATCATCACATTATTTGTTAATTGGGTTAACTTTGAAAAGTCCCTTTGTTATGGTTTGCTGGACAGTACCCAGTATCTTGTATATAGCTGTGCTATTGGAAGCTTCTAATCTACTTGGTCTAGGCTTTTGAGAGAGTCCGCATATCAAATACATAGCCTATATATTAAAAAGATTCAGTTTGTCTTTTGAGAAACTTTGAGACATACAATAGATTTCCCCCTCTCATATTAATTAGCTACTGATTTATATGTCTACATTTTGCTAGGAGTGTACATAAACACCATTCCCACCACCAAAGGACTGTGACCCATCCCTCCCGCCCACTCCCACCCCCCACTGGCCCAGGAAGCTACATGCCTACCCCTCACCACTGGGTTTTTACTTTGGTGCCCTACTTACAATTTGATCAGGTCCTGCTTTTAGTTTCCCTTTCAGATCTTACTCAACTTCTTTTGATGAGTGGGATCATCCCATACTCATCTTTATCTTTATGACTTAGTTCACTTAACATAATTCCTTCTAGCTCTGTCCAAGATGGGTCAGAGAAGGTGGGTAAATTGTTCTTGATAGCTGCATAGTATTCCATTGTGTATATATACCACAGCTTTTTCAGCCACTCATCTGTTGTTGGGCACCTGGGTTGCTTCCAGGTTTTAGCTATTATGAATTGTGCTGCTATGAACATAGGAGTACACACCTCTTTTTGGTTGGGTATTATGGAGTCCTTGGGGTATAACCCCAGGAGAGGAATTATTGGGTCATATGGAAGGTCCATGTCTAGCCTTCTGAGAGTTTTCCAGACTGCTCTCCACAGAGGCTGGACCAATTTACATTCCCACCAGCAATGTAAAAGGATTCCTCTGTCCCCACATCCTCTCCAGCATTTGTTGCTGCTGTCCTTTTTGATGTATGCCATTCTTACAGGAGTGAGGTGGTATCTTAGTGTTGTCTTGATTTGCATTTCTCTGATAATCAGTGACCTAGAGCAGTTTTTCATATGTTTGTTAGCCTTTTGGATCTCCTCTGTGGTGAATGTTTTGTTCATTTCCTCTGCCCATTTTTGGATGGGGTCATTTGCTTTTTTGGTGCTAAGTTTGCTGAGCTCTTTATATATTTTGGTGATTAGTTTCTTGTCTGATGTCTGGCATGTGAAGATCTTCTCCCATTCTGTGAGGAGTCTCTCTGTTTGTTTAATAGTTTCTTTGGATGTGCAGAAGCTTTTCAATTTGATGTATTCCCATTGGTTTGTTTCTGCTTTGGTCTTCCTTGCAGTTGGGTTTGATTCATCAAAGATGTCCTTGAGGTGTATGTGGAAAAGTGTTTTACCAATGTTTTCCTCTAAGTATTTGATTGTTTCTGGTCTGACATCTAGGTCTTTGATCCATTTGGAGTTGATTTTTGTTTCTGGTGAGATAAAGTGGTTCAATTTCATTCTTCTGCATGTTTCAACCCAGTTTTCCCAGCACCATTTATTAAAGAGAGGCTCCTTTTTCCATTTAATCCTTTGGGCCCCCTTATAAAAGATTAGATGCCCATAGGTGTTGGGATTTACTTCTGGGCTTTCAATTCTGTTCCACTGGTCTGTATGCCTATTTTTGTTCCAGTACCATGCTGTTTTGATGATGATGGCTTTATAATATAGTTTAAGGTCTGGGAGTGTGATGCCTCCATTTCTGTTTCTTTTCCTTAAGATGGTTTTGGCAATTCTCGGTGTTTTCAGGTTCCAGATAAATGATTGTAGTGTTTGTTCTATTCTCTTAAAGAAGTCTGGTGGAACTTTGATGGGTATTGCATTAAATTTGTATATGGCTCTGGGGAGAATATTCATTTTGATGATATTTATTCTTCCCATCCATGAGCATGGGATATCTTTCCATTTCTTGGTATCAGTTTCTATCTCCTTGAGTAGCGACTCATAGTTTTCAGTATACAAGTCTTTCACTTCTTTGGTCAAATTTATTCCTAGGTATTTGATTGATTTGCTGAAACAGTAAATGGGAGTGATTTCTGGATGTCCTCTTCTTCAGATTTAGTGTTTGCATAAAGAAATGCCGCTGATTTTTGTACATTGATTTTGTAGCCTGATACCTTGCTATATTGCCTAACAACTTCCAGTAATTTACTACTGGATTCTTTAGGTCTTTCTATGTATACTATCATATCATCTGCAAATAGTGAGAGCTTGACTTCTTCCCTTCCAATCTGTATCCCTTTGATTTCTTTCTCTTGCCTGATTGCTATGGCAAGAACTTCCAATACTATGTTGAAAAGTAACGGTGACAGTGGACAGCCCTGTCTAGTCCCCAATCTGAGGGGGAATGCTTTCAGCTTCTCTCCATTAAGTATGATGTTGGCTGTAGGTTTGCTATATATAGACTCCACTATCTTGAGGAATTTCCCATCTATTCCCATTTTCTGTAGAGTTTTGAGCATGAATGGGTGTTGGATTTTGTCAAAGGCTTTCTCTGCATCTATTGAGATAATCATGTGGTTTTTGGCTTTGCTTTTATTGATGTGATGAATGACATTGATTGATTTATGGATGTTGAACCAGCCTTGCATTCCTGGTATGAATCTCACTTGGTCATGATGAACAATCTTTTTGATGTGTTGCTGTATCCGGTTGGCCAAGATCTTGTTTAATAATATGGCATCTATGTTCATCAGAGATATTGGTCTGTAGTTTTCCTTTTTTGTTCTCTCCCTATCAGCTTTTGGTATCAGGGTGATGTTGGCTTCATAAAAGGTGGAAGGGAGTATTCCTGTTTCTTCAATCTTATGGAATAGCTTAAGAAATATGGGTATTAACTTTTTCCTGAAAGTTTTGTAGAATTCATTTGTGAAGCCATCTGGTCCAGGACTTTTGTTGTTGGGGAGATTCTTAATAACGGTTTCAATTTCTTTGTCTGTGATTGGTGCATTTAGATTTTGTAGTTCTTCTTGGTTCAGTTTTGGAAGTGCATAGGTTTCTAGGAATGGTTCCATTTCTTCCAGATTCTCTAGCTTGGTGGCATATAGTTCTTTATAGAAGTTTAGCAGAATTCTCTGGATTTCTGTGGTGTCAGTTGTGATATCTCCTGCATCGTTTACAATTCTATTAATTTGAGTCTCCTCTCTTTTTTGTTTGGTGAGTCTGGCTAGGGGTTTGTCAATTTTGTTTAATCTTTCAAAGAACCAACATTTGGCTTCATTGATCTTTTGTATGGTTCTTTTATTTTCGATGTTGTTTATTTCTGCTCTAACTTTAGTGATTTCTGTCCTTCTGGTTGCTTTAGGGTTCCTTTGTTCCTCTTCCTCTAAATCCTTGAGGTGTGTAGTAAGGTCGTTCATTTGGGCTTCTTCTTGGTGTTTAATATGTGATTGTATAGCTATAAGTTTCCCTCTCAGTACTGCTTTAGCTGTGTCCCAAATATTTTGATAGGTTGTGTCTTCATTTTCATTAGTTTCCAGGAACATTTGAATTTCCTGTTTGAATGAGTCTCTGACCCAGTGGTTCTTAAGGAGCATGTTGTTTAGTTTCCAAATTCTATGTCTTTTAATAATTTTCCGTTTGTTGTTAAAAGTTAGTTTTATTCCACTGTGGTCTGAGAAGATACTTGGGATGATTTCAATGCTCTTGAATTTATTGATGCTGTCTTTGTGGCCTAACATGTGGTCTATCCTTGAGTATGTGTTGTGTGGATTTGAAAAGAAGGTGTATTCCAGTTTTTTGGGGTGGAGGAGTCTGAAAATGTCCAAGAGGTCTAGTCTGTCAATCTCTTCATTCAATTCTCTTGTATCTTTATTGGTTCTCTGCTTTGCTGATCTGTCTAAGTGTGAGAGTGGGGTATTGAAGTCTCCCACTATTATTGTATTACTATTGATGTATTTTTGAAATTCTTTCAGTAGATGCTTAATGTATTTAGATTGTCCCTCGTTGGGTGCATAGATGTTAATAATTGTTAAGTCTTCTTGGCTGATTGATCCTCTAATCATTATGTAATGTCCTTGCCTATCTTTTATTACTTTACTTAATTTAAAATCTATCGTGTCTGAGATGAGAATGGCTGTTCCTGCCCTTTTTTGTGGACCGTTAGCCTGTATGATAGTTTTCCATCCTTTCACTTTAAGTCTGTGTTTATCTTGTTGTGACAGATGGGATTCTTGCAAGCAGCATATGGTTGGGTTATGTTTTCTGATCCATCCCCCCGCCCTGTGCCTTTTGATGGGTGAGTTTAAGCCATTGACATTTATTGATATTATGGATTTAATGTATTGTAGTGCTATTGTTCTAAAAAACAATTTGTTTACTCTGATATATTACAAGTATTATAGTGATGTTCTTGTTTATAAGAGGTCTTTTAGTACCTCTTTCAGGGCCGGCTTGGTGATAGTTGCCTCCTTTAACTGTTGTTTGTCTAAGAAGGTTTTGATCCCTCCATCTAGCTTGAATGAAAGTCTAGCAGGATATATTATCCTTGGTTGAAACCCTTTTTCATTCAGGGCTCGATAGATATCTTGCCACTCCCTTCTGGCTTTTAGAGTTTGAGTGGAGAAATCTGCAGAAAGTCTTATGGGTTTTCCCCTGTATGTGACTTTTTGTTTCTCTCTTGCTGCCTTTAGGATCCTTTCTTTATCCTTACTTCTTCTCATTGTGACTATGATGTGTCTTGGTGTTTTCAGGTCTGGGTTAATTCTGTTTGGTACTCTCTGGGCCTCTTGCACCTTGATATCCTTTCTGTTATTCAGGTCTGGGAAATTTTCTTGTATTATTTCCTCTAGAATGTTTGCTTCCCCTTCCTCTCTTTTTTCCTCTGGCAGGCCAATTATACGAATGTTACTTCTTTTGAGATCATCCCATATGTCTCTGTTGTTGTTTTCAGTGTCTCTCAATTTCTTTTTAAGTTCTTTCACCTCTTTGTTAGTTTTCTCTAACTCATCCTCTGTCTGACTAATTCTGTTTTCTGCTTCTGTTAGTCTGCTTTCCCTTGCCTCAGCTTCTTTCTTCATTACAGCTATTTCAAGTTTCAGTTCTCTAATTGTCTCAAGATAATCAGTATTTTCCTTGGGGGTCTCAACTGTTGTTTCCCTAATACTGCCATTCCTTTCCTCCAATGTTGTTTTCATTTCTGTGATTAATAAGTTTATTATTGCTTGCATACTTTTCTTATCTATGGTTACTTCTGACTGATTTGTGGTTTCTTCTGGGCTCTTGTCTTCATTCATTGGGGTAGCAGTTTTATTTGTTTTTAATCTACCAATTTTTTTTTATGTGTTTCTCTCTCTTTTTTTTTAATGCTCTGTTGTTCCTCAGTTGTGATTTGAGCACAAGTAACACTGTACTATATACCTTTATGACAACTGCACTCACCAACCTCCGGAATTACAGTAGCAACTGAAGTAAGTATTGAAGGAGTTTAATCGTTACCAGTTAGCCAAAAAATTTCTCCAGTCTGTGAAAAAATAGTAACCAAATCCCAGTGAAGAAAGAGAAAAGAAAGAGAGGATAGCAAGAATAGACAGTTATGCAAATCTACTATCCAGTGTATATTCTAGGGGTAACAAGAGTGTAAAGGGAACTAGAGCAGATATACACACATAGAGAGTCCACTCTGGGTCAGATTTCTTCCCCAAAGTAATTCACAAATTCAGAAAGGCAAAGAAGAAAGAAGTGTATGACAAGATAAAATAATAATAATAATAATAATAAAAAGAGATAGAGAGAGATAAGAGACAGAAAAGGGAGAAGATAAGAAGAAGGGTTGTAATTAAAGAGCAGTGCGAGGAACTTCCCAAATGTGTATCAGTGAGTTTAAAAAAAAAAAAAAAAAAAAAAAAAAAACCCTGTTTGGTGGTATGGGGTATCCTGCTAGTAGCTGGTCCCAGGCACTGCTTATGGGGTGGGGGGGCGGTGGGAAGGATGTATGCTTGAAAATTAAAAGGAAGAAAAAGAATTTTTTTCCCCTATTCTAATTCTTAACCCAAATTAAGTTATAGACACATCCTTGGTATGACCGCTATGGCCCCTTATTGGCTGGCCTGCTAAAGGCAGAAAATCGTATTGTTTACACGAGATGTGTCCAGAGCTCCAAGGCTAGCTGCTTCTCAGTCCGCCATCTTCCGGGAAACCCCTCCCTCCAGACTTTTTTAAAGGATTTCTCAAAAATGAAAACTAGCTCCAAATCCTTTCATCCAATGAGAGCTATACTCAAGAAGTCTTTGGATCTGTTCTCAGGGCCGCGGTGGACCCTGCAGACTCCCAAGAGAAAGCCCCCGAGCTAAAGTGCTCTCTCCGATTCCTCTGCCTGCTGCTCTCTGCATCCGGCGGAGGAGCCGCCTTCCTGGGCGGGCGGAGGACAATGCCCGGCGCACTCGCCTTGCCCGGCGCCCTGGGAATTCTGGAGCCCCTCTAGTCCGTGTCACCTTTACTCTAATTCTTAACCCAAATTAAATTGTACTCACTTTTTGGTGTCATCCCTTATTAACTGGCCTGCTAAAGGCAGAAAATCCTACCGTTGCCGACGATGCGGTCAGAACGCTCGCTGTCAGTGACTTCTCAGTCCGCCATCTTCCTCTCCCCTCTATTTTAGGTATATTTCATGTGGCTCATATCATTAGTAATTTTTGCCTGACTCTGACAGCTAACATGCAAGTGGAGTAAAGGCATTATCTGGGCACATGATGTCATAGTTGAGAATAGGACTAGGAAGCTGGATTAGGGCAGAGTACCTCCAAAATATGAGGAAATAATATAAATACCATTAATTGTTAAGCCCATCAATCTGACCTAGGGCCCATATCTATTCATTTTTTTTCACATTTTAAAAATTTACTTTATTTCATGGGAATGAGCTAGATAGAAACAAAGAAAAAGAGGAAGGCCAGATCTCACTCTGGCATACACTGTGCCTGGGATCGAACCCAGGACTTCAAGGTTACAATTTCAGCACTCTACTACTGCACAAGATCTCCAGGTGCTAAGACCACATTAGCAATAGAGTGAAATGCCTGCTACTTTTTATTTTTATTTATTACTGGAGATTTAATAGTGATAGATAAGATTGTTGGATAAGATGGGTACAATTCATACAATTCCCACCACTAGAGTGCCATATCCCATCCCCTCCACTGGAAGGTTCCCTATTCTTTATCCCTCTGGAGTATAGACTAAAGATCTCTAAGAGGCACAGAAGGTCGGAGGTCTGGATTCTGTGCCTTCCTGGGCAGACAACAGTGTGTCCTGGGACCCCATCTCCCTAGGTATGCCCACTAGGGAAAGGTAGAGCCAATACCTATGTCTAGCAGAGAAGCCATTATCTATTCATATTTAGCACAGAAGCCTGTATGAACTCTGAGTCACTGTCAGTCTGACCACACAAGCCATGATCACAGCTAGGAATAGTCTAGGCAGCACTCATTGCAGGACCAGTCTTCCTTGCATGGCATAGTAGGTTGACCCTGCTTCCCTTCGGAGAGACAGACAGTTCCTACCATTGCTGCTCTACATTGAATCTGGAGATTTCTTGTAATGAACTAAAATCCATGTATGAAAACTAATAAACACAAAGCAATTATTAGTCTTCATATAAGTAACTATAGTTACTCAGGACTGTACAGGGTTGGTTTTGTGGAGTTTGCAAGATGGTATGATTGCCTTTGACAAAATATATCAGGAAACATTTTTGGATGGGATGGGATTTGAGCTGTGCCTGGAAAACAAGCAGCATTCCAACAAGTAGAAACGGAGGGCTGAGTTGCAGGGAAGCACAATTACAGAGAAGTCCATTAAAGTTGTGTTTTGTTGAGGCTAAAGTACCTGACTTGAAAAAGTATGAAAATGATTTATTCACTGATGAATTTTTTAATTTACTTATTTATTGAACCAATTACTTTTCAACTCTGCATGGGCGATGAAAATAATTGGGGAAAGTGAAATAAAAAAAATTAAATATAGAGAGGGGTGGCATGGAAGACAGCGGACTGAGAAACTGCTAACAGCGTGTTCTCTAATCACATCTTTGAGAAACAGTAGGATTTTCTGCCTTTAGCAGGCCTGTCAATAAGGGGTGACACCAAAGAGGTGATGATAATTTAATTTGGGTTAAGAATTAGAGTAAAGGTGACACGGACTAGCGGGGCTCCAGACTTCCCAGGCGGCGCCAGGCAAGGCGAGTGCGCCGGGCATTGTCCTCTGCCCAGGAAGGCGGCTCCTCAGCCGGTTGCAGAGCGTGGTGGGCAGAGGACCCGGAGAGAGCACTTTAGCTCGGGGGGCTTTCTCTTGGGAGTCTCCAGGGTCCACCGCGACCCTGAGGGAGGATCCAAAGACTTCTTAAGTATAGCTCTCATTGGATCAAAGGACTTGGAGCTAGTTTTCATTTTCGAGAAATCCTTTAAAAAAGTCTGGAAGGGGGGGTTTCCCGGAAGATGGCGGACGAAGAAGCTGCTAGCCTCTGAGCTCCGAACGCACTCCCCTGAAGACAATACGATTTTCTGCCTTTAGCAGGCCAGCCAATAAGGTGTCCTTAGACACCAAGGAGGTGACTATAACTTAATTTGGGTTAAGAATTAGAGTAGGGAAAAAAATTCTTTTTTCTTCCTTTTAATTTTCAAGCATACATCCTTCCCGCTGCTCCCCCCCATAAGCAGTCCCTGGGACCAGCTACTAGCAGGATACCCCATACCACCAAACAGGGTGTTTTTTGTTTTTTGAATTCACTGATACACATTTGGGAAGTTCCTTGTACTGCTCTTTAATTACAACTCTTCTTCTTATCTTCTCCCTTTTCTCTCTCTTATCTCTCTCTCTCTCTCTCTTTTTTTTTTTTAATCTTGTCATACATTTCTTCTTTCTTCTTTGCCTTTCTGAATTCGTGAATTACTTTGGGGAAGAAATCTGACTCAGAGTGGACTCTCTAGGTGTGTATCTCTGCTCTAGTTCCCTTTACCCTCTTGTTACCCCTAGAATATACACTGGATAGTAGATTTGCATAACTGTCTATTCTTACTATCCTCTCTTTCTTTTCTCTTTCTTCACTGGGATTTGGTTACTATTTTTTCACGGACTGGAGAAATTGTTTGGCTAACTGGTAATGATTAAACTACTTCAATACTTACTTCAGTTGCTACTGTAATTCCGGAGGTTGGTGAGTGCAATCGTCATAAAGGTATTTAGTACAGTGTTACTTGTACTCAAGACACAACAACTGAGGAACAACAGAGCATAAAAAAAGAGAGAAACACATAAATAAAAAAATGGGTAGATTAAAAACAAATAAAACTGTTACCCCAATGAATGAAGACAAGAGCCCAGAAGAAACTACAAATCAGTCAGAAGTAACCATAGATAAGAAAAGTATGCAAGCAATAATAAACTTATTAATCACAGAAATGAAAACAACATTGGAGGAAAGGAATGGCAGTATTAGGGAAACAACAGTTGAGACCCCCAAGGAAAATACTGATTATCTTGAGGCAATTAGAGAACTGAAAGCTGAAATAGCTGTAATGAAGAAAGAAGCTGAGGCAAGGAAAAACAGACTAACAGAAGCAGAAAACAGAATTAGTCAGACAGAGGATGAGTTAGAGAAAACTAAGAAAGAGGTGAAAGAGCTTAAAAAGAGATTGAGAGACACTGAAAACAACAACAGAGACATATGGGATGATCTCAAAAGAAGTAACATTCGTATAATTGGCCTGCCAGAGGAAAAAAGAGAGGAAGGGGAAGCAAACATTCTAGAGGAAATAATACAAGAAAATTTCCAAGACCTGAATAACAGAAAGGATATCAAGGTGAAAGAGGCCCAGAGAGTACCAAACAGAATCAACCCAGACCTGAAGACACCAAGACACATCATAGTTACAATGAGAAGAAGTAAGGATAAAGAAAGGATCCTAAAGGCTGCAAGAGAGAAACAAAAAGTCACATACAAGGGAAAACCCATAAGATTATCTGCAGATTTCTCCACTCAAACTCTAAAAGCCAGAAGGGAGTGGCAAGATATCTGTCAAGCCCTGAATGAAAAAGGGTTTCAACCAAGGGTAATATATCCTGCTAGACTTTCATTCAAGCTAGATGGAGGGATCAAAACCTTCTTTGACAAACAACAGTTAAAGGAGGCAACTATCACCAAGCCGGCCCTGAAAGAGGTACTAAAAGACCTCTTATAAACAAGAAAATCACTATAATACTTGCAATATATCAGAGTAAACAAATTGTTTTTTAGAACAATGGCACTACAATACATTAAATCCATAATATCAATAAATGTCAATGGCTTAAACTCACCCATCAAAAGGCACAGGGTGGGGGGATGGATCAGAAAACATAACCCAACCATATGCTGCTTGCAAGAATCCCATCTGTCACAACAAGATAAACACAGACTTAAAGTGAAAGGATGGAAAACTATCACACAGGCTAACGGTCCACAAAAAAGGGCAGGAACAGCCATTCTCATCTCAGACACGATAGATTTTAAATTAAATAAAGTAATAAAAGATAGGCAAGGACATTACATAATGATTAGAGGATCAATCAGCCAAGAAGACTTAACAATTATTAACATCTATGCACCCAACGAGGGACCATCTAAATACATTAAGCATCTACTGAAAGAATTTCAAAAATACATCAATAGTAATACAATAATAGTGGGAGACTTCAATACCCCACTCTCAAACTTAGACAGATCAACAAAGCAGAGAACCAATAAAGATACAAGAGAATTGAATGAAGAGATTGACAGACTAGACCTCTTGGACATTTTCAGACTCCTCCACCCCAGAAAACTGGAATACACCTTCTTTTCAAATCCACATAACACATACTCAAGGATAGACCACATGTTAGGCCACAAAGACAGCATCTGCTGGGATAGCCTGAGGGTACTTCTTCCTGAGCTAGTGCTCTCTGGCTTGGAGAGAACTCAACTGGAGCCGATCTAGACTGCTGCGTGGGAGAGGAATAGGAACTCGTGCCGCACTAACTTCCGCAGGAGATACACTCTGGAACTCTCGGAGCCGGAAAGCAATTTACAGGTGTCTTTAATCAGAAGAGCAGCTGTTTTTATACTCTCCAAGTAGGATGGAAACAGGATGTGATATAGAGAGGGTGGAGAGAAAAGTGACTGGTGAAAATCAGAGTGTGACAAGGAGGGGGCGGAACAGGCGAGAATCCTATCACTGAACCACCAATGCCCTGGAGTGCTTTATGTAAAAGTAATTTATGTAAATAGACCAAAGCTTTGGATCAGTAAATCACTATATAGGCATATGGTTAAGCAGAAGCCAGGGGGGGGTGGCATACTACCCAACAAGCATCAATAAATTCAAGAGCATTGAAATCATCCCAAGTATCTTCTCAGACCACAATGGAGTAAAACTAACATTTACCAACAAACGGAAAATTATTAAAAGACATAGAATTTGGAAACTAAACAACATGCTCCTTAAGAACAACTGGGTCAGAGACTCACTCAAACAGGAAATTCAAATGTTCCTGGAAACTAATGAAAATGAAGACACAACCTATCAAAATATTTGGGACACAGCTAAAGCAGTACTGAGAGGGAAACTTATAGCTATACAATCACATATTAAACACCAAGAAGAAGCCCAAATGAACGACCTTACTACACACCTCAAGGATTTAGAGGAAGAGGAACAAAGGAACCCTAAAGCAACCAGAAGGACAGAAATCACTAAAGTTAGAGCAGAAATAAACAACATCGAAAATAAAAGAACCATACAAAAGATCAATGAAGCCAAATGTTGGTTCTTTGAAAGATTAAACAAAATTGATAAACCCCTAGCCAGACTCACCAAACAAAAAAGAGAGGAGACTCAAATTAATAGAATTGTAAACAATGCAGGAGATATCACAACTGACACCACAGAAATCCAGAGTATCCTGCGAATCTTCTATAAAGAACTATATGCCACCAAGCTAGAGAATCTGGAAGAAATGGAACAATTCCTACAAACCTATGCACTTCCAAAACTGAACCAAGAAGAACTACAAAATCTAAATGCACTAATCACAGACAAAGAAATTGAAACCGTTATTAAGAATCTCCCCAAAAACAAAAGTCTTGGACCAGATGGCTTCACAAACGAATTCTACAAAACTTTCAGGAAACAGTTAATACCCATACTTCTTAAGCTATTCCATAAGATTGAAGAAACAGGAATACTCCCTTCCACCTTTTATGAAGCCAACATCACCCTGATACCAAAAGCTGATAGGGAGAGAACAAAAAAGGAAAACTACAGACCAATATCTCTGATGAACATAGATGCCATATTATTAAACAAGATCTTGGCTAACAGGATACAGCAACACATCAAAAAGATTGTTCATCAAGACCAAGTGAGATTCATCCCAGGAATGCAAGGCTGGTTCAACATACGTAAGTCAATCAATGTCATTCACCACATCA